>NC_134572.1:145094104-145394104 GCF_050947875.1 Dermacentor variabilis
GAATGTGCAGCCGTCCCTTGTCAAAAAGTCTGCAGTTTTAATGGCCTGTTGATTCCGGATGCCGATGACGAAGTCAATTTTTGTCCCGCGGTGGTTGCGATTTCGACAGTTGGCGGCAGGTTTCAATCACAATTTCAACTGCTAGATTTGACATATATTCTCGGAATCCGAAGCGGAAGAAGAATAAGCGCCGAAATTGCAGCGCAACAGGTTGCCACGCCACAGTGGCGAAGGAGACTGTTGCGTATTCGCCTGCGACACGTGGTTTTGCCGGCGCGACTGCGGCGGGGCGGCAGACATTTTTGGCCCGATCGTCGTCGCCACAACACTCATCGCCAGGTGTTTCCAGGCGCGACTGCGGCGATGCGACCGCCTAGGGATCATCCTCGCATTCCAGTCATTGTGCCCGAAACAGGCGATGCCAAAGCAGGGATCTCATTCCAGTCATTGTGCCCGAAACAGGCGATGCCAAAGCAGGGATCTCGTTCCAGTCATTATGCCCGAAACAGGCGATGCCAAAGCAGGGACCATCCTCTCATTACAGTCATTGTGTCCGACCGGCAGCGCCACGACAGGGTGCTACGAGATCGTGCTCGACATGGTGCTACGGCATCGCTACGACAGTGTGCGTCACGATTAGCCCATTGTACATTCACGTGCTCGTCTTTTGAGGGGTTCCTTCTTGCCCTCAACTGCGAGAGTATAAAAACAGCTGCCCCCGGACGCCAAAAGAGAGGGCTCCGATTTCTTCTGTTGAGTGAAGTGCTCTCCCGTCTCTCTACTTCGGTCAAACCTGACCACCAACTCTTTGCGATGTTAAAATAAACAAGTTGTTTCGTTGTTACCAGTCGACTCATGCTTTGCCGGGACCTTCGGATGCTTCCAGTTGTACCCCAGGCCGCCAGGCCAACGCTACCCTTGGGGCTTGCGACCCAGGTACAACCACGGGCGTCAGCGCCGAGTTCCCAACAGATCGTACCAGCAGTCCGATCCCAAACATCTGGTTGGCAGCGGTGAGATCGCCTCCGACTTCAAACAACTGTCTGCCAGCGGTGAGATCGCGACAACGGAGGCCAGCAGCGAAGAGATGCAGTTGACTGTATGCTGAGCAGCTCAACGACGATCCGGGAGCAGTGCAACGAGCCCTGTGTGACGACTGGTTGCCTGCAGCGGAACGACTGCGCGGAATTCCTGCCTGCGAGGTTTGGTGAGTGCGGGACTTTCTTCTTCTGAGCTTTGCCAGGCTTTTGTTAGTGTCAGAAACAGAGCTGGTAATTGTGGTTGTCGTTGCTGCCGGGTTAGTTTGCGGCAAGACAATAATAAGCAGTAGAGAAAGCAGCATTCAGAGCAGCCATGGATTTGAAGTCGTTGCGCAAACCGAAATTGTTGGAGCTTGCAAGAGAGTTGGGTCTGGATGTCTCAGACAAACTAAGAAAACCTGAACTGCTAAAGGCTATTCTTGAGTTAGAGGCTGAGGATGACGAGCTGTCGGAATGCCTTGAGACTATTGAGGAGAGGTCAAAAAGACAGGAGCGCGAACTTAAAGAGCAAAAAGAGAAACAGGAGCGCGAACTTAAAGAACAGAAAGAAAAAGAAGAGCGTGAACGTAAAGAACAGAAAGAGCGAGAGCAACAAGAGAAAAAAGAAGAGCGCGAACACGCTTTGGAAATGAAGCGTCTCGAGGTAGAGATGGAACGCGCTCGTAATGGAAGTCAGGCACACGGTGCAGGAGAACGCGTATTGTTCAAAATGACTGACCTGATGCGGCCGTTTAAGCTTGGAGAGGACATTGGTTTGTTCCTGGTTAACTTTGAGCGAACGTGCGAGAAGCAGGGGTTCTCTCGGGAAACGTGGCCACAGCGCTTGCTCACTTTGTTACCCGGCGAGGCGGCCGACGTAGTCGCTCGCTTGGATAGAGAGGAGGCAGAGGATTTCGACAAAGTAAAATCAAGTCTGCTTAAAAAGTACCGGCTGTCTGCGGAGGCGTTCCGTCGGAAGTTTCGGGAAAATGAGAAAGGCAGAAGTGAGTCATATACAGAGTTTGCGTATAGGCTTATGTCGAACATGCAGGAGTGGCTCAAAGAAGAGAAAGCGTTTGGTGACCACGATAAAGTTCTGCAGTGCTTCGGGCTAGAACAGTTTTATAGTCGGTTACCGGAGAACGTGCGATACTGGGTCTTGGATAGGCCAGACGTTTGTACGGTGGCTAAAGCCGCTGAGCTAGCCGAGGAGTTTGTGACGCGTCGGGCTCGCGGAGCTAAGGACGGTCAAAAGGGTGAATTTGGCTCGAAGTTTGAGAGGCCGAAGTTCACACCCATGAGATTAAAGGGGGACACGCGTAGTGCGGATGCGAGTGAAAGCAGTCCGACCAAACGTAAAGAGACGGCGGCAGCCAAACGCAGAAAGCGGTTCGAGATGAGGCGAGCGCGCGTTTGTTATACGTGCCAGAAGCCGGGTCACTTTTCGGCGCAGTGTCCGGAAACAACACCAAAAGTTGTGTTTTTTTCAATAGGCAGCACGGACGAGAACATGAAGCTTCTCGAGCCTTACATGCGAGACCTCCTCGTGAACGGGAAAGAGTGCCGAGTGCTTCGCGATTCCGCAGCTACGATGGATGTAGTTCACCCATCTTACGTAGAACCCCATATGTTCACGGGCGAGTGCGCGTGGATCAAGCAAGCCGTGGAAGCTCATAGCGTGTGTCTGCCAGTAGCAAAGGTGTTTATTGAAGGACCTTTCGGAGCGCTTGAGACGGAGGCGGCAGTGTCATCTATGCTGCCACCCCAGTACCCGTACCTATTTTCAAACAGGTCCGATCACCTCCTGCGCGAGAAGGGGCTTTTGTTTGGTGAAGCTAGTGTTCAGGCCTTAACCAGGTCGAAGGTTCGGGAGCTCGCTGCAAAGGCGGTAGTTGCGGGGCCGACGTTATCAAACAACGAAAAAGGGTCAGAGGCGCAGCAAGCTGATATGCCGAGCACGCCCGAACTGAATAAACTAGAGTCTGTAACGTTAAAGGCGCCAGATACTGGAGAGGAAACGCCCGACGCGGGAAAGTTAGAAGAGCTATCTACTGATTTGCTCATCGCGCCTACGTCAGACGGACTTGATAGGTTGCTAAAAGTCAGCCGGACGGCTTTGATAGCCGAGCAAAAAAAGGATGGCAGCCTGGAAAACGTGCGCTGCAATGTCAAAGAAGGTATCGCCAGGAAAACTGCGCGTTTTGTGGAAAGGGGTGGAGTCCTGTACCGGAAGTATCTAGACCGCCGAGGAGTGGAGTTCGATCAGCTGGTCGTGCCTCAATGCTATCGTCAGGATCTGTTGCGCTTGTCACACGGGGGTTCGTGGTCCGGACACCTAGGAGTTAAGAAAACTAAGGACCGTCTCTTGCAAGAGTACTATTGGCCAGGGTGTTTTCGGGACGCAGACCATTTCGTGAGGACATGTGACACTTGTCAGCGGGTGGGCAAACCAGGGGACAAATCGAGGGCGCCGTTGAAATTGGTACCTATCATTACGGAGCCTTTTAGACGGCTCGTTATTGATACTGTGGGACCTCTGCCGGTAACAGCCACGGGGTACAGACACATTTTGACTGTGATCTGCCCAGCGACAAAGTTCCCTGAAGCAGTGCCGCTTAAAGAACTCAGCTCAGTGGAGATAGTCAATGCTCTACTGTCCATATTTGCGCGAGTTGGTTTTCCTGCAGAAATTCAATCAGATCAGGGCACAGTGTTTACTAGCGCTTTGACGACAACTTTTCTCGAAAGGTGTGGGGTAAAGCTGTTACACAGCTCAGTGTACCACCCACAGTCGAATTCCGTTGAGAAGCTCCACTCCGTCATGAAGCGCGTGTTGAGAGCCTTGTGTTTTGAACATCAAACTGACTGGGAGCTGTGTCTGCCTGGGGTGATGTTTGCTTTAAGGACCGCGCCGCATGCGGCTACGGGGTTTTCGCCAGCTGAACTGGTGTACGGTCGCTCGCTTCGATCTCCGCTTCGCATGCTTCGAGAATCATGGGAAGGTAGGGGCGACGACCCAGTCGTGGTGGAGTACGTGCTTAAGCTCCTCGAACGCTTAAGAAGGGCACAGGAGTTGTCAGGTGAAGCAATGACAAAGGCCCAGCAGAGGGCCAAGGTTTATTATGATCGGACAGCCAGGGCCCGTCGTTTTGAGGTTGGCGATGAGGTCATGATATTGCGCACATCGCTAAACAACAAACTAGACGTGCAGTGGGAGGGCCCAGCACGAATTGTTCAGAAACTGTCGGACGTTAACTACGTGGTAAGTCTGCCAGGAAAGCGGAAAGCACAGCAAGTTTACCACTGTAATCTGCTCAAACCTTATAGACCAAGGGAAGCAGTGGTGTGCATGATGGTAAACGTTCCTGAAGAGCTTCCGGTCGAGCTTCCGGGACTAGGCTCAGTGACGAACAGGGAAGACACCGGTCAAGTCATTAGTGACCTTATCAGTAAAGCACCGCTGTCGCCCGAGCAGAAAACCGAACTACACCAGCTATTACAAGAGTTTCAAGGTCTGTTCTCTGAGAGGCCTGGTAGGACTTCTGTACTTACTCATGATATAGAACTTGCCTCCACAGAGCCAGTACGATCCAAGGCGTATCGGGTGTCACCCCGCCAGAGCGATATTATGGAGGCTGAGGTAAAGAAAATGCTACAGCTCGGTGTTATTGAGGCAGGTGAGAGTGATTATACCTCCCCTTTGATTTTAGTTGAGGTACCGGGCAAGGAACCTCGTCCTTGCGTCGACTACCGCAGGCTTAATTCCATCACTAAGGATCAAATTTATCCGATCCCTAACATCGAGGAGCGCCTTGAGAAAGTTAGTAGCGCTCAGTTTATTTCCACCCTAGATCTTGTCAGGGGTTATTGGCAGGTTCCACTTACAGAAGAGGCTAGTAGGTATGCGGCGTTCATTTCACCAATGGGAACATTCCGTCCTAAAGTGTTGAGTTTTGGTTTGAAGAACGCGCCATACTGTTTTTCAAGCCTCATGGATAAAGTGTTGCGGGGACAGCAAGAATTCGCTTTACCGTATCTAGACGACGTAGCGATATTCTCCGCATCCTGGTCTGAGCATATGACACACTTGCGGGCAGTGCTAACCCGCCTGCGCGAAGCAGGCTTGACAGTCAAGGCTCCTAAGTGCCAGTTAGCACAGGCCGAGGTTGTCTACCTCGGTCACGTGATTGGTCAGGGTCGTCGCCGCCCCTCTGAAATAAAAGTGGCCGCTGTGCGAGACTTTCCGCAACCGCGCACGAAGACAGATATTCGGTCGTTCTTGGGTGTCGCCGGCTACTATCAGAGGTACATCCCTAGGTACTCTGATATCGCGGCTCCCCTGACGGATGCTCTAAGAAAGACAGAGCCTCAAACAGTCGTCTGGGACGAGACCAAGGAAAGAGCTTTTAGCGCCCTAAAGAGTGCCCTAACAAGCCAGCCTGTGCTACGATCGCCAGACTATACAAAAGGGTTCATTGTTCAGTGCGATGCTAGTGAGCGAGGCATGGGCGTTGTACTGTGCCAACGGGAAAATGGAGAAGTAGAACACCCCGTCCTGTATGCTAGTCGTAAGCTGACCAGTCGTGAGCAGGCGTATAGCGCCACCGAGAAAGAGTGTGCGTGTCTCGTGTGGGCCGTTCAGAAATTGTCATGCTATCTAGCCGGCTCGAGGTTTATCATTGAGACGGATCACTGCCCTCTCCAATGGCTGCAGACCATCTCTCCCAAAAATGGCCGCCTCCTGCGCTGGAGCCTCGCTTTACAACAATATTCCTTTGAGGTGCGTTACAAAAAGGGGAGTCTCAACGGTAACGCCGATGGCTTAAGTCGAAGCCCCTAACGTAGGAATCAGCCTCAAAATTGTTTGTTACTGATGTTTTCTTCCTGAGGCAGGATTTTTTTTTAACATATTGCTTTTGTTTAGTGTTTCAAAGTGATGATATGCTTTCTAGTGCAATTTTTCAATTTGTGGACGCGTTCTGAGTGATGCTAGACTACTGTAAGGAACTAGGCAGTGGTATAAAAAGGGGAAAGAGCCTGGCAGGGCTTAGTGAGGGTTGTGCCGTGCTTGCTGACTGAGCGGTTGAGTTTCAGCGTAGTTCTAACGCTTGCCGGGAACGAGAACAAAAATGTGAACTCTCCCGCAGTCACTTTGCAGTGTCCCGTGCGAACCTGAACAAGAGAACGAGGCCTTCTCTGTGCGCTGCGCTCAAGAAACGTCGAGGGACGCCCGACTTCGGTTATGAGCATCATCGAGCGACATCCCTCCGGACAGCGGATGCAGTCCCCTGTCCATCGGGATCTCCTTCCCCCGGCGGGGCGGTCTGTTGCGTATTCGCCTGCGACACGTGGTTTTGCCGGCGCGACTGCGGCGGGGCGGCAGACATTTTTGGCCCGATCGTCGTCGCCACAACACTCATCGCCAGGTGTTTCCAGGCGCGACTGCGGCGATGCGACCGCCTAGGGATCATCCTCGCATTCCAGTCATTGTGCCCGAAACAGGCGATGCCAAAGCAGGGATCTCATTCCAGTCATTGTGCCCGAAACAGGCGATGCCAAAGCAGGGATCTCGTTCCAGTCATTATGCCCGAAACAGGCGATGCCAAAGCAGGGACCATCCTCTCATTACAGTCATTGTGTCCGACCGGCAGCGCCACGACAGGGTGCTACGAGATCGTGCTCGACATGGTGCTACGGCATCGCTACGACAGTGTGCGTCACGATTAGCCCATTGTACATTCACGTGCTCGTCTTTTGAGGGGTTCCTTCTTGCCCTCAACTGCGAGAGTATAAAAACAGCTGCCCCCGGACGCCAAAAGAGAGGGCTCCGATTTCTTCTGTTGAGTGAAGTGCTCTCCCGTCTCTCTACTTCGGTCAAACCTGACCACCAACTCTTTGCGATGTTAAAATAAACAAGTTGTTTCGTTGTTACCAGTCGACTCATGCTTTGCCGGGACCTTCGGATGCTTCCAGTTGTACCCCAGGCCGCCAGGCCAACGCTACCCTTGGGGCTTGCGACCCAGGTACAACCACGGGCGTCAGCGCCGAGTTCCCAACAGATCGTACCAGCAGTCCGATCCAAAACAAGACCCAGGCGAGAAATGACGGCTTCCCGTAGAGACCGTGGGAAAACTCACCGGAATTTATCGATGATAAGGTGTCCGAGCGCCCTTCACAGACCTGTGAGTCCCCCTTTCTTAAGAGGTGGCTGTGGGTTAAGTGTGTGTGGTCAATTCCCAGACGGCACAAGACCACCTCTTAGAACCATTCCCAGTGTCTGGGACTCTGCCATTCGCTCAAGATGGGTTTAATTTTATGGAGTCTATTACGGAGCTCAGAGTCCCATTCATTTCGCTATAAACATTTTATTTATGTTCGCAAGAATGATGTGTAGTCCCTGCCATGTTTACTTTTCCAGGTAAGTTCATAGTTGATGTTTCAAGTAAAGAGTTGATTTGGGTGTTCGGGAAGCGTTCGAAGTCTTATAAGAGAATTGTGCACGAAAGAAACACCTGCATTTATAAAATGGCCGTTCATTTGATTTCGCACGGAGACTTCGAACAGTAGACATTCGGAGAGCAGCCGTTGACAGTCAGAATGCCCTACTGGCAAAAATTCTGGATCTAAAATTCTTGGTGTTGCCATCCTTCTTTGTTATAATGCTAGAAAAATTTGTGTAGCCGCGGCAATTTAAGGCTGCGATGTTTTTCTAACTTTTAGGGCAATTGTAGTTTTTCAAGCGATTTGTCCAAAATGGTATACAAAAGACATGATGCCCCCTGACCCCATCGCTAATCTCCGGCGGGGGGGGTCACAGCCCCCCGAAAAAAATTGGAGGACGCTTAAGCTTCGCCTTCAAGAGTGGAACGCGACAGCGTTGCCGTCGACCCGCCAAGGGGTGTAAGACAATGCGCTCAGACAGTGATCACTTACGAGGCGCCCCGCATCGGACTCTGCGCCCACCTATCACGCGGTGAGCGTCGAGCAACGCAGCGTTCGGCGCGGCAACGAAACGCGCGCCTGAACAAACGGAACTAAGCAAAGAACTCGGTGTCTCGGAGGGGGAAACGATCTACGCCAGCCAAACGTCGTGATCGGCACGGGCAGAGAGATAGATAGATAGTAATCTAAAGAAAGGAACGGCGCTTGATTCTGCAACCCGTGTGGGAGCACGGCGAAGCGTCGTCAGGGGAGAGGGAGTCGGGGACGCGAGGCGCCTGGCACCGGTCCGCGCACAGCCCCAATGCGCGCGCGGCGCGCCACCTGTCGGGGCAGCGCCGTACATTGAGAGGAGGGGGTCTATTGTTTGCCGCAAGATGGCTCTGCGTGTGTGGTAAGCGCAGAAGAAATGTAGCGGAAACGTACTTCGCTATTCGTGTAAATGCGACTTCTGTAAGTTACATGCTCATAATTACCGATATACACCGCAGTATAACTTTCTACGGCTCGTTTCTAAGGCAACACCGCAATCACTAGACGCGCTTTTGTACCGCTTTCAAGCATCGAACTCGTGGCTGAGTGGTAGCGTCTCCGTCTCACACTCCGGAGACCCTGGTTCGATTCCCACCCAGCCCATCTTGGAAGTTGCTTTTTATTTATGAAGTGCCTGTCATGATTTATCGCTCACGGCCAACGCCGCGGACGCCGACGCCGACACCCGACGCCGACGACACCGGCTTTTCTGCGACACAAGCTCCTTAACGCTATCGCGTTAAAATTTTGGGAGGGGAGGCTCCAGCCCTCCGGCCCCTCCGTAGTCGGCGCATATGGGTCCGACTGTTGGTTTCGAACTTGGGTCCCTCAGCACAGCAGCCCACTGTTCCAACTATTTGACCATGGACTGCCCAGCGACCCAAGCTGTTGGGAAAGAGGTTAGCCGAGGGCATGTAGATGTGGATATTGCATGACCCACATCTATACAGGAATTCCCTGTTTGCGCAGGTATTACTATGTTGATTTTTCCACTATTATTTTGCCGCTGCCATTGCCGCCATCAACTGTGTTTCTGCCTTTATTCTTTCCTTTATTTCTTGCATGAGTTTGTGTTTAATATTCATACAATGCCGACGAATGGTGAACTAAAAAAAAAGAACTGAGGAGCTAAAGGAATCAAGATTATGTTAAAGTACCCATGAACTGGTTTTTGGTAAAACCTTGCTGAGAAGGAGAGAGTCTGGGATCGATGTTGTAGCGTTGAAGAAAGAGATTGATTCTTTGCATACAAGGGCCAATCACTTGAATGGACTTGTTGAAAAACTACGTAGCGAAAATGCTACACTAATCAATGAAAACAAGCAACGGAAATCCTACAGAGCCACTCACTGACCCGTAATGTTGAAGAGCTTGAGCAGTACTCCCGCCTTATCAATGTCAAGATCAAGGGCGTTCCCTGTTCCAAACTGGAGGACTGTGTTGCAGTCGTGAAAACGGTAGGAGAGAGAACTGGCTGTCTCGTATCGGGCCTTGCGATCTCGACATTGTTCATAGTGTGCCCGCCAGGCAAAATGACAAGAGAAACATTCTTGCCCTTTTCTGCTCCAGACCTGATAAACCTGAATTTATTCGCAAAGCGCGTAAAGCCAAACTCTGTCTTATCGACGTTGGATTCTCTGACGCTTCAAACTCTCCCGTTTTTGTCAACATCGTTTTCGACATCGACACGTTTGCGACAAGTTTTCGATATCGACATCAGTGATCATTACACGTTGCTCTTACGCTTTAATTCTAGTATAGGACCTTGCCAACCTTTGCATACTAAATATGTTCTGGACGAAGACAGCTTCTGAACTGCTGTAGTTAATACAGACCGGTCTGATATTACATCACTAAACGACACGCAGAAAGTCCTTATAACATATTTCTCACTAGTTACAGAATTCTTACAAAAGTTCATGTCGAAAAAGAAACGAAAAAAAAAAACTGTGACATTTTCCGACAATCCGCGAAAACGAAAAAAAGCAGCCGTTTAGCATAAAGTTATGTGCCCGATTTAAAAAATTTGGTAAAACTCTTAACAGTCAACTAATATCAGCTAAACTATTGTATTTTGAGCAAGGAAATTTACTGGCAGGTAAAACACAGAAAAAAATGGGAGTTTGTCAACTTCATTCTAAATAGGAGCATACGACAAGACCAAGTGTCCAGAATTTTTAATGAGAGAGAAGAGTACAATTCACCTCCTGGTATGGCTGATGTTTTCAGTAATTTTTTTATTTCATAACGACTTACCTTCTTCTAAACAGATCATTAGGATGAACCGTCTACCTCGTCAATTCTTCTTATTTCCCACAACGCCGGAAGATACAGTTAATGTTATAAATAACGTAAACGTGACAAGCGCTGTAATTGATGAGACTAAGTATCCTGCTAACATAAAATTATTTGCGCGCCTAATCTCGCATAGACCTTCATTTATTGTTACTTTATTATTCAAGACTGGTCTATTTCATTGTGAACTTAAGCACGGCAAATCGTGCCAGTTCTAAAAAAAATGCGACAGCTTATTATTACATAGCTACCTACCTATATGTATCTACCGTTCTTCGGGAAAGTTGTTGATAAACTAATTGAAATACAGCTAAAAATACCTTTCTAAATTTATTATCCTATCTTCATGCCAATTCGGTTTTCGGCATGGATATTCCACAAATCTGGCGCTCATCCATCTTATTGACGAACTAAAAAAAAAAAAAAAATCAACGAAGTATCTTCATCGGCTCAGTTTTTATCGATCTAACGCCGGCATTTAATAGCACAAATCATAATATCCTATTCACTAAGCTCGAAACACTTGGCACTTGCCGTTCTGCCCTTACGCTACTAAAAAGCAACTTATATAACAGAGTTCAAGTTGTTTCTACTTCTGGCGTTTTACTCTCGACAACGAACAACTAGCATTAGTGCGCCTCAAGGTTCGATCCTGGGACCGCTTCTGTTTTTTGGTTTATATTAATGATTTATCTGACTGTCTTTCTTCCACAAAAATACATCTTGTATGCTGACGATACCACAATATTTACCTCTCACAAAGACGTATCATTTCTTGCCAATAAAATAGATGCTAATTTAGAAAATCTACTAAGGTGGCGTGATGTTAACGTGTTATCTATTAATGCAACCAAAACTAAATTTGTTGTGTTCTCTTCACGTCAGCGAAACTTGGCATTCGTTCCAGCTATGATTTTTGGTCCGCACTGTCTTCCTTCAAGTTCATACTCATCTTTCCTTGGCATTCTGCTTGACTAACTTCAACTATCAGAATTATATTGCTCACTTAAAAATGGAAAATAACTTATGGTATAAGCGTCTTAATTAAAACACGTCCTTACTTTACACGTGCAACGTATTACACTCTCTTTATCACTGTTTTGTTCACTCCCATATTACTTATGACATAATATGTTGGGGAAACACCTATAACACTCGCATTGCGTCTCTCCAGATAGTTCATAACCAAGCCACATAAGAATTATTACTTACAGCTCACGCTTTGCTACTGCCTAATCCTTACTACACGAGAATAACATCCTTACCATTTCTGGACCCACCAAATACTACTTAGGTATTTTTTTCCTCTACATATTTCTGAATAATAAGCTGCCACCGATCATATTTTCCCCACCTAACCTGATAATTTATAGTACCGCTAGATTCGCATTGAATAACAATTTTCTTTTACCGAGAGAGAGAGAGAGAGAGAGAGAGAGAGAGAGAGAGAGAGAGAGAGAGAGAGTTATAAGGAAGACAGGGATGTTAACCAGTCAAGAGGCTGATTGGCTGCCCTACGCTGGGGACGGGAGAAGGGCAAGAAAAAAAAGAGAGAGAGAGAGAGAGGGTGAACGGACAGTACTACAGAGTCAAAGGCGGTCGTACAAACCAAACGTTCTCAGAAAGCACAAATGTGCCTTCACTGCCTCCTGAGCCGATGATCAGTGGGGACGGTGTTCTAGTATCGTCTGTTCACTCAGAGGACAATCATCTAGTTCCCTGAATGCGTTGGAGGGTCCGCACTAACTGTAGTAAACAGAATGCAGACTGCGAAAAAGACAGTCTTCGAGTTTGGCACAAGTTTCTACATCGAGTAGTTAGAATATGTCAATGCTGCAGAAAAAAGGGTTATTGTGAGAGCCCTATGTGTTTAGCCTGAATGATGGCACGCCTGAAGAACCTAGCAGAAGCTGTATAGAGAGACGTGGAAAACGATAAGTGAAAGTCAGGGACGTTAAGTAGGCCTGAGCCCTGTTGGCTATCACGCTCAGTGGTGCCCTGGAATAGGGGCGCCAACCATGCAGGCCGGAGATCGGCATCGACCAATAGAAGATGAAGACATCCGGCCCGACCGCTGAATTACTCTTTCTAGGGCAATAAAGTTTACTTCCTCCTCCTCCTCCTCCTGGCTATCTTGCACTGGGTGAAGGTGCAAAAGGAGGGAAATGTTATTAGAAGGAAAGAAAGCCGAGAGTTGATGTGCAATGGTGTCGTCGACTTAGGCGAAATCATCAGTGCTTTATAACAAATTGCCTCTCAGTCCGGTCACCTTTAGGAATCGCTGCAGGGCTTTTGTGACCTTCTACAGGTGTGATATATGCCAGGCCATGGTCCCAAGATCTTGTGCAACAAGAAAGGCAATCCGTATAGGTAGTTTAGAGCGACGCGGAGGACAAGCCTTTCATTTTTAATGGACAGGCAGTAGCATGTCAAAAGGTGTTCTGCAATTTCTTCGCCTTTGTACAGGCCAAAGTGTAAGAATAGTGGTACAGGCATTGCATTAGGGCTGTCGGTCATTCCTATGAAGCTCATACAGGAAATATAGGAAGGAAGGCTACTAATTAATGCTCTTTCCAGGCTACGTGTCAGTTCATTCGTTAACAAATTTTATGGACTGGCAGAAAGATCAAATGAACTAATTTTAAATGAGTTATCACTAGTTAAAACAGAATCTTTAAACAGCGCGACACAGGACGGAGCGCTATCACTGCCGCTATCAATTATCACTATCACTATACTATGAACAATGAAATATACGTAACAGATGAGCACTGCCACTTGCATGTGTGAGACAAACGTAAAGTTAAACACTCAGTTGCAATCACAAATGACGTGATTCATGAGTGCATATAGAGCTAAGACGATCACCAGAAATTCTGTCAAATACTGGTATGAAACCAGGATATACCTAAGCGAGAAAGACGAGCCAAGAAAGAGTAGGAGAGAAAATATCGATACAATACGTATATCCATACTGTCATCACAACCGATATCGCTAAAGCCCACGACAAACATGCAACGTCAAGCCGTCATTGAAAACAGGGCGTCTTCTTGCATCCTTTTTAAGGTAACTCGCACCGCGGTACATGTCTTTCTCAATTCCCGCATGCGTTCTCCATTAGTGTCAATGAGAGGATCCTTTATTTCGAACAAGGGTTTCCACAAGGATGGGCCCTGTTCCTTACAACGTCACCTTTATTCCTTTGGCGTGGACTCTGCAAGACCTCCCACAAACCAATTTTCTTATTCTACGCACTAAAACTGCGTCATCGCAGCACTAAAATAGTCCCGTTAAAGGGAAGTTTTGACTACCAACACTTTTAATGTACTATTATCGTATGCCAGTGTGTTTCGAGAATTCCTCTGTTCTAAAACGTCCAATAATAATAATAATAATAATAATAATAATAATAATAATAATAATAATAATAATAATAATAATAATAATAATAATAATAATAATAATAATAATAATAATAATAATAATAATAATAATAATAATAATAATAATAATAACCATGATCATTTATGTACACCTAGGACGGCCTCTCTAAGTGCTCTCCAATTACCTCTGTCAAGTGTCAGACGATTCAATCCTATGCACGCAAATTTTCTCAAATCATACCACCCAATTCTCTGCCGTCCTCGACAAACGTTTCCTTTCCGCTGCCGTCTATTCGCGAACTCTAATCGTCCCCCGTTTGCATGCTCCACGCAGCGCACGGAATACTAGTTACAACCACTTGCTATCTAAGCCACGCCACCGTCTTCCTGTCTGCCTCAAATAGCTATATATATATATATATATATATATATATATATATATATATATATATATATATATATATATATATATATATATATATATATATATATATATATATATATATATATATATATATATATATATATATATAGTCAAAATAATTAAACATGTTCGTACCATTCCTTCTCCCTCTTTCCCCTAGACATAGCAAAAATTATGTCCCTGAATCACGTTTTTGAGTGCTTACGACAGCAAATAGCAAAAGATGAAGTCTGCTGAGAAGGAAGGACGGAAATCAACTTTATTCAAGGTCCTGCAGACCACGAGAGCTTTGGGCTCTCATGGAGTGGGCGTCTCCCACGACGGAATCGGGAGATTGAGTTTCCTGGCGGCGTCGTGGACCTGCTGGACGGCCCAGAGTTGGGGAGCGAGTTCTTCGCTCCGGATTGCTTTTTTCAAACTTGCGCTTGTCCGGTTCGGAGTTTATGTGAGCTTGCGAGCACGGCCAGAGTAAATGGTATACCTCAAGGGAAATTTTGCAATTGGTGCAATAAGACTTGTCGTAGAGCTGAGAAGGCCTGCTGCAAAAGGCGAAGCCCAATTCCCTATATGCATTGAACAGCCTCCATACAAGCAGACAACGTGCAGCGAACGCGGTGGTACAACATGCGCTCAGTGACCGACAATGCGGTGTCGTTCGCAGAATGCGAGACTTGCTCTCCTCGGTCCAAGCTTAACGCGATATCCTGCTTAAATACGCAACGGCCCATGATGTGGTCTGGCAACCAGCAAGACTGACATCATATCTCGCGTCTCTCATTGGCCCATTCTGACGTCCCTCTCCGCAGTCATGCCGCTGCCTGACGGCACGAGGCCTCCCTATAGCATTAGTTGTGGTTGCACCACTCCTGCACCTCCGTGGTGCAATTCTGTAATTGAGATCGAGGCACGCAGTGTCCACGAGGTGTACATCGCGTCCGGTTGGCGCAACGCTTCCAGAAAAAAAAAATGCAGACAAGCCGTATGGCTGATGATGCCCACCCTCAAACATGCTATAGAATTGCCAGAAACTTGCGAGCCGGCTTACTTTCTACGTGTCTTTTGCATTATTTTTGCTAGCCTATCGCACAAGCAGTAGCAGTGAAGACAAGTTCTGTAGGGCGTACGACTGACATTAGTCTTAAGACAGAACCTGATCTTAGCGGACAGCTGCAGCTCGTCGAGTCAGTTAGTTGGGTGCACCGCTGACACCGCTTCGAGCACAGCGCATATGCGTGCAACGGCGAAGAAGACTTCCGTGACCTTTCCCTTTCCTGCAAAGCGCGAACTCTGGCCGCCTGGGTGGGCTCAGTGGCTGCACGGCGTTGAGCTGTTGAGCACGAAGTTGCTGGTTCGACTCCCGCTCGCGGAGTCGAACCACCCGCAAGGTGGAGAGAAGTAATTAGTAAAGGGAAAAATCAGACATCCACCCATTCGTAGCAATTGCTACAAAGAGGGTTTCCGCAGAACTATTGCGTCAAACTCTTGCCTTTGCTTCGAGTTGTTGACAAATTCCACTTCGCCCTGCCATCTGCTAGCCGCCTGGTTAGCTCAGATGGTAGAGCGGCTACCTCGGAAAGGCGGTGGTCCCGGGTTCGAGTCTCAGGACGAATTTTTCTTCGACTGCGATGCTTTTCTTTCGAGGAACCCGTATGGGTTTCCTTTGTAGCGATTGCTACGAATGGGTGGATGTCTGATTTTCCCTTTATTAGTTACTTTCCTCAACTTTGTGGGTTTCCGCAGAACTATTACATCAAATACCTACACCCAGATGGCAAGAAAACGCTTATGCGCCTTAACTATCTTAACGTCCAAGCATATGCACTCATAATCAAGACGCCGCAGAATCGGGAGGCGCGCAGATGCGGAATCAACCAGCGTCTACGAATTATCGCACAAGCAATATTAGATATCGAATATAGGCCCCTATACATAAGATAAAGGGAGCGCACAGGTCGCACAAGCTTGGAAGAGTTGACCATAGAGCAACTCGTAAACTAAATCAGGGAGAAATGAGTATACATTGAAAGAAAAAAAAATACTGGCTGAACCAATCTCACGATGACTGTCAATGCAAATTCGATTAACATTAAAGCGATGTATAGCTACGCAACGAGTTGCTGAGGACACGTTTATCTAGAATCTGTAGAGCTCATTTTGAGACCTCTGTTCTGCTACATGCGAAGTACATTAATTGTCTCCGGCATCGGCCCAATTTGCTGTGAGACTCGCTTGCCAAGGCCGGCCATGAACGAGAGAGTATGATGACGTCTGTATAGGACGGACGACGACGCAGTGACGACGATGGAATGAAGAAGGCGGTATGACGACGACGGCACGATGGCAATAAGATGACGCGTTGACGACGCATGGCGCAACAACGATAGCTTGACGACGACCGCATGAGAAGAATGGGATGACGACGACCGTATATATGGCGACAACCGAATGAAGACGATGAAACGACGACGGTGTGACAACGAATGCGTGACGATGACTGACTGAAGAGGACGAAATGACGACGATGCGTGACAACGCGTTGGCATAATCACGATTGAATGACGACAGCAAGAGTGCGATAGAGTGATGCGTTGAAGGAATGACGTCTATAGAACGACGAAAGCGGCTTGACGACGATGCCTCGACGACAATGGTATCGCGCTTCTGAAGTGATGACGATGGTAAGATGACAGCGTGACGACGATTGCATGACGAGAGTCGAATGACAAAGGTAGATCCAATGATCATTATGGAACGACAACGACGCAATTGCGACGACAGTATGATAACGAATACCGGTGACACAGTGACGATGATGACATGACAACGTTGTGAGCACAATGGCGTGACAGCGAAAGCATGACGACGACTGTATGGTGACGATGGCGTGACGACAATAGAACGACCACGACGCCATCAACACAACGGCGTGACAACGAATGCGTGACGATTGTATGTCGACGATAATACAACAGCTTAACGAATGCTGATTGATGCGAAAAGCCCGTGATTAATTACATAACTTTTGTCATTCTTGGCACCGTGTATGTCGCATCCTATGTCTTGCAAGGGCGCATATCGTGAACTGAAAATCGGTCCAACCGCGCCTTTGATCACACGACCTTCGGGATAGCGCCACCAGGAATTGAGTCACCACCATTTCTAAGGCCGGTGACTGCCCTATATCTAATGCTGTCGCAAAAAAAAAATAATAAAGAGAGAGAGAGAGAGAGCAACTCTACTCCGAGCGTATCAAGTGCTTCAAGCTTAATGCGCCGAAATGAGGAACATATGTAAGGAAGTTGTGTTGTGTAACATACGCGATGCCGGAGGAAGTGGTCCGGAAGGAAGCGCATGGGCTATCAGAAGCGGTGGAAAAGAGGAAGTATTGAAGAAACGTCCGGGAAGGCTTGAGAAAGGCAAGGAAAATTTAGACAGGCGTGCTGAGTATATAGTTCAACAAACAGTGGCAGTAAAGTAATCGGCGATAAACATGAATGGCAAGCGGATGTCAAAGTAGCTGAAGAAGTCCGATTATATATATTGTAAGGGGGGTTTATTCAGCTCGCAAAGCCGCAGCGACAAACTCAGCAACAGCAGGTAGGGCGCAGCCAGCGAACGAACTGGGTACGAGCCACACGATGGCAACGGGGGTTTTCAGCCTGCCGATCTTCTTCGTCACAATCACCCCTGGAATTGAAGAGTAGCCATCCTGGCAACCTAGGAAGAGGTGGGTGGATCGTAATACTGCTTCAGCTGGTCAATGTGCACAGTCTCTCGCCCCCGACGACGCAGATCGGGAGATGGCGATACGGGTTCGACGACGTAGTTCACTGGTGATGTTTGTGCAGCCACGCGGTAGGGCCCGTGGTACTTCGGGAGGAGCTTAGACGAAAGGCCAGGAGCAGCTAAATTATTGAGGGACTTTAGGAGCAGCAACAGGCGGGACACAAAGCCACGCGAGTGAGTCGACGGGGAAGGGGTGAGGGGAATATTGAGGTCCTGACGCTCTTTTTGGCGGCACTGTTGAGCAGACGTCAAAGAACGGGCCAGTTGTCGGCATTTTTCGGCGTGCTGAGCAACCGCAGAAACAGGTGAGCATTCAGCAGGGTCCGGCCGGTACGGGAGAACCGTATCAATGGTGTTGGCGGAATGGCGGCCGTAAAGCAGAAAGAATGGTTAGAATCCGGTAGTGGCTTGAGAGGCAGTGTTATATGCGTAAGTGACGAACGGTAGTACAAGATCCTAGTTGGAGTGGTCAGACGCAACATACATTGATAGCATGTCACCAAGAGTTCTGTTGAATCGTTCTGTTAAGCCATTGGTCTGTGGATGATAAGCAGTAGTAGTGCGGTGAATAATTTGGCATTCCGATATAGGAGTGACTGCAGGACGTCCGAGAGGAATACGCGGCCCTGATGGCTCAACAGTTCACGAGGTGAGGCATGACGGAGAACGAAGTTGTTTAGAATGAACGAGGCAACGTCTTTTGTTGATGCGGCAAAGTCCGTCGCGGATTGTGAAATGCTGCGCCTGTCGGCGTAACGCTCGATGTGCCGAAGTTGCCGGAGGATTTGACAAAAAGTCGAATATCATGACGATCCATGGGTCTTTTCGTTGCTCCGATGCCATGTCCAGGATGTCAAGTGGTGAGATGTCTTGTTTGTAGGTAGAAGTGCTGCTGTCTGAAGTAACTGGGAAGCGCGAGAGGGCATCGGCGTCAGTGTTTGCGTCCAGAGCGATAGACGACACGGATATCATATTCCTGGATTCGGAGGGCCCAGCGAGCGAGGCGGCCCGACAGGTCTTTTAGGTTAGACAACCAGCAAAGAGCGTGATGATCCGTCACCACGTCAAAGCGTCGACCGTAGAGATATGGACGAAATTTTTGAAGAGCCCATACGATAGCCAGGCACTCTTTTTCTGTGACTAAGTAATTGGCCTCAGGCTTCGTGAGGGCACGACTGGCATAAGCGACTACGTATTCGGCATTAGTGTTCTTGCGTTGTGCGAGCACGGCACCAAGGCCGACACCACTGGCGTCAGTGTGAAGTTCTGTAGGTGCGCTTGGATCAAAATGGCGCAAGACTGGCGGAGACGTGAGTAGGTGACGAAGAGTCTTAAAGGCATCATCGGAGGCTTCCGACCAAGCAGAAAGTTCGTTGTCGTCTTGGAGAAGTTGGTTTAGTGGTGCGATCGCAGTAGCGAAATTGCGAACGAAACGTCGAAAATAGGAGCATAGGCCAATGAAGCTGCGTAGTGCTTTCAAGTTAGTGGGCTTCGGAAATTCGTATACGGCGCGAAGTTTCGCAGGATCAGGAAGAATGCCTTCTTTGGAGACAACATGGCCTAATATAGTCTGTTTTCGAGCTGCAAATCGGCACTTTTTTAAGTTAAGCTGGAGCCGTACCAGCATTCCGTAGGCAGGTCAAAACTTGATGTAAACGCCGAAGATGGGTCGGAAAATCAGGGGAAAAGACTACAACGTCGTCGAGGTAGCAGAGACAAGTATGCCACTTCAGGCCACGTGGGATGCCGTCCATAATGTGTTCAAAGGTGGCGGGCGCATTGCACAGACTGAACGGCATTACAGTGAACTTATACAAGCCGTCTGGTGTTACAAACGCGGTTTTAGAACAGTCAGCGTCAGCCATGGGCACCTGCCAGTAGCCAGAGCGAAGTTCTAAGGACGAAAAAAATTCCGCTCCTTGCAAACAGTCAGGTGCGTCGTCAATACGTGGCAACGGGTATACATCCTTTCGGGTAATCTTGTTAAGCCTTCGATAATCGACGCAAAATCGTATGGTGCCGAAGTTTTTTTTTTAACTAGGACGACTGGTGACGACTACTAGAAGGCTGGATGACACCGGGATTGAGCATATCGTTCACCTGGTCATTGATAAGGCATCTTTCAGTCGCCGATACTTGCTAGGGACGCTGTCGAATTGATGCATGGCTCCCAGTGTCGATAGTGTGCGAAACAGTCGTTGTGCGGCCGAGTGATGTTGCTTGGCAGTCAAAAGACGAAGAGAAGCCTTGGAGCAAGCGAAGAAGTTCGTCGCGTTGCGTCGTCGTAAGGTCACTGGCAATAGCTGGCGTAAAAGAACGCGGCAGTGACTGAGGAGGCGATGCCTCGAGAGCAGCAAGATTAGTGGAGTCGTCCATCGCGTAAAATATTGAAGATGAGGTCAGTGGCTCTGCTCTGCCAAGGCTTTCACGGCGGCGTAAAGTAATTGGTTCAGCCGATGGTTTTGAGACGCACGTGAGAGAGGCGCCAGCTTTGAACTCGAGGACGGCGAACGGCATTGGTATAGTGAACGGCGGCGAACTAAGAATTCAGACGAAGCGAAGAGTACTGTGCCGTCATCTACAGAGTCACACAAGTTACTGACAAGAGTGGAAGACCAGGCAGACATAACGGTGTCTTCTGAAACAACGATTTTGCGACAATGGTCCTTATAGTCAGTGATAATATCGGTCGAAAACACAAACAGCTCGATTTCGGCGCCAGCGCAGTCAATGATCGCATGATGTGTGGAGAGAAAGTCCCAACCTTATATGGCGTCGTGTGAACACGATGGCAACACAGTGAATTCTATGACATAGAGGACCTCCTGACCCAGCACCTGCACCAATTGTAAGGGGAGTTTGTTCGGCCCGTAGAGCAGCAGCGACAAACTCAGCACCAGCAGGTAGGGCGAAGCCAGCGAACGAACTAAGGGGGTTTTCAGCCTGCCGATCTTCTTCGTCGCAATATATATATATATATATATATATATATATATATATATATATATATATATATATATATATATATATATATATATATGTGTGTGTGTGTGTGTGTGTGTGTGTGTGTGTGTGTGTGTGTGTGTGTGTGTGTGTGTGTGTGTGTCAGATTACAAGAAGCAAGCAGAGGTAGGTGAAAGCGGCGCAGGTGGATGCGAAATGCTCGAAAAAAAAATGTTGCGACAATTTCACGGGAGGAGAGAAAAGCTAAATGTACAGGATGCCAGGAAACGAAGGAGGACAGAAAGGGATGTCGCATGCATAAACTAGATCGGGGGAAGAAACAGAGGCCTTACACTATGGGGATGCATGCAAGATTGCATAACCCTAGTTCTGCTTGCTTGCATAACCCAAGCTAGCGGAACGCATGCGTCTTGCGTCCCCTAATTAGGCCTAATTACTCGGGAACACACACAGACAAGGCACAGAACACAGAAGACAGTGCGTGGTCACCCAACAGCAGCGGTAAGTAAGGTATACGATCGAATACATGTCAATATTTACATCCACTCAGCTAGCGATCAGAAATGATGTATCACTACGTTCGCTGCCGCATAGCCGATGGGGACCCGAGGCTGTCGGTGACCGCAAATCCGGCCTTCCGTGTGTTTCGAAACGTAATGACCTCCTGTTTGCACTCCGAGCACATGCAAGCGCCCCGACAGAACAGCAACATACGCTTCCTCAAGGATATCCAAGAAGCAACGCACTTCCTAAATTCGGCGCATCTCCACCCACCACATAATTCGAAGTTGACGCCATAAAATGGCTCTAGCTGCAAGAACGAAAGTCGAAGACCACTATCATAACGTGAACCTAAGGCCACGTGCGTTTCATCGGGAGCAACAGTAGAAGAGCTCACAAGGCGGAGAGTGAAATTACGACTTTCAACAGCAATCAACGCGATCCTTCGCAGCTTCTTAATTCGTGCATGATAACAAACCAAACGAAGACCAACTATCGATGACCTAGTAGAAGAAACACCGGTCCCCAAAACCACCGTTTATAGGTACTTTTCAGTTCCGAATCTCCTCGCCGCGTCCGCGGCGAGTACGCGGCCCGCCTCCTCTGCGCCCGCCACCGCGGCGCTGCTGTCGAAGTTTGCGCCAAGGAAGCGCGTCGTCTGCTACGGGCGCGTAGCGTATACCGTTGTGCTTTCGCACAGCGTAAATGAACGCATTGCTCGCGTTTCACGGTGTCATTACCTGCGCTGTACAAGTTTTAGGAGTTAGCCCACGTATACGTACAAACGATCAGTGATTTAGAAAAAAGTGGGCATGGGCGATTACATTTCATTTTCGGCAGAATAGTCGCTTTCGTGCGTGTGCATTTCGCGCTTCTGGTTTTTAATGCGTTTAAACGCCTTAAACCTGCCGTAGAAAACTACGCTGTCGCATGTATGGCGTATGAATCAACGTTTATTGATAAAAAAACATGTATAAACAATGATATAAATCGTGGGAATCTAATTGATCGTCTGTGCATCTCGGCGCTGGCGTTTCATACCTCCCGCATCTGTATGGCGAAATGAGGAGTTTACTTCGCACTTGCGCTTGAAAGGTGACGCTACCTCTCCGTATCGATCACGCTTATCGCCAATAATTTTTATTCCTGATTCCCGAACGCGAAATTGCGCAAGTCAGGCTTTACAAAAATTGAAACAACGAAGCTTGAACATTTCCCCCGATATTAGTAAGGACGAGATGCACCCTCCAGGGTCGTTTAGAGAGGTTCCATAAAGTGACTTCTTAGTTTTCAAGGCGCATATAGAGGGCTACCTGATAAATGCATATCATGCTGACATTGCTCTGCTACGTACTCTTGTAAATAGTCATAAAATAAAAACATTACAGAGCTGTTTTAGTGTACTTGTATTAGCATATTATAGTTTATTAAAGCTCTTCACACACTTTCAGAGACCCTCATTTTCACTTCATTTACCATTCACACGAGCTTTGCTTTCTTACGCTCCCTCCGAGCTCTATTCGCACTGCTTTTCCTTCGGGAAAAAAAGTGCATTCGCGTGACCAAATAGAAGTGTACAATCTGTGCTGTAAAATCACAGCTATGCTCTGGGCAACCGATACAGTTTGTCCCTGTCTTGCAAGGGCATCTAAAACCCTCCAGAAAAGGTCCCTAAAGGCTTCTTTCTTTTTTTTTTTGCTTGCACAATGGTCTGTTCTATGCTTTTCACACAGCTAAACAGTTTCCTTGAAGGACAAACAAGGCTACCAGTAACAATTCGCGTTCAATCATAAGCATTGCTTCAGGAGGTAGAGAGTCTTGTGAAGCCATTGTATCCCTTTTGCACTTCATGCAGGAGGTCACGTTCATCATTTAATGTGATTTTAAGTGATTGCCATATCCATGGGCAACGCCGGCACCAGTTTTCCGCGGGCAGATACTACGTAGCTCATGTCTTTGCGAACTACGAAACTCTTCAATATTGGGTATACCTCTCCCTCCATTCCTGCCTCGCAAAAAACAATCTCTGATCGCTTTCCATTTGGTCTTCAAGAGCTGCCGATCTCCACTGTAGAGGCAATGGCAAAGACGGGCTCTTCTCCACCAACTCATTAATATTCAAACAGCTGATTTGCACGGGCTGCGGTTGCTCGATCTTGTACGGTGCCCTCTGCAGCGTCGCTCTGAGTTGCCCCTGCGTTTGTTACGACACTTGCTCTCTTTTTCGGAGATTTTCTCCGTTTAGGATTTGAGGATAAGTACTGCGGGAGATTGGGAAATGTGGTATGAACTGCATCACTCCTGAAAGACCATACTCCGTGCTCGATTTCAATCACTTTTCTGTTGATTATAAGTTTATACGACTTCACAATGCCCCCTTCTTGGAAGTGGGTGTTGCACACTTTGGATGTTTTCCCCAACACTTTGATCGCGCGGGATATCGCTCTCTCCCACTATGCAAGGAGACGCGGATCGGTCGGCGGAGAGAAGTGCCTCTTCTCTGTGTTTCGCCGGTACCCGCTGGTACATCCCGGCACGAAACAAGTTGGTATTATGGTTGCCCAGTCCTAACCCATTGTAACGAAGATAAATCACACGCACCACCTACCTTCTGACGGCGAAAAATAAAAAAAAAATATGGCGTTCAATAGCGGTAGCCCACGCTACTTGCATACTTGTAGGTCCCAACGGCAACTTGAGCGCCCACATTGACCACACCATACCATACACCGAAAACTGCTGAAGCGCAACTTGCACACTACTCGCGATAATGCACACACACTTACAGGGAAAAATCAGGACAACTCGACAAGAAAACGCGATGAAAATGCTCACGGCTACTGCAGCGTCGGCAGCGTTGCTGCACGGCAGCGTGGCTAGCGTAGCGCGAGCTTCGACCGCAGTCATCTCAGTGCCTAGGCGCAAAACGCGCCCGCTTTGGGAGGAGCAGTTTCGAAACTAAAAAAGCTTTATAAATGGTGCCCAAAACAGCAAGTAAAAAAACAACAACAAATCGAAGGCCCTTCGCATAGACCCGCCGTTGCGTCAGTAAAGACCCGGCGGTGCTATCAAGTGGTACACATAAGACAAAACCGGGGTTCGGACTCACCGATAGGCGTACTGACGCGTGTACTTGTTTATCCTTTTCTCGAGGACTGCGTTTCACCCGCTAACAACCCAGGGTTATCGCCCAGCGCCAGACGCGCCTGCATGATTTGGAAATTCAGCGTCATCATCAGCCTGGCTACGCCCACTGCAGAGCAAAGGCCTCCCCCATACTTCTCCAACTACCCCGTTCAAGGCCTAATTGTGGCCATGTTGTCTCTGCAAACTTCTTAATCTCATCCGCCCACCTAACTTTCTGCCGCCCCCTGCTATGCTTCCCTTCTCTTGTAATCCAGTCCGTAACCATTAATTACTATAGTTTATCTCTCCTCATTACATGCCCTGCCCATTTCTTTTTCTTGATTTCAACTAAGATGCATTACCTCGCGTTTGTTCCCTCACCCAATCTGATCTTTTCTTATCCCTTAACGTTACACCCATCATTCTTTTTTCCATAGCTCGTTGCGTCGCCCTTAATCTAAGTAGAACCCTTTTAAATTGAGGTTCAGTGGTAGATATTGAAATTACCCGAAGGTTATCGTTGAATCGACCTCAAGTGTCTGTTGTCACCGAACCTCGTGTAATCTAATCTGACTGTATGCGCGACGTGAGATGTGTAGGATACTTTCTGGAAGGCATGGGCAGACACCAGTTTTCGCTGAAACCTTCGACGAGTCCCGTACAGATCACATATTCGACGATCGCCGATTGTGCTCGCCGCTATCGATGTGCTTGACTGTTATCTTTCTGGGCACAGGTTCGCCCAATAACAGTTTCACCGGTGATTACGATACTCTCTAATGCGAAATCTGAGCGCAGCTCTATACGTGTCTTCATTTCGCGATGTATTGGCTGGCGCGGACAATCTGTCTCGTGCGGCACGCTGCAAACGGAGCGGAACGTTGCAAAACATGTAACACTCGAGCACGACAATAGCGGCGAGCAGAATCGGCGATCGTCGAAAATCTTATCTACGGGTCAAGCGCGTCAGCTTCTATACATGACCTGTCGGAGGTTTCAGTGTAATCGCTGGTGCCTGCGTGGCTTCCAGGAAGTACAACACAATTCGCGTCGCGCATGCAATCAGATTACGAACGCCATGGCGCCACCTCGTTGTTTCCTGCGGCATTCTGCTTTCCTCCACACTCTTTCGCCATATTCTCCCCCTCAGCTTTCCTCATCGCGCTCTCTTGTTTCATCTCCCGCTGCGCTCCGCGTTCGCTCGGTTGCCAGGGGCAACGCCGACGGTCGCCGCAGGAACGGGCGCCCTAAGAACAGCGCTTTAAAAGTTAAGTTTCGTGATTCACAGTTCTGTTATGTTCTTCAATGTCGCTACAATGCGACAGTATTTACCCATTGCCGTCTTGTAGGGTGTTCTCATAATGTCGTCTACCTGCCCCTCCTCACTGTTACTGAGCTCATGGTACGGTATAGACTATACGTTAGCCGGCTCACTACAAGGGCCTGTGCGAGTCTAAGCGTTTCGGTCTCTCCAAAGCCTTTCCTACGGAAGGTAACCCTATGTATCATGCGGGATATTTGTTATACCGTTGTTCTTAAAGCCTTGATGGTGCGATCACCTTTCCGGAAATTTAACTATTCAGGCACCCCTACACTATTTATGAATGGTAGCGTATCTGAGATTAATCCTGAGATGACACCGATATTCATCCCTAAATAGTGCGACCAAATGCATTGGCGTTCCAGTTATTATTGTGAATCAATATAGATTGAATGAAATGGCGTTTAACAAAAAAAGGTTAGTGCGACAACAGCGCATTTTTACCGCAAGTTTGATGGCGCACATCTCGAGGCTGGGGTGATCTTCAGAATTCATTCCAAGTGGATATGGCCTTGCAATCTTGCCGAAGTAATTAACTCAAATTTATTTACAGAAATTGTGTTAGTTAGTCGATTATGTATTTAGGTCTCTCGTGCAAATAATGCCCGCCTCTTTTAGCAATCCAGTTCAAGGATTTGAATTGTGTGCTTCTTCCACAGGCAAAAAAAAAAAAAGGAAGTCACGCTAAATACATGTTGATAACGTATATGTGTAAATATTCAAGAAGTATTCGCACAA
This sequence comes from Dermacentor variabilis, assembly GCF_050947875.1. NCBI lineage: Eukaryota > Metazoa > Arthropoda > Arachnida > Ixodida > Ixodidae > Dermacentor > Dermacentor variabilis. The sequence continues at coordinate 145,120,635 of NC_134572.1, forward strand.
TCGAGCACCGCGCTTGTCAGTTTCGAACAGCAAGTCGACAAACATGACATTCGACTCGTTATTAACTTCTTTAACATTATATAGCATACTCGTAATAATTTTACGCGAATAAGGATCTGACCAGAATTAAAACACACAACTTATAATAATATGCTAACTGCAAGGGACAAATGAATTGCTGGACACCAGCGCAATAAAGAAGACCGCAACGAAAAAGACAAGTGAATGATGCAGCGCCCGTCACTTGTGTTTTGCGCTGAGGTTTACTATTTTTCTTTTCTTTGAACGCGACAAATCTAGAACCCCGATTATTGCCTGCCTATGCTGCTCCAATTCTGTGCTAAATTGTGGGCCATTTGCCCGACGTTAAGCGCCGCCTGATGAGTGTGTGACGCAAACGCGCGTTTTATTCTTTTGTTGTTCTTCTCTCTCCTCCTTCCTCTCTTCCCCCCTTAATAGGTCTCCTGTACTTCAGTCACTATTCTTTTTCTATGTACTGTTTCTCTGCTGGATCTGGCAGGCGTTGTGCCCATCCTGCTGACAGTTGCCAGCCAGCTGTCTTCCTTTTCTCTGCGATTGCTTTTCATATGTGCAAACCAAATAAAAGATTATACGTTCGATCGTCGCCCACGCACCAATTAGCGTAGCATTACGTTCCGAGACGAATGAATTTTTCGTGAAGCGCGGATAAATTAAATTTGCCTTTGTTTAACAGCCCTGTACGCGCGTTATGCCCAGTTGCCCTTTGAGGAACGCGGTGACGCAAACGGAAGAATAAACCGGATACGCCACGAAAGGTAAAGGTCCCTCCGCTTTGCTCTGACATATAGAGTGGAGCGTACGTCAGCAAACAGCTGCTGGTGCACATGTGCTTGTTTATTGCTTGGGAAGAGATTGTTAATGCGACAGCGTTTTACAGGAAGTTCGATGGTCTTCGCAGTCAGTGATTTAGCGAGGGGGTGGCACACCGGGCACTCCCTCCCCCATCCTCGCTCTTCCCCCTGAATATTCTGTGTTAATGGGTGGCCTTCCTGGCACCCTTCTCCTCTTTCTTCCACACCCCATTCCCGGTCAAGCAGACCCCCCCCCCCATCCCCTCCACAAAAAAAAAAAAAGAAAGAAAGAAGAGAAGAAATTCTGGGTACGCCATTGTTCACAGTTGGTATCGACTGAGCACACACTATGAGAGAGAGAGAGAGAGAGAGAGAGAGAGAGCTTGCACGGAGCCAAGAGTAAAGGGGATTCAGCAAAGAGCGGAGGAGAGTAGCAGGAGTAACGTAGAACGTCATAGGTCACGAGGATAAAAAAGGGAAAAAAAAATGGTGGAAAAACTCGGTGAGGAGAAGGCGCAGCGGTGGCGGAACAGATGAGATGTCGAAGTATTAGGGACGAAGCAGATAGGAGTGTACCATATATTTGATCAGAATGTCCGGAACAGATTACGCGTGAATGTACCCGCCGTTGTTGCTTAGTAGCTAAGGTGTTGGGCTGCTTATTACGAGGTCGAGGGATCGGATCCCGGCCACGGCGGCCGTAATTCGATGGGGGCGAAATCCGAGAACACCCGTGTACTTAGATTTAGGTGCACGTTAAAGAACCACAGGTGGTCAAAATTTTCGGAGACCCCCTACTACGGCGTGCCTCATAATCAGATCATGGTTTAGGCACGTAAAACCCCATAATTTAATTTCACGTGTGACCATGAACAGAAGAGCATGTACATTTCGTTGAATAGCTGTCGACCGATAAGCGGCTATACATTGCATTACAGTCGCTCAGGTGTAGCGTGATGACCTGTGATTACCATAAGATGGTCATAAGGCGTTCGGTATGAGTAATTGCGGAAGGTCACACATATTGAACTCACATCTTTTCTCTTTAAGCAACCGAACATTACGACATCTTAACCTGACGGCGCGAGAGACCTGTTTTTTTTTTACTGTGGCAGCCCTGTTGTCGAACATATAGCTCACCTGCTGGGTAAGTTTTTTTCTGTGCTACCGTGACAGCAAGTGGTTGCGGCAGTCCAGTTTCACACATAGCAGCGCCCGCGTTTGGCTTTTAAAGCGAATAGCTTTCTGTGGCTCGTTGGCCCGTTCTTGTGGTAGGTGGTTGGACTGTTACCATCGATACGAAGACGCCGAAGCAAAGGGCGCGTATTTTCGCTCTACCTATAGTTGCGGTGTGCAAATCAGTTTAAAGGGGCCATGAACCGACCTTTCCTCGAAGCCTCAAGAATGCAAAAGAACGAGAGAACTGCTTCCAGGGAATATATTACCGAAATTATTTAAAGAAACGAAAGACCGAGTACCAGCTGAGATATTGCGCGCGCAATGTCTAACTTTCCCCCCTCCACGCCCTCCGTTCCGAAGGAGCGGGCGGCGCCGGCTTAGGTTTCATTCCTACGCGTGGGTTCGAAACTCAGATTTTCGATTACTTCAGCCTGTTTACGTTAACTGCGTCAATTAATATACGCTTTAACAGTATAAAGAAGAGCACATATCAATACATCTCGCTTGCCTCTTGTCAACTACATAGGCAAGCGGCAGCTCTATGAGGGAATCTGCCCTATGACGACACATGACATCCGCGGGCCCCGCCGGCAGCTTCGAGAGAAGATTCTGGTTGATTGGGGAGGGAAGGTGGGGTAGATGCAATGCAGTTACTGCCTATCAGATGTAAACACCTCAATCATACTACACCGTGGAAAGAGGATGAAAGAGGAGACGAGGGTTCTATAACCTCGAAATGGGTGAGGAGAACGCCTTTGTTTGATAAGAGGGCGTTTTCTTGAGAGAGGTGGACTTCGGGCTCCACTTCACGCGCCACGTACGACTGCAAAATTTGGCTGAGATGTTCACAAGTGCGTGATACTATCCGCGGAACGTGTTTCTTCACCAAGGTTGAAGAGAGAGGGGGGGTAGTTCAGGGCCCCTTTAGATAACCTTCGATGCGAACCTAGTTCTCACAAGCTTATGAGTTCTAGATAAGGCATTGACAATGGCAAAATAAATATTTTGTCAAATTTCACGAAACAACAAGCGCTATTGTGGAGGTTTTGAAAATAGGCAAATGGCGACAAAGAGACGGTAGTACAGTGTCGTTGTACGCTTACTGTCATAACAATATTATGACGATATTGTTTCCAGTTGTGCTCGCAGGGCAGCCGGCACGTGCTATAGTTCGAGAGTTTTCGTGCGTCTGCAGGTTCTAGATGTTTGTGACAGAAGTGGTTCTTGAGGGGAAAAGCAAAGGTTGGCGCTATTTTCTGCAGCCCATGCGAGAGCACGGCTCAGCGCCAAAAGGAGTGGGAGGAGATAGTGGAGCAAAGGAGCTAGGAGAGTAGGGGGTTAAAGCGTCGCCATGGCAGCGGCTGAGCAGACAGGCAGGAAGGGCCTAGTGGGTCCGGCAGGAATGGTAATCTGGTGAAAGGCCAGGAGGCGGTGGTCCAGAAGGAGCCAGATGGTTGGGGCAGGTCGAGTAGCCTAGAGTGGTTTGGATAGCCGTGAGGCTATCCGTCTTTGCAGAAAATCATAGAGTCTCTCGAGAGCCCCGACCAGTCGAGGTGCTGGATGACACTTAGGAGGGCTGGTAGCTCGTTGCGACCAGGGAAGAGGATGTCTTCCTGCCATGAAGAAGGAAGACTCAGGCGTCGGAACTCCTGCAGGAGACGGTCGCGCTGCTGCAGGTAAGCAGGGCAGGCCAGCAGGAGGTGCTCCAGGATCTCGGGCTCTCCACAGGAGGGGCAGGCTGGAGAGGCAACGATGCCGTGCCGGTGGCGGCGAGCCCCCGTCCAGCAGCAGCCAATCCTACGTCACAGCAGGAGGGAGGTCTCGCTGCATGCGAGGCCGCGCTGCGGAAGTGGTCGTGGAGGGCGGGCCAAGGACATCTGCCTGTCCGGATGGCAGGCCAGCAGATGACGTCGCAGCCTGTGGCTTGTGAAGTCACTGGCTGTCACTGCCGGGTTGGGTGGGACGTAGGCACGCTTTGCCAGTGCATAAGCCTCCTCACTTCCCGGTATCCCCATGTGGGCTGAAAGCCAGTGCAGGGACATCGAGCAGCCCGCCTCCTGAAGTGCCATCAGCCTAGTCGAGAGCAGGGCGACCCCAAGACTGGCCTTGTCTGGCCTCTGCAGGCTGAGAAGTGCCGCCTTGGTGTCGCAGTAGATGGTCACTGGGGTTGCTGGTAGCTTCTCCGCGAGTACGTCCACAGCCAGGTGGAGGCCTGCTACCTCTGTCGCTGTTGACGTCGCATGGTCAGGGAGGCGACACTGCCTGCTCTTCCGCAAGGCGGACACCACGTAGGCCGCAGTCGACGAGCCTGTGTCCGGCATCACCGAGCCGTCAACGTAGATCCGCAGGTTTCCTCCGTGGTCCTCATGCAGGAGGGAGGCAGCCAGACGGCTGCCTCGCTCCTGCATGAGGACCACGGAGGAAAGGCACAAGTCGGAAGGAAGGAAGGGCAAGGAAGGGCACAAGTCGGGGAGCGCCGTTTGCAAACGCCGGGCAGCTCTGTGGTGATGGGTACGGGTGGTCTCTGGGGAGGAGGCAGCTGTGCGTTGTTCGCTGGAGGTCTCCCAATCACCTCCTCGTACAACCCACAGAGTCCCTCCTCCGTGAGTGGGGTCGCGAGCGCAGTCGGGACAGCAGGGCACTGCCGTCTGGGCCACGGTGGAGGCGGTCAACATGGCGTAGCCCCTGTTGCAGGAGGATGAGTGACTGGGGCTATGCTGCCGCCTCGGTCAAGGTCGCAGCGACTTGAGGGCTGCGGGGAGTGCCCAGGCAGAGCCTAGTCGCGGCCCGATGCTGCAGCTCCAGCTTCTTGAGACGGGCAGGTGGTGGTGCCACGAGTGGGAGGGTTTACCGCAGGCGTGAAGTGGCTGCTGCATCATACAGCCGCAGAGGTCACCTGGTGGTACAGCCCTGTCCTCGGGCAAGAACCTGAGAGACTAGCTTGAGGACTCGGAGGACCTGGACATGCAGGGTCTTGACAGCAGGCAGCCAGGACAGCCGGTGATCAATGCGCAGCCCCAGGTACGTCGCTGCCGTGCTCCAGGGTAACTGCACGCCTTCCAGGTGCAGCCAGACAGCTGTGCGGCCGGCCGCTGCTCTTGGGTGGAGCAGCATGGCCTCCGTCTTCCTTGCCGAGATGGCGAGGCCAAAGCTGCTCAGGTAGGCAGCGGCGGTGTCGAGGGCTCTTTGCAGGGCCGAGCGCGCGCTGTGGTGGCTCTGTGGTGGACTTCGCGCCCACAGGGCGATGTCGTCCGCGTAGATGGAGACATTCACGGCGTAGTGAGGGTCGATCGGCAGGGCAGCAGGCAGCCGGACCAGGGCCAGGTTGAACAAGAAAGGGCTCACCACTGACCTTTCTGGGACGCCCGCTGCCACCGGCCGTGGGGAGCTCCTCGATCGGCCCACTCGTACCCTGAAGGTGCGTTCCTCCAGCAACGACGAGATGAACCGCCGCAGGTTCCCGTTGATGCCAAGGAGGTCCAGGGCCTGCTGATCGACTGGATGGGGCAGGCCGTCGAAGGCTCCCTTGATGCCGATAAGCACAAGGAGCACGGCGTCACCGCAGGCCTTGGCCTCCTCCAGCGTGGAGACCATGTCCGCGACGGAGTCCGCGGTGCATTGGCGCCGCCGGATCCCCGTCTGCTCGTCGGCCAGGAAGCCACGGGCACGGGCCACCCAGTACAGTCGGACCAGAGCAATGGCCTCCATCACCTTGCAAGTGGGGGAGGTGAGGGAGACCGGCCGGTAGGAACTGAGATTTCCATCCAGCTTTCTGGCCTTCAGGATGGGGTCCACGATGGCTGCGCACCATGACTCCGGCACCTGCCCTGACCACCAGATGTTTGGTGGTGGAGCGCTCGGAGTGCACAGCCCTTCTCTTCCCCCGCCGCCCTCTCTCTCCATGGCGGCTGCAGGAGTGGGCTCCGGCACCGCTACAGAGGTGATGGTTTAAGGCTCTGCTCTCTGCGGAATTACGCAATGAAACAACGCTACCCAACTGTCCTATTCGCAACAAATACACACATTCGAGGACATCGTGCCTTTAATCTTGGCGAATCACTTTCTAGAAGCGTTCGGCTTTTCACTTACGCGGTCATCATCTATGATTTCAGCACTCTTTTTTGTTTTTCCTGTGCGCTCGTGTGAAAAATTGCGCAGCGTTCGTATGGCTGAGAGCAGGGTTATAGCCAGAATTTTTGACGTTTGATGCATTTTACGGGAAATACAATTAAGCGAGGGAATGACAACATGATATCCAAGGAGGTCGCCCCTCAAGCGCTGGAGATGCATCACACGCGTAGCGTTCGGTTTCGGCAAGCGCGGACGCCAAGAACGACGTTGTTTGGAGGTTCCACGAGAGAAATGGCATTGCGATTTTTCAACGAAGCCGTCCGCACCCATGGATGGTTGCTGCTGCTGCCTTTAACGTATGGCACGTACACGCGATGAAGGATTGGTCAAAGTTTGCAATGAAAACATAATGCAATGCCTTAACTCCTTCCCGCTAACCTAGCGGTTCGTATTACCTAATTAAAATACATAACTAGTCCAAAATAAGAAAGAAAGCCCAACTTTACCTCAACCGCTTTGTCTTCCATTTTTGCTCTCTCCCCCCCCCCCCCTTTTATTTTCCTGTCGCGTGCGAGCAGTCTTGCACGTGACTTCCACGGTCGCTCTTCCTTGCGCCTCATAAGAGCGCCTTGTCTTCCTCTTGCTCTGAGAGAGAGTTACAGAGGTGAGTGAGCCTGGCATTGCGCTCGCCCCAAACACTCGTAGCGTTCTCTCAATGCCTCGTTAACAAAGCGGCAAGAATAGACGAACAACGAGGAAACGCGCTCTCACGGCGCCAAAATATTGGCACGGGCAAGGCTCACCCTGCTTCAAAGAATCGCAAACAGAAGAAGCGCTGACGTACAGAATACTATACTATACAGTACAACCCGTTGCATGACGCGGCCACTCACGAACAGGCGTTAACGAGGACGCGGGATGGGGTTTCACGCTTGACAGCGTTCGTACGTTAAGAAGCAACAACAAAGAAACGAGCTGCCAAGATCGATCATCTTGTTCGTGGGTCGATGTTCTCACGCTGCGCATAGTTTCGAAATTGTCGAAGCAAACAACAACTCGGAAATAGACAAAGGCGACTCTGAAGCGTTGAATGGCTTTAACGTGATTTCCTGTTTGCCATCATGTCTATGGTTTCATATTGCCTTAAAGGGCCCCTGAAACGGTTCGGACAAATTTTGTAGACGCGTAAGGTACAGCTTAAGTAGAACATTCGCACCACAATTTAAGTGAAGCGTTACGTATTAATGGAGCTACAAGCGATTAGAAGTTACCCTCCCCCCAGCCATGCTTTTCCTCCTCAACTCGTTCGCCGAGCGAGCGGGGCTAAGCTCCGCCTTCACTGGTCCTGCGTCACGATGCGACGTCACATCGTCCACTTCCGGTTGTTTTGGAGCCGGCCCCCGCCCGCGCGAAACTAGGGTGGCTAGAATGGGGAGGTGTGAAGACCGGTGTTGCGTTTCGCCTGCGACACGTGGTTTTGCCGGCGCGACTGCGGCGGGGCGGCAGACATTTTGGCCCGATCGTCGTCGCCGCAACGCTCATCGGCAGGTGTTTCCAGGCGCGACTGCGGCGATGCGACCGCAAAGGATCACCCTCGCATTCCAGTCATTGTGCCGGAACCAGGCGCTGCGAAAGCAGGGATCATCCTCTCATTACAGTCATTGTGCCCGACCGGCAGCGCTACAACAGGGTGCTACGAGATCGTGCTCGACATGGTGCTACGGCATCGCTACAACAGGGTGCTACGAGATCGTGCTCGACATGGTGCTACGGCATCGCTACAACAGGGTGCTACGAGATCGTGCTCGACATGGTGCTACGGCAGCGCTACGACAGTGTGCGTCACCATTAGCCCATTGTACATTCACGTGCTCGTCTTTTGAGGGGTTCCTTCTTGCCCTCAACTGCGAGAGTATAAAAACAGCTGCCCCGGACGCCAAAAGGAGGGCTCCGATTTCTTCTGTTGAGTGAAGTGCTCTCCCGTCTCTCTACTTCGGTCAAACCTGACCGCCAACTCTTTGCGATGTTAAAATAAACAAGTTGTTTTGTTGTTACCAGTCGACTCATGCTTTGCCGGGACCTTCGGATGCTTCCAGTTGTACCCCAGGCCGCCAGGCCAACGCTACCCTTGGGGCTTGCGACCCAGGTACAACCACGGGCGTCAGCGCCGAGTTCCCAACAGATCGTACTAGCGGTGCGATCCCAAACATCTGGTTGGCAGCGGTGAGATCGCCTCCGAATTCAAACAACTGTCTGCCAGCGGTGAGATCGCGACAACGGAGGCCAGCAGCGAAGAGATGCAGTTGACGGTATGCTGAGCAGCTCAACGACGATCCGGGAGCAGTGCAACGAGCCCTGTGTGACGACTGGTTGCCTGCAGCGGAACGACTGCGCGGAATTCCTGCCTGCGAGGTTTGGTGAGTGCGGGACTTTCTTCTTCTGAGCTTTGCCAGGCTTTTGTTAGTGTTAGAAACAGAGCTGGTAATTGTGGTTGTCGTTGCTGCCGGGTTAGTTTGCTGTAAGACAATAGTAAGCAGTAGAGAAAGCAGCATTCAGAGCAGCCATGGATTTGAAGTCGTTGCGCAAACCGAAATTGTTGGAGCTTGCAAGAGAGTTGGGTCTGGATGTCTCAGACAAACTAAGAAAACCTGAACTGCTAAAGGCTATTCTTGAGTTAGAGGCTGAGGATGACGAGCTGTCGGAATGCCTTGAGACTATTGAGGAGAGGTCAAAAAGAGAAGAGCGTGAACGTAAAGAACAGAAAGAAAAAGAAGAGCGTGAACGTAAAGAACAGAATGAGCGAGAGCAACAAGAGCGTGACCGTCAACACGCTTTGGAAATGAAGCGTCTTGAGGTAGAGATGGAACGCGCTCGTAATGGAAGTCAGGCACACGGTGCAGGAGAACGCGTATTGTTCAAAATGACTGACCTGATGCGGCCGTTTAAGCTTGGAGAGGACATTGGTTTGTTCCTGGTTAACTTTGAGCGAACGTGCGAGAAGCAGGGGTTCTCTCGGGAAACGTGGCCACAGCGCTTGCTCACTTTGTTACCCGGCGAGGCGGCCGACGTAGTCGCTCGCTTGGATAGAGAGGAAGCAGAGGATTTCGACAAAGTAAAATCGAGTCTGCTAAAAAAGTACCGGCTGTCTGCGGAGGCGTTCCGTCGGAAGTTTCGGGAAAATGAGAAAGACAGAAGTGAGTCATATACAGAGTTTGCGTATAGGCTTATGTCGAACATGCAGGAGTGGCTCAAAGAAGAGAAAGCGTTTGGTGACCACGATAAAGTTCTGCAGTGTTTCGGGCTAGAACAGTTTTATAGTCGGTTACCGGAGAACGTGCGATACTGGGTCTTGGATAGGCCAGACGTTTGTACAGTGGCTAAAGCCGCTGAGCTAGCCGAGGAGTTTGTGACGCGTCGGGCTCGCGGAGCTAAGGACGGTCAAAAGGGTGAATTTGGCTCGAAGTTTGAGAGGCCGAAGTTCACACCCATGAGAGCAAAGGGGAACACGCGTAGTGCGGATGCGAGTGGAAGCAGTGCGACCGAACCTAAGGAGACGGCGGCAGCCGAAGCCGAACGCAGAAAGCGGTTCGAGATGAGGCGAGCGCGCGTTTGTTATACGTGCCAGAAGCCGGGTCACTTTTCGGCGCAGTGTCCGGAAACAACACCAAAAGTTGTGTTTTTTTCAATAGGCAGCACTGACGAGAACATGAAGCTTCTCGAGCCTTACATGCGAGACCTCCTCGTGAACGGGAAAGAGTGCCGAGTGCTTCGCGATTCCGCAGCTACGATGGATGTAGTTCACCCGTCTTATGTAGAACCCCATATGTTCACGGGCGAGTGCGCGTGGATCAAGCAAGCCGTGGAAGCTCATAGCGTGTGTCTGCCAGTAGCAAGGGTGCTTATTGAAGGACCTTTCGGAGCGCTTGAGACAGAGGCGGCAGTGTCATCTATGCTGCCACCCCAGTACCCGTACCTATTTTCAAACAGGTCCGATCACCTCCTGCGCGAGAAGGGGCTTTTGTTTGGTGAAGCTAGTGTTCAGGCCTTAACCAGATCGAAGGTTCGGGAGCTCGCTGCAAAGGCGGTAGTTGCGGGGCCGACGTTATCAAACAACGAAAAAGGGTCAGAGGCGCAGCAAGCTGATATTCAGAGCACGCCCGAACTGAATAAACTTGAGTCTGTAACGTTAAAGGCGCCAGATACTGGAGAGGAAAATCCCGATGCGGGAAAGTTAGAAGAGCTATCTACTGATTTGCTCATCGCGCCTACGTCAGACGGACTTGATAGGTTGCTAAAAGTCAGCCGGTCGGCTTTGATAGCCGAGCAAAAAAAGGATGGCAGCCTGGAAAACGTGCGCTGCAATGTCAAAGAAGGTATCGCCAGGAAAACTGCGCGTTTTGTGGAAAGAGGTGGAGTCCTGTACCGGAAGTATCTAGACCGCAGAGGAGTGGAGTTCGATCAGCTGATCGTTCCTCAATGCTATCGTCAGGATCTGTTGCGCTTGTCACACGGGGGTTCGTGGTCCGGACACCTAGGAGTTAAGAAAACTAAGGACCGTCTCTTGCAAGAGTACTATTGGCCAGGGTGTTTTCGGGACGCAGACCATTTCGTGAGGACATGTGACACTTGTCAGCGGGTGGGCAAACCAGGGGACAAATCGAGGGCGCCGTTGAAATTGGTACCTATCATTACGGAGCCTTTTAGACGGCTCGTTATTGATACTGTGGGACCTCTGCCGGTAACAGCCACGGGGTACAGACACATTTTGACTGTGATCTGCCCAGCGACAAAGTTCCCTGAAGCAGTGCCGCTTAAAGAACTCAGCTCAGTTGAGATAGTTAATGCACTACTGTCCATATTTGCGCGAGTTAGTTTTCCTGCAGAAATTCAATCAGATCAGGGCACAGTGTTTACTAGCGCTTTGACGACAACTTTTCTCGAAAGGTGTGGGGTAAAGCTGTTACACAGCTCAGTGTACCACCCACAGTCGAATTCCGTTGAGAAGCTCCACTCCGTCATGAAGCGCGTGTTGAGAGCGTTGTGTTTTGAACATCAAACTGACTGGGAGCTGTGTCTGCCTGGGGTGATGTTTGCGTTAAGAACCGCGCCGCATGCAGCTACGGGGTTTTCGCCAGCTGAACTGGTGTACGGTCGCTCGCTTCGATCTCCGCTTCGCATGCTTCGAGAATCGTGGGAAGGTGGGGGCGACGACCCAGTCGTGGTGGAGTACGTACTTAAGCTCCTCGAACGCTTAAGAAGGGCACAGGAGTTGTCAGGTGAAGCAATGACAAAGGCCCAGCAGAGGGCCAAGGTTTATTATGATCGGACAGCCAGGGCCCGTCGTTTTGAGGTGGGCGATGAGGTCATGATATTGCGCACATCGCTAAACAACAAACTAGACGTGCAGTGGGAGGGCCCAGCACGAATTGTTCAGAAACTGTCGGACGTTAACTACGTGGTAAGTCTGCCAGGAAAGCGGAAAGCACAGCAAGTTTACCACTGTAATCTGCTCAAACCTTATAGACAAAGGGAAGCAGTGGTGTGCATGATGGTAAACGTTCCTGAAGAGCTTCCGGTCGAGCTTCCGGGACTAGGCTCAGTGACGAACAGGGAAGACACCGGTCAAGTCATTAGTGACCTTATCAGTAAAGCACCGCTGTCGCCCGAGCAGAAAACCGAACTACACCAGCTATTACAAGAGTTTCAAGGTCTGTTCTCTGAGAGGCCTGGTAGGACTTCGGTACTTACTCATGATATAGAACTTACCTCCCCAGAGCCAGTACGATCCAAGGCGTATCGGGTGTCACCCCGCCAGAGCGATATTATGGAGGCTGAGGTAAAGAAAATGCTACAGCTCGGTGTTATTGAGGCAGGTGAGAGTGATTATACCTCCCCTTTGATTTTAGTTGAGGTACCGGGCAAGGAACCTCGTCCTTGCGTCGACTACCGCAGGCTTAATTCCATCACTAAGGATCAAATTTATCCGATCCCTAACATCGAGGAGCGCCTTGAGAAAGTTAGTAGCGCTCAGTTTATTTCCACCCTAGATCTTGTCAGGGGTTATTGGCAGGTTCCACTTACAGAAGAGGCTAGTAGGTATGCGGCGTTCATTTCACCAATGGGAACATTCCGTCCTAAAGTGTTGAGTTTTGGTTTGAAGAACGCGCCATACTGTTTTTCAAGTCTCATGGATAAAGTGTTGCGGGGACAGCAAGAATTCGCTTTACCGTATCTAGACGACGTAGCGATATTCTCCGCATCCTGGTCTGAGCATATGACACACTTACGGGCAGTGCTAACCCGCCTGCGCGAAGCAGGCTTGACAGTAAAGGCTCCTAAGTGCCAGTTAGCACAGGCCGAGGTTGTCTACCTCGGTCACGTGATTGGTCAGGGTCGTCGCCGCCCCTCTGAAATAAAAGTGGCCGCTGTGCGAGACTTTCCGCAACCGCGCACCAAGACCGATATTCGGTCGTTCTTGGGTGTCGCCGGCTACTATCAGAGGTACATCCCTAGGTACTCTGATATCGCGGCTCCCCTGACGGATGCTCTAAGAAAGACAGAGCCTCAAACAGTCGTCTGGGACGAGACAAAGGAAAGAGCTTTTAGCGCCCTAAAGAGTGCCCTAACAAACCAGCCTGTGCTACGATCGCCAGACTATACAAAAGGGTTCATTGTTCAGTGCGATGCTAGTGAGCGAGGCATGGGCGTTGTACTGTGCCAACGGGAAAAGGGAGAAGTAGAACACCCCGTCCTGTATGCTAGTCGTAAGCTGACCAGTCGTGAGCAGGCGTATAGCGCCACCGAGAAAGAGTGTGCATGTCTCGTGTGGGCCGTTCAGAAATTGTCATGCTATCTAGCCGGCTCGAGGTTTATCATTGAGACGGATCACTGCCCTCTCCAATGGCTGCAGACCATCTCTCCAAAAAATGGCCGCCTCCTGCGCTGGAGCCTCGCTTTACAACAATATTCCTTTGAGGTGCGTTACAAAAAGGGGAGTCTCAACGGTAACGCCGATGGCTTAAGTCGAAGCCCCTAACGTAGGAATCAGCCTCAAAATTGTTTGTTACTGATGTTTTTCTTCCTGAGGCAGGATTTTTTTTAACATATTGCTTTTGTTTAGTGTTTCAAAGTGATGATATGCTTTCTAGTGCAATTTTTCAATTTGTGGACGCGTTCTGAGTGATGCTAGACTACTGTAAGGAACTAGGCAGTGGTATAAAAAGGGGAAAGAGCCTGGCAGGGCTTAGTGAGGGTTGTGCCGTGCTTGCTGACTGAGCGGTTGAGTTTCAGCGTAGTTCTAACGCTTGCCGGGAACGAGAACAAAAATGTGAACTCTCCCGAAGTCACTTTGCAGTGTCCCGTGCGAACCTGAACGAGAGAACGAGGCCTTCTCTGTGCGCTGCGCTCAAGAAACGTCGAGGGACGCCCGACTTCGGTTATGAGCATCATCGAGCGACATCCCTCCGGACAGCGGATGCAGTCCCCTGTCCATCGGGATCTCCTTCCCCCGGCGGGGCGGTCTGTTGCGTTTCGCCTGCGACACGTGGTTTTGCCGGCGCGACTGCGGCGGGGCGGCAGACATTTTGGCCCGATCGTCGTCGCCGCAACGCTCATCGGCAGGTGTTTCCAGGCGCGACTGCGGCGATGCGACCGCAAAGGATCACCCTCGCATTCCAGTCATTGTGCCGGAACCAGGCGCTGCGAAAGCAGGGATCATCCTCTCATTACAGTCATTGTGCCCGACCGGCAGCGCTACAACAGCTGCTAGGGTGCTACGAGATCGTGCTCGACATGGTGCTACGGCATCGCTACAACAGGGTGCTACGAGATCGTGCTCGACATGGTGCTACGGCATCGCTACAACAGGGTGCTACGAGATCGTGCTCGACATGGTGCTACGGCAGCGCTACGACAGTGTGCGTCACCATTAGCCCATTGTACATTCACGTGCTCGTCTTTTGAGGGGTTCCTTCTTGCCCTCAACTGCGAGAGTATAAAAACAGCTGCCCCGGACGCCAAAAGGAGGGCTCCGATTTCTTCTGTTGAGTGAAGTGCTCTCCCGTCTCTCTACTTCGGTCAAACCTGACCGCCAACTCTTTGCGATGTTAAAATAAACAAGTTGTTTTGTTGTTACCAGTCGACTCATGCTTTGCCGGGACCTTCGGATGCTTCCAGTTGTACCCCAGGCCGCCAGGCCAACGCTACCCTTGGGGCTTGCGACCCAGGTACAACCACGGGCGTCAGCGCCGAGTTCCCAACAGATCGTACCAGCGGTGCGATCCCAAACACCGGCCTCCGGAAGCTGGTCCCAAAACACGTTCCTGCCACGTGACGGCGCTGCCGGCCGGGGCGCCGTTTAGGGCGCCGTAGTTTCTCGGGGCGTCTGCATACCTCCGAGCGGGAAAATGATTTGGTAGCGCTTAGTTTTTGCGTTTGAATGCGTTAAAATCTGACCAGACTTTTTTCTCTACATTGTAGATGCTGAGAGAACTTAATGATGTTTCGCTGCTCTCATTCCACATGGGAACAGCGAGCACCGACTACGCAGCCGACACCGCAACGGTTTTTGCGACCACCTCTTGCCGAGATTAGCGCGCTTATGCCTTACCGAAAATATAGTTCATAGGAATTGCCGCGCAAGGCGAGCACATTGGAATAACCTTGAATGTGTCGCCCGCACATAAGTCACATATTTTGGATTGCAACATTACTTTAAATGGAGGAAGTTCATGCAATATATCAGCATTGTGGTGAAGAAATTCTAGAAAGTACAAAGCGCTTGCGACTTAATACATGTTTATTGGAAATAACGCAGTTATTGCATAACATCACATTCTTACAAAATGCAGGGCTTAACCTTCTTGGCTTTGTTGTGGATGACACACTGATTTAAGCTTTTGAGGAAAAAGTGAATGCGTGTTATACAATAAAACCTAGACACCGATCCTGTTAGATCAGCGGAATGCCTCCTGCAGCCAATCTGTGGCACATTGGCTGCTAAAAACAAGAAATTCTTCACAACTTTTGCGTGCAGTCGAGTAGTGCTAAATCCACGAGTGAACCTGTCCTCGAGTGTCTGAATGAGGTTGTATAGACATGCTGAGGGATACAGAAGCCCCCGAGACGCGGTCCCGTATGACAACAGCAGAAGTCGGTTGAGAATACAAAGCTTGGACCCCATCTGCCGGAAACCCACACTAAAACCAGCCCCTTCCAGAACATGGAAAAGGTACCTATGGCTAATGATGCCGAAAGCCTTCTCCTGATCGAAGGAGCAAAGAATACCGGAAGTTTTCTGGTATTTCCCTCCAGGAGAAGGTCCCTCACTGCTAAACCGTGAAGCTGAGTAGAGCGCCCCTGGACACTACATGCCCGGTATGGAGCCAAAACAGTGCTGAGCACTGCTGTGAGTCGCGTACACAGGCACTTTGCTATGAGCTTATAATCGCAGTTCAGAAGCGTGACTGGACGCCATGCTCTCAGATCGGAGCTCCTCGACTCGTCATTACAAAGGAGAGTGATTAGCCCCTCTCGTTGAGACGCTAGGTCCCTTCACCGAGTAGCCTGTTCACCAGTGATATGAACGGCTTCGCTAACAGTGTCCAAAATTTAACATAAAATTCGACTGTCAGACCATCGGATCCTGGACTGCGATTACGCTTCATAGACTTCAAGGCCGAAAATAGCTCGTGCTCATCTATGGCTGAGTCGCACGCTTGTGGCGGCTCAGCTGGTGAAGCAAACGGAAAGACAGCTGGAGAGGCAACTGGAGAGGCACACAGGGTCATGTAAAACTGCCTCGCCAGTGCAAGAACTCCATCTGGTGAGTCGACTATGCTGCCATCACTTGGATCTATTAGGGAAAAGAAAGTTGTGTTCTTCCTTGAAAGATGCTTACGTAGGACGTTTCTGCTGCACCACGCTTCCATTTCCCACAGCTCTGCTCAGGCTGTGGCCCTCAAGCCGTCCCAGCGTCGCTGCAGGAGAATCCGAAGTTCCTTTCGGAGTGAGGCCAGAGCCGAAGCAACACCAGGCCCGCTGGACAGTGGCCTCGAGAGCAGGAGGATCGCGTCGGAGACGATTTTAATCTCCCCACGCTCCTCGTGCGCTCGAAGCTTGCCCCAAGACCTGAAGCACTCACGCACTCTGACCTTCACGTCATCCCATTTTGTGCCACTTAGATTCGCTGTGTTGTGAAGCGATCGAAATTTAGGAAATGCGAGAAAAATACAGCTGCGCGCTATACCGACCACGAGAGTTACTTTGCACTGCACCGTGGCCTACGAGACTGACAAGCTCACGGCGCTCCCGCGCTAGCCACCCTACCCGCGCCCCCGACGGAAGCGCCAAATTTTACCCCAGTGGGAGGAACGCGTAGCGGGGCCTCCCTAGGCAATGGCGGCGGCGCCGCGGTCTTCACACCTCCCAATTCTAGCCACCCTAGCGAAACCTCTCCGCTAGCCGCTTGGCTGTCGACCCCAAGCTATGGTGCCCAAGCGAGAGCTATCGAAGCAGCGTGCGTTGCGAGCATTCTGTCGTAGCGCCGAACGTGTCTGGTATTCCGTTAACCACAGGCAAGCTGGTCATTTCGGCAAATGACTGGAGGTATAAACTCAAGCTTATGAAGGAACTTTGGCGTAGACGTACGTGAGCGGCCTGATCGGTCTGTACGGTCCAGACACTTGTTGGCGCAACGCTTAACCAGCCAAACAAAGCGCTAATATTGCTCTAACCAAGTGTAAAACATTTTAAACATTTATAAAAACAACGTGTTGATGATTACACTCCTGCGAAAAATACGCACCAGCAGCAAAGAAGAATACGCTTCGTTGCTGCTACTGTGTATGGTTGAGCTCTATGCCACCAGGTGGCTGCACCGTGCAGACCATTCACATTTGCCCTTCTGCTCATCTCGGCTCAACCCGTTACGGCACAGTCAAGCGGCCAGACCCTGTCCCCTTGCGCTTACGTTTGCCCTAATACGGGACTCGCGAAACGCTTTTCCGTTAGTAATCTTCCGGTGTAAAGTGACGGCCACAAACGCGCAAATCCTGGCGCCGATCGGATAGCGGCAGTCCGATGCGCAGCAGCCAGTTCGCTCGTACGCTGCCTTGCAGAGGGACACGATGTCGCAGCTCGACATATTGCCAGTCGCTACGTTTGCAGTCCACAAGGCAACAAAGTCGAATCATAGTGCTCGCGAAAAGAGTGAGACCAACTCTGACCGCGGAGCTCTCGTCAAAATGGAGTACGTTGTAACACAAGCAGACGACACTTGCTATGTGCCGGAAGTGCTTAAGTGTACTGAAAAATTGTTCTTGTGCATTCTCTTTATGCTACTTTCTTTTTATAAAAACAAATTAACTAACATTCCAACTATTACGAAGATCATTTGTTTACCATAAAGTTGGAAAAATTATTGATCACGCGCCCTGGTCAGCCAATCGGATAGCTCGCCCCACTGACGTCATATGGGTGATTTCGGTCATATGGGTAGGGGCGGCTTAAAATTCCGCCGAGCAGTGCGCTGCGATCGGCAGCGATGTGCATTTTTAAAACCTTTTAATAAATTACACGCTTTACGCAGAGCACTTAGACGTGTCAATTAATGATCAGAAGGACCTACTCTAACGACTCAGTACGTTTGTACAAAATCGTCAAAAGCGTTTCAGGGTCCCTTTAACTCTTAATAGTAAAATTGTCGCTTTTTTTTGTTTGTCGGCGAAATGGTCTGCGTCAAGGAATCAGCTGCTAGTTTGTGAAATGCGAATGTCAGGTACCATAAGTTTGACTTGATCCGAAGTGGAAGTATATCCGCCGAGTTTCGCTTAAATTTCACTTAAGTTTACAGACAATGTGTGAGCAAGTGTGGGGGTTTTTCCGTTGGTTTTTCCGCACCCTACCGTTGGGAGTTTCTTACCATTTAGAGCTGTTTACGACGACGAAAAGTGCAGTTATGTCATAATGATTTTCACCTATAATTTGTTAACCTTATTAAGTACTCTTATGTTTTCACTCACTCGAACTGCATTTTAAGAATGTACTAGTGTGTGCCGTTGTTCTTCTTTTTTTTTGCTCGAACGTTTTTTTTTTTTTAGTATAAAAAGGTTATGGGGGGGGGGGAGTGCAGCGAACATGGCGTTCTTGAAGTCCTTCGCCGAAACGGACATACTTTGCAGCTAGCACATATCAGAAAACTGATTAATAAAAAATTGTTCATTAAATGTTTCGTTGAGGCCCTTGAGGCAGCAGTCACATTTTAACGTGCCCCTTGTGCGCTTTTTAAGAATCTTTAATATCGCGCCTACTTTCAGATATTTATAACGAACTTTCAATGCTCAATTCAATTAAACTATATTTAGGCGTAAAAATAAAATAATAAATAAACAAGAATAAAAGTTTCCCTTTATAACTTTAATAGTAATAAAACTATTACTACAAAATTAACGAGAGTAATAAAGAGTTTTGAAGAAATACTTGATCAATCTGAACTAACACTGTTTTCCTTCAGTGGTTACATTAGGAGTAACTCCATATTTCTCTACTTTTGCGGTCACACCCCGACTCCCTACTGAATATCTCCCAAAATGTGTTTGGAGTTCTATACCTGCCGATGCACCTGACACGATCGATCACTGACAGCGTCACGTTTGTGCATGACTCCAACTCTAATCGCACGTAAATGATGGAAATGATGGATGCCCTTTTCTGGCACCTAAAGCGCACCAGTGCCTGACTTCAGCGCAACTTTCGCGGCGCCTATGCTTGAAGCAAATAGCAGTATCTAGGACAAGCGTCCTGACCTTAATGCTCATTCAGCGAGCGTGCCCGCCTAAAGATGAGCGCGGAGTTCAGCGACGAAGGAAGAAGTTAGCTCACGCAGAGGCCGCCAACCTGGGCGCCATTTCTTCGAGTGGCGGAATTCAACACCTGTATTCTTTGAACATAATAATGGCCTCCACGATTGGAGGCCATGCATAATGCTATAGTATATGAACTCGCCCCTCAACGAGCGCCACTCCACTTCGACGTGGAGTTACTGTATGTGCTACCGCAGGTACCTACAGTAGCATATACAGTAACTCGACTTCAACGTGCCCCGATAGGAGTTTCATGGTGACGATTCCGGGTGAATGATTGGAGAAAAAGCGGTGCGACAGTCATCCTACGATGACTGTCGACTGTAATGCATTATCACCGAGTCTATATAGCGACGCAGTGTATTGCCACGTCCCTCGCCGTAACCACGCGAACCGTGTTCGTCGTCTTCAACCACAGCTGGCTCCGTTGCCGCTCATCATGCCAGCTTTCCCATACGACCCCTACCTCTGCGAAGGCGCTGATGGCACTGGACCCACTGCCAGTCGGCACGGTGACTACGTTCTCAAATTCTTTGCTTCAATATATCGCAAAACACAATTCGAGTCGCGCCAAGATTTCATATTAGGGAGTTTCGTAATCGTCTGACATTTTTAAAGAGCTAAACGTACCCAGCGGTACATACCCATTGACTCAAGCGTGAAGGAGGCTCATTGATGAGTGGTACGTACCAATTAACTGCCACATACGTAGTGACCCACGCTAGTGCGACGGTTGGCTTTGAAACCGGTTCCTTAGCACAGCAGCGCAATGCATTATGCATTAGACCATGGACTTAAATTCCCAGTGACCCAAGATGGAGTAAAGAGGTTAGTTATGGCCAAACAGAGAGAGGTAAGCATGCCACAAATTGGGTGAAGCTACTGCAGAACGCTAATCAGATTAATACCACCAGAATTCACGACTAGAAACAAATAGGACTCCCCCACGCTTTTGAACATGTCATTCAAGCATTGAAGCCAGCCTCCAGACCACGGTGCTACAGACAATTAATTATTCTCATGAACATACGAGATGGCACACGTAGCAGGTAGACTACATTTTCGCCGAAAAGGCCCCGGTCTCTTTATTCCGTTCTAAAATGCCCAACTGATAAGGTGGTGTAGCTATTGGGTAGCGAAGAACAATACCACACTGCGGATACTTTGGGCGACACAATTGCCTCTGAAATCGGATGGCACACTGATGCAATCTCTGAGGCCGTGTCGATACCAGATGTTGGCGGGTTCGTTCGGATTCATGAAAATGTGCAGTGTGACTGGACAAAAGCAGCGAAAGACAACGGCGCACGCGAGCGATGTGTGAGCCAATAACTCCGCTTATATGAAGTGCACTAATATCTTTTTGTTATACAAAGACTTGCAAAGTGATGCTTGTCACGATCCGTCCGGGTTCGTGAACGAGGGAGGGCTTGAGGCACCCTCCGTTACACAGATGCACTGCAGCGTGGTGGTGACTGATGACTGAACGATGACCGACCACCGAGCAGCTGTGCTCGTTGGTGTTTATTGCGGTGACCATTGTTGCCTACTGAGCCTGGCAGGCCACCGAGCCTGGCGGGCCAACGAAGATTGTGCCCGAGGGGGCGTCACATGCTTGCTACAATGCTCTTTTGAAACCTTAATTAGTTGACTTAAAATTGACTATGATCATAATTACTGTCACATGTTTTCTATACTTCAACCTTTTCTTCCTAGTTTCCCTTCATGAAATCTCTATTCCGAACGCACCACAGACCCCTCCTAGGCATGGGTGTAATGCCCTCTCCATAGCTGTCAAACTCTCATGAAGCAAATACTACAGTCGACTCCCACTAATTTGACCTCGGTTATCTTGACTTCTGCTGAATTAGAAAGCACTGGAAAGTCGCATCTGGAAACCATAAATTGCTATGGAAGAAAAACTCATTTAGTTTAAACATGAAACCACGTCGCTTTGGTTAATTCGGCCCCAACCTGCACCCCTCACGTCCACAGCTGTTACTACGTGCTTGAAAAGACACACTAAAGCGATGATTATGATGATTACTTGTGGTGTGCCCTGAGCGATGTTTCTTTTGAGAGCCTTGTTAATGTCGGCGATAGTGTTGAGAAGTCTGTTGGTCACTGAGAGATGACAATGTGCGCAGTTATTGTAATCTGTATTGAAGTAGTCTGTCGACAACAATATTTCAGGACATCAAAGAAATTTGAATCTGTTCATTTTGCCACCATTATTTCGGCTTTTCGGATAATTAGACCAAAACTTGTGGTCCCACAAGAGTCGAATTAATAGGAGTCGACTGTACTGTAAATACCCAAATGAGTCAACTGACGGACCACCTTTGGAGATTACATTCACTTCACACCTGGACAGTGCACTGAATGGCAGCGCAAGAAAATGCAAGTATTCTCATGATAGCACACTGAACTTTCAAGAACTTGCACTTCAACCCACATATGCTGAATTAAAAGTGGTTTATTCAGGAACATGAGCCAACTGATTTCAAATTTCATCTTAAAAGGACAAGGCATGTAAACAAGTAAAACTGTGTCTTCACTGTGGCAAATATGACACTTTTAAAACAAAGTACGATTACATCCTATGTAGTGTGGACACGTTGCCAATCAATCTTGCAGAATAAACAAGATGGGCACTGCCTTCATTTTAAGCATCAGTGCTGCTGGCACTTTTGAATAGGTGATAGTGAAACACACCAAGACGTGAATGCCTCCTCTGAAAACAACAACAGCAACAGAAAGCAGGCAACATTCTGCAAAAGGGCATTGCTCGTCAAGAGTTGAACACTGGAACGGCACGTACAGCTTCACAACATGGATTCCTCTACCAGTGTCACAAATATTTTTTTTCTCAACTGTACAGGTTTTCTCGCTGGGTGGCTCAATTTACCCTAAACGAGACTCCAGGGATTCACGTTATTTAAGCAGCTGAGGATGGTACAGCTGTCGATTTCACCACCCCCTTCGTTTTCTCATTTTATTTCACAGGAAACTGCGTATGATCTTGCCAACGCTAGTATACACAAAATCACTCACTGTGCAAAAAGCGTGCAATAAAAATAAAGTGCGAACAATATCAACATTTTTGTGTGCATTGCTGCTCTATTAACACTGCCACAGTGGCAATGTTGACGGGCAACAATACTTTGCGGTACTTGAAGAAAAAACAAAACAATGAAACATTGTTAAGATCTCGCTATTAAAAGCTGTACTACAATTGCAAAACAAAACAAACAGAAGTTTTTTCTTACACACATATCAGCCTAGCATTTACATATACAAAATTATTGCAGGCACTATGTAAAAACGTTGTGCAAACGCCCCCTTGTCCAGCACAATCCACTGACTGCTGACTTGAACCGGTTCGACGACTGCTAACTAAAATGCCATGCAACAATCATCTCCACAGGAAAAAGTAAAAAGAAAAATGTACAAGGGCTGGGAACGCCAAACAGATGAAAAAAAAGAAAGCAGAGAGACTTCGTAAAGCAGGAGTAGTAAGAATAAAAGATGCCAAATTGACGACAAGTACCACACATGTTAGCGTAAATGCCGTAACTCTTTTCTTGCCTCGTCTCCTTAAAAATCGTACAATGGTCATCGTAGAACTCTTGCGCCTCATCCCTTCAGCACCATGCGACACCAAATATGGAGAAAACGTTTCCAACCACATTGCGGCCGGCCAAATCAGACAATGCACCGCAAGGTATGAGACCACGGGAAAAGTTTCTTGGAGCCAGGACGATGTAATGTTTCTATACCAATGCTATTCCTTTTCACGCTTGGTCAGCGGTTGGGGCGGCCATGAAGGGAGGAGAGGAGCAGGAGCAAGCACCGCGCAACGCAAGTGAAGTCAAGAGAGTCGGCTCAACATGCGATCATGTCGTGGTAAGCAGTAGCGCCTTCCACCGTTCTGCCATAGCCGTGCTCAATGCGCGCTCTTCCGAATAGCCAATAATAGGTACGACAGCTATGTGTGGCAGCCGCAATCACATGTTAAAACTAAGATGACAAATGCACATGTTGCAATAAACGACCAAAACTGGACCAGCATATTGGACAGAACGGTTGACAAAGGACCCAAATATGTGTGCCGGGAACCAAGCACCCTGGGCCGAGTTCGCCGAACACGGCCACATGTTAGGCTGACTATTTGTGGGAGAAAGGCAAAGAGTATGGCTTCACGGAGGGTTGGCTAGCGAAGGCTGGCTGTGTGACGTAATGCCCCTTCGTAGGTTATGTGCTTCCTTCGCGGGAGCGGAGCTCCGCCCACATTATAACTGGGATTGGCTGGTCATGAATGGTGGAGAAAAAAAGAAAGAATCCAGCAAAAGGAGCCTGTGACAATATAAGAATTCAGTACAAGCTCCGCCTACAAAAAGATGGAGGATGCTTAAGCTTCACCTTTAAGAGTGGAACGCGATAGTATTCAAAGATCCCTGACCGCTTCTCACGCTTCCCGGCAACTGGAGCGTATGTAACCGTAATGTTTACCAAGAAACGCTGGCCGCAAACGCTATGCACGAAGGCGGGCTTTCTGGTAGAAACGTGGCCTCTTGCTTGGGCTATGTGGTGGAGGCGAGCGCCACCAGAAGGTATTTCAAGGAACCGGGTGCGCCGCTCCATGCCCCCCCCCTCCCCCAATATACTCGCGCACCGGTACGCAATAATGGCGGACGCCGGGGCTGGTCTATGAATAGTAGGAACGCTGGAAATGGGGTTTCGTTGAGTTTTCGTGTAACAGAATTATGGTTTCTCCTATAGACAAATTACAATCCAATACTATCACGTCTGTAGCTTGTGTGTAAGTCATACTTTACAGATTTTTCTGCATATGTTAGCTTGAGAAATTCAATTAGTTCAGTAGCTTCCTTGCCCCACATGGAGGGCCTGGGTATGGGTGCTTCGAAAATCTTTTTGCCGAAACAATGTCTGACACTGGATGCCGCCACCTGATTTTCTGCGACATGGGGCCCTTAATGCCAATGCGTTAAAACCACACTGCACCTGCCCTGTGTGTCACCACGCTCCAAGAAATAGTTCCCGAGGGAAGCTGACAGTGAAATGAAACAAGCCTGGCTCTGCCGTGTGGCTGTGGAAACTAGCAAATATAATTGGCCGGCGCAGCTATAAAAATCCTCCAAGCTGAACAGCGGTGCATTTTCCACTTTATCCTTAAATTCTCAGGCTATACTTTCAGCAAAATTGGAGTGTTGCCATATTTAACAGATTTTGCATTATATCTGGTGGCTCTTGGGCTTGGTTAGGGGCACGGAGTAAGACATTTAGGAGGTGAAACTCCCGTCAGCGCGAGCGAGCGCGGGCGACCAGATAAGGTCACAATTGTTGTATGCGTCGACGGGACCATATACAGTGGCGGCGCCATGCGGTGCGTCCTAGAAGCCGCAGCGAAAAAAAAAAAAAAAAATGCAGCGCCCGGGCAGGCGGCTTCGGTGCGCTCTCAACGGCGGTAATTTCTTTCCAGGCCGCCAGCACGATAACGGCTCCGCGGGCATGTGACTTTTTCTGGTCGCCGCAAACAGCGGAGTTTCCACTCCTAAATGTTTCTTGCTCTGTGGTTAGGGGAAAAATTTACTTTCAGTGGATTCTTTTTCAGCAGACACTGATTGGAATATTTTTTTGTAGTTTTGCAAGACATTTAACAAATTCTGTGTTTTCACAGGAAACCACAGCAACATTAATCTGTGCAGTGCTAGTCTTCGACAGCATAGTATGTTACAACGAGTCTGTTCAAAGAACTTCTTCCTATGCACTTTGTGGTGATGTGAAACAAATGTAGCACTCCAAGAATTTATCCATTCTCAGGTGTACCTTGCAAGTATTCAAGGCATCGCCATAAATAACTGACAGGTGCGCTACCTAAATGTCTGTTTGTTATTGTCCTTATTCTTTGAAAGTCTCCTTACTGGATCTTAAGCAGATTTGCAAGATACATGTACAGCTGTTCTCGGAAAGTTGCTTTAGCAAAATCTTTGAAAAAAATATGGCAGCACTGCAATTTATCCAAGAAGCTTGTCAGCCTGAACATGACTGTATTGCCAACCAGACGCTCACACAAACACGACAAACTGACGGAACTTGCTACAACAGCAACTACAAAATCATGCAACATGTGCTCCTAGACCAAATTTCTTTGATCGGAATGAAAAAAAAAATGTGCATGGTCATGCGCAGGCATGGCCAGCTGTGGGCAAATGTTCTGGCCGCCACGTCCAAAGTGCTCTGAAAGCTAGTTTCTACCTTCTCTTTAGGACAGTGCAGGTAGTGAAATTGAAATTTTTTGGAATTGTGTGGGGTCCACACGTTCACCTGAATTGTTCGATATGGTAAACACCTTTTCTCTAACGTTTTTTTTTACAGCGTGTAGTGTTAAAAAAGCAGATTCCCTCCGCCCCACATTTTTTTCTCTTCCCCACAGTCTGCATTCTCCTAATACTCTTGAGAACGCTACTATAAACATTTAAATTCAGCCAAACATGTAGTACAGCTGCAGGTTTGGGTCTGTGCTCTTTTCAAGGACGATATTAAAAAAAAAAAAAATGAGACAGGAAACTTGGCCACATGGACAGAGACGCGGGTACATATGAACTGATCACTAAAGTGCACGAACGAACACGAGGACATAGGCAGAAACTTGTCCTGCTCCCTTGTTTTAACCCATGTTGACTGCTGAGGTCTAACAACCCGAACTTACAGAGGGGCCTTGAGAGAAGCTTTAGTACAGAACACTGGGCAATTTTTAACCACACAAGGTTTTTAAAGACCAGCTGCAACAAAATTTTGGGGCAGATAGTGTAGATAAAAAACAGCCTGCACATGAAATTTTAAGTTTGAAAAATGAGCAGATGCCTCATGAAATGCTTGAAAAAGTTGGCATTTCTGATGCCAAAACCGAAAAAATAAAGGAAACCCTTATTACCGCTCCCCAGAAGTCACGCACGACTCAGATTACATGAATCCTTGGCATGAGCTCACAGATTAGGCACTGCCAGCGGTTGCCCACTCAAAATTCCCTAAGGCAATGTGCTGGGACTTGCATTGTATCCACTGACTACCAAGTGCATGCATCGTGTGCTTAGGCATTATTAAAAGGCTGCTTATAAGATTATTTGGCAATTAGCAGCCCTATAGCTTTGCAGAGGTTGCTTTAACAGCTTATGTATGTACTACTCGTTTATTGCCAATTTAGCCATAGTGAAATTACACTTCAGTTGGCCTTTAAACATGTTATGTACCCAAAGCATGGTACATAAGTATTTTTGCCTTCCACCACAAGCAGAATGCGGCAGCCAAGGCCAGCAGTCTAACCTATGACCTCAGCACACAATGCCATAGTGACTGAACCGCCACAGCCATTTTTTTTTCCACCTGCGTCATAATCTTCGCTCGTGCTCATTTATCGATCATCAGTGCAATACAAACCAATACAATCGCGTGATCAGGTACACCTGGTGAAATGCTACCGATTGAGACCAATAAACTTGAGCACATTTGCTAAGCGGGCACCCAATGCGCGTGCAAGGCATGCAAATCAAAACAATCTCATGTCTGCATGCCTTGTAGGCTTAGTTAAAAGCACCAGTTCTGTCGTGTGGTTAGGTACAGGAGCAACGCACTCGGGAAGTAGATGACCAAGGCACATCGATTCCTTGCTGTACGACAGCTAAGTGGGACTTAATCAGGTGATCTTTATTTCGCTCTTTTCTATGCATTTTTACCGGCACTATCATCATATTCTTGTTAACAGTATACAGTTGAAACTCGATTTAATGACGCGATGACCAAGCTCGAATTATTTAGTTAAATTGGGAAGCTTGTAAAATGGATATAAAAGTTTTCCGGTCCTTCGAAATCTAGAATTGTAATGTAGCGACACGTAAAAGCTATTGCAGCATTGTATTTGACGCTAATCCAGCCATCTGTCACATAAACCATGAAATAATGAAAGCAACTACTGCCGCCCCTCCCGAGGCGATGTTGAGTTTGCAGTTCCGTGCATGAGCGCGACGTACAGCCTCGTCAAAATAAAGCTAGGGCCGTGACTAGGGCACCTAGATGTTTTAACGCATTAGTTTGAGAGTGCATGCTCGAAGAAAAACCCATCTTTGTCAAAATTAGAAAGAAATCATTGCTTTTTTTTACTAATTTATTTCAGGAAAAACTTCGTTAAATCGAGCTCGGCCAAGTTGGTTTCGTTAATTTGCGTTGATGACAGCATTTAACCCCATGGGTACCTGCCGGAGAAACGAAATTTTTTCATTAGATCAGGAACTTCGTAAAATCGGGTTTCATTAGATCGAGTTTTAATTGTATGTGTATTTTGACTGTCCTATAAACATGGACTCATTAGTACCCAAATTTTGGACAGAGGTGGCATTTTATGGTTTACTTAATACAATGTTTGAATACCATACACATCTGCCTGTTTCGTTCGGTATAACTCACAATGTAGAAGTAAAGAAATTTTGGGTTTCACGTGCCAAAACCACAATATGATCATGAGGCATGCCACGGTGGGGCACTCCAGAGTAATTTCGACTACATGGAGTTCTTTAATGCGCGTCTAAATATAAGCAAGAGCGTAAACTTTATTTTCAAATCAATAAGATTTGAGTCCGGCGTCTATTTAGTGGGTCTGGGCACCTGCCGCGGACGCGGTTCCAAGACCTTGTCTCGAAGCGGCTTCCTCGGCTGGCTGGACGGCCCATAGTTTTGCTGTCAGGTTCAAGCTAAGCAGTGAGGTCTTCCAGCGCAAGCGGAGGCTAGCGGTGGAAGAGACGGAGGGGTCGGCACTGCCCGACTAGCTTGTTAAGTGCTGACCTTCCCATAACATGTGATTAAGTGCGGCAACCTCGCCACCCGATGTACATCTGTTTGTAGTGTACACGTCTGGATACATGGTGTGCATGAGTCTGGGGTTTCTGTAAGAACTGGTTTTACGAGTGTAATCACCTCAGTGAAAAAAAAAAAAAAATACGCTGGTACTGTCTGTTACTGTCACGGCAACCCACAGCTTAAGTGTCTCTGAACAGTGACACATGGCACTACGCAATGAAAATCTGTCCCTTTTCTTCCAGCATTGTTGCAGATGCACAAGTTTGGTTTCTTCAGGGCAAAACAGGCAATCACTGCGCCTGAACCATTAGCCAAAGTTCACCATCAATATGCAAAATTTGAGTACTGATGAGACAACAGGTAAGCTGAAACAAACATCTATACCTGTTTCCCTAATTTATGCAACATATTATGCAAGCATATCTTTTTTAATAAATGAAAAGTTGGAGAGTTTTGTGGTGTCCGCTCATATAACGATTTTGCCTTTCCTGGTTTTGTCGACTGCTTTTCTTTTTTATCAAGCTGCTTGGAAATAATGGATCTCTAGCGATTTGCCAAAATTACCATTTTCGTCCACTTGGTCCCTAGTGCGTTGCACCTGTACTTTTATGAGCAACTAATTAGCCAACCAGGTTGTGCTACGTCATCCCATGATGAAGTGGCATTCACTCCACATGACATAACACAAAGTACTACCAAAATTTGACACAACTTATGCCCTCAGTGTTTCAGCGAATGGATCAACTAGGGTCAGAAAACTCCATTTCCCTATTAGCATGGTAAGTGCAGTGCATAATAAAATTACATGTGCTTTCCACAGAGAGAAGCCTGTGCATAAGTTTGCCTCACTTGCCTGGTGCCTTCAAAAATACAGGCTCATCTTATATTAAGTGCATTGACGGCACTGGGGGAGACACACCGCCCTCTTCTGCACACTCACAAACTTTTTCCAAACAACAAAAGTGGTTACCACTTCTAATGGTGCGAATATGACCTACAGTCCAGTTTTCTGGCCAAACAATGCACGGCAACTTTGTCATCTGAAAGGTATGAAAGTCTGTTCATACTCCCGCTTGCACTGCATTCCAAGGTAATGTCGACTACTGAAGAAAAAAAGGAACCCTTAAAAGATGCAGAAGATATCCTTTCTCCACTTTCTCGGAGAAATTTCCAAAAGTGCCAACCGCATCACCACAACATTATACTTGTGTCAAGGGAACAAGATTTATGTGCAGACTTTAGCTGCAAGCTGTGAATGAATCTTGAGCTGCTTTTCACCCTCTAAAAACAATCCTTCTAAGGTTCCACATTATTCTATCAAAAATTTAGTTTTGACATATTTCTTGCATTCAAGGCATCCTTAAGAACACACAGTAGCATAACAGATTAACAACTTTGCCTTTTCAGTAAACTTCAGCACGTCCACAAACGTCAACTCCATGCCACAATTCTAGCAAAATACTTGAAGTATGTTGCAGTGAGAGATGCCGTAGTGGGGGACATGGATTAATTACAACCACACGGAATTCTTTAACATGCACCTAAATCTAAATAGATGGGCAGCACTTTGTGTTCTACCCTCATCAGAACGCACTCGCCGCAGCCAAGAGACAACCCTGAAAGCTTGTGCTTGGTGACTAAAGAACAAAATGGGCCCATTAAAAATAACACAGAAAGGCTAAATATGAATGGTAAAACTGTTTCGTTAGCATTCCCAAAAGTTCTATGACTGAATGACTAACTCTAATGTATTCCAAAGCGACCCAGGGACTTCAAAAAACCTTGTTAACTACTGTGGTGATCATGCAAGAAATGTAGCTGACAGATGCAGCAAAAGCTTTTCTATACTACCATACTTCTTCTGTAAAATTTTTCATCCACTTTACTGGGAATTAAAGAAAAGGCTCTCACTTAATGAAACCTCATACATGACGGTTCTTCTGATTTGGACAAGGTTATTTTATGTGAAAGCCAGCCAGTCAACCTGACTACTATTCTCTGGGCAGAAGTCAGCCCAACATCCCACAAATCTTGTCCCATTGGCACAAGTGATCCACAGACTTTTCATTGCTACTAATATTTCTTCTCATGCTAGTTTTCCGTACCCCACATACAGGTTACCAATCGCGAAGGTGTAAATAAAGCTTATCAATTCAAACTACCGATCGTTTTGGGTGACAAGGAGCACATCCTAATGCCATAAGAACCATTTCCGCTAATGCGTAAGACATTCTACTACAACATCCCATGCACATACTAAGCACGTGGCAGGGGACTTCACTTCTGCTTCTGCCATCGCCAAACCCAATGCACCACTCGTACCATCATGACCAACCTTCTACAGACTACTAGAGAGTTTTTTACACCTCTGAAACGACACGCCAAACATCAACTTGGTCACCCATGCTAGTGAACAAAGACAACACTACAATAAGGTGAGGGAGCTCTGAACAGAAACAAACGGCAAAGGTGGGATTACTATAGTACCGGGGTCAAAAGTACAAACACTAACGTATCAGCTTTGTAAAAGAGAAGATAAAAAAAAAAAGAAGAAAGAGGTCAAAAGCTATTCTCTTTTAAAATCTGTGCGCCCTCAAAAAAATGAAGTTACACATACAATATATATATATTACAAACAGGCGACATTTTCTGCCTACTCAACAGGAGCCTTCTGCAAGCACTTCCGTCTGCTTTGCCTTCCATCACAATATAACACAACTGCGATAAAACAACAGTGCTTCAAAAGTGAGGAAAAAAGAAAAGAGTAATTAAAACGGGGAAACGATCGAGCTGAGGAACTCACAGGTTGGAGCACATGCCACTGGCAGCCACCAGTTTTGTTTTCGTTTAAAGTGACCGTGAAACCGAAACTTCGCTTCCTCGATCATTCTCACGGCGACTCAATTACCGAGGTGACAGGCGTTGATGAAGCTCGGACTCGTTCATTGCTATTCCGTGTTGTAAAGGGACACTGAAGGCCAGTTCTAAGTGAAGCTCAAGATTAAAGCCAGAGTGACAGATTAGTTTCAAAATCACTAATCAATAGCTGATCTCTCACAGGTTAGCGACAGATGAGGTGCCGAGGTGCCAAAAGCATGTTTTTTTTTTCCTTTTACAGGTAATCAAATTTTCACATGCAAGAAACTGGCACCAACATAGAACAGGACTGAAAATTATACCCTCAAAAATTAAATTATGGTGTTTAACGTTCAAAAAAACACACGGACTGCAGGGGCATTCTAGTGAGAGATTCCAGATTAATTTTGACTACCCAGGTTCTGTAATGTGATCCTGAAACACAAGCATTTTTCAATTCCACCCTCATCACAGTGTGGCTTTGGCTGTGGTGCCATCGTCGGTGATGAGCTAAGTGCTTGGCCAGATGCCGGGCAGGTAGAGTCAGTGAAGCATGTAGGAACATATGTTTGATACAACCGGAACTATAGAAGTACAAAGTTTGCATATAGTGAAGCATTTTAAAAGGCTTGGGCAGATTTCCAGCAGTGGCAAAACAGACCCTGAAAAGACGGCTGAAGGGAGTCAGAACTCCCTTAAAGCTATGCCTTTGATGTACAAGTTGCTCATACTGGCATTTATCCGTGAAAGTGTTTTTCTACAGGACTGTGAAGCCCCCTTATCTGCGGGCTCCCAACTAGAAGTAGGCAGCAGTGGCATTATCTCCAAGACTGCTGGTGCAGCTACCTAATGGGCCTTATTCATTGTGGATGGTTTAAATAGCAGGAGGTGTGTGGCCCCTTTCTTTCTCAATCTTTCCTGCAACTAAGTCACTTCCTGGTGCGAAACGAATGTTCAAGGTTTCCTGAAAGCTAATCTGACAACCTAGCTTGATCCTGCCTTCACTGTACCTTTAACCATCAGGCCACAGTTAGGACCCGATCGTCACCTGCTGGAGCTCGGTCCACAAGCTATGAAGGTCGCAGCCATGGAGTTTCTTACCGATACCTAAGAGGGAAAAATGGCACTGCAGCATTGCTGTTTCCGTGAGAACACACGGAAGTAAGGCCTTCGGATTAACATTGTTTACAGAAAGCCAAGACGCCCTGAAGATGTGTCCGAGCAGCAGCTATGTCCCCTGTTACAACAGTTCTTTCAGTCTCCACTAAAACCACATACACGAGGCTATTTTTGTGGTATCATCAATACTATTGTCATTAAAGTATGAGCACTCACACCAGAACGTACAGTTATGTTGAATGAGAAGCCTACCACTGGCAAACTGAATTTTAAGGAAAGACGAGAAGGTAGCACTCAATGTGTGCCAGTTTCAATAATGTATGCTTCTGCCTTCCTCTCTTTAAATGTACGTGAGAAAACGTTACTGCATCATGTAGAAGAGAGAAGCAAGATTTGGGGCAAGAATTCAAGCAGGCTTTGTTAGCACAGTCATGACTGTTTTGGTCCGAGCCAAGTTCAAGACAAGCCACACCTGTCTTATGCCGGCATTCCCTTGGTTTCACGGTGCCCTTTCAGAAACTCGCATAGACAGTGATGCCAGATTTCCCTCTGGGTAGTGTTTAAATAAGCTCTGTGGAAATCCACCAGGTGGAGCCAAGTTTCATAAACGATTGCCATCCACATGACAGTAGAATGCTGCAAAGGGACCTCCTTGAAAAGCAAGATTAACATGTGAGGAGACGCTCATCCTGCCCTAACTAGTATTGTATTGAGAAACTCTATGGTCACGGCCAACAAAAGGTCACACACCTTTCAACCTCTGGTGCACAAGAATTCTCAGAAAGAAAGATGAGCAGTGGCTGCTAGTGGCATCAACTGCCCTGTGGGAGGCTCAGCTCCTAAAAAGAAGGTACCTCACTGCCCACTCAGGTCATCTCGTCATCCTCATTCTCAGCAGTGAAGTCCAACTCCTTAGCAAACTTCGAGAACTCATCACAGTCCTTGAGGTCTTCTAGGGTAGACTGCAGCTCGGCATCAAAGTCGTCATTGTCCTCAAACTTCATGGCTGGCTCATTCTCCAGGGTGCTATTCCAGTCCGATGCCAAGAAGACGTCGTCCTGCTGGGCCAATGTCTCGGTGCCGGTGTAGGTCAATGGGTCAGCAGCTGCGGTCGATTGCTGGGGAAAGTTGAAGCACTGACCCATGCTCGGCGTGGCTGGATAGGACTTGGAGAAGCTGTCGACCGCGCCGCTCGAACTGTGAGGCTCCATTTCCTCCTGGAGCAGCAGCATTTGGTGCACAGGCACTGAGCGGCTGCGATTGGCCGAAGGTGCACCACTGGCCAGTGTGGCGTTCTTGAAGTACTCCTGTATCTCATGTGCCAGGGGGTCACTGCCGGTCACGCTCAGTCGCTGGGGCAGGACGGGTCCCGAAGCATGGCGCTGCCGTGCAGATGACGAGGTCGATGGCCAAAGCAGTGGGGTGTTGGTGATGCTCTCCTTGAGGCCAGCGATCCAGCTGGGGCTCGATGGCGGTTGGCCCATGCCCGAGTCAGTATCACTGGGCACCAGGCTGCTGCAGTCATTGAGCGAGGGAGCTGGAGGGGGGCACGACACCAGTGGCGACAGAGGGGCTGACTGAGGAGAAGGCGGCGGCACGCTTGATGCGGAGTTGTGGCGCGAACGCAGCAACGTGGGTGTCTCGCCAACAGCCGGAAATGAGAAGCCCGAGGTCTGCGTGGCACTCTCTCCCACCATGGGGGAGAGTGGAGCACTGCGTGGCGACACAAGCTGGGAGGGTGGGCCACCTGGGCCTGAACTGTGGCGGGCACGCCCTGGGAGCACTGTGTTGTAGCCATTGGTGAACGTGACTGCCTTGCCAGGGTTGTAGGTGGCATTGTGACGCACGCGACCGGCCGTCACTGGGGTGCTCTGTGGTGAAACAAAGGGCGAGCCAGACACTGACGATACACCCGAGTCCACTGCCTGGAAGGGTGTCTGTCGAGGTGTGCCGCTGTAGCCGCTCTGGCCGGAACTGTGCCGTGACCTTGTCCACGGAACGGGTGTGCCTCTCGGCGAAACGAATGGGCTGCTGGTGGCACTTGGTGGCTGTGAGGATGTACCCACCGCCACCGATACCATATCTGTGCTGGTGGCCATCACAGGGGAAGAGAGGGAAGGCAGGAGGCTGTCGGGGTGAGGAGTCGTCTGAGGCGAGATGGGTGTGAAGAAGCGTCCCCGGCTGTTGGGGCTGCAAGGAACAGGCGCAATGGACACATGGCTGGCCCCAATCAGAACTTGGTCCAATGATGCCTGGATGCTCGGATCACACACAAGGTGTCCCGCGTCTGCAAGAGGGTCTTTCAATTTCACGAGTCCATCGAGTGAAATGGCACTAAGGTCGTCCTGCTGCTGCAGTCCGGCGCTTTTGGAGACTAAGTTTGTCCAGGCACTTGTTTTCCAGTGGACCGTCGACGAGGATGCACTATTCTGAGGCACAGTGACCTGCTTGAGCGTTGTTCCATTCTTCAGATTATCCAACTGCCCCAAGAGAAGTGCGGGGTCTATACCGCACTCTAAGCCTGTGCTCTGCTTACCAGTGTTCAGCAGTTTAGTGACGTCTTTGCGCTGGTACGAGCTAGGGAGGTTCCTCTCCAGCAGCATTCGCAACTGAGAAAGCTGGGCAGTTTTATGCTCCGCACAGTGGGCCTTGGCCACCTCACTCACTGCTTGTGCAGTAACTTCATTACTCATTGCCCCTTGTGAGAGTTCATCCTTGGAAGCAAGCCTCTCCAGAACTGAGGTGTCATATGAGGTGTTGCCATAATACTCGTTCAGTGCTTCTTTCTCCAGGTGGCCCACGCACATTTCCTCCTTGACTGACCCTTGGGTAGGTACCAGAAGGTCCAGGCTGGCTGATTCCAACTTGAGCGTGCCGGTGCCATCATCAGTGTGTCGTCTCTTGCAGAGCAGAGCCTCTCCGTCCTCCGAGTGCCTCTTCATGGTTCCCGCCGACACCTCGGTGCTGGGCTTGGGGTCCCAGTCCGAGCTACTGTTCACTCGATCCCTGGGTACCTGGAGCACCGTCTGTGAGGCTATGCTGCTGAGCTTGCTGCCGCATGACGATCCGGTGGCCTCCGCGACAGGGTCCGCACAGACGACGACAGGCGACTGCGACGAGGAAACCACCTCAGCCGTGGGCGTGGTGAGGCCGCCTTCTCGGCTGAAGTGCACGACCACTGCCGTACTCCGGCATGTGGCTGGCTTGGGCTGGATCTTCTTGTACTTGCAACCCGGGGCCGTGGCGACCATGGCGCCGGTGCCCGTGGTGTCCTGAGAGCCAAGCTGCAGGCCCTGCACGGTGGGGACAAATATGATGTTGTTCCCTGGCGTGGCAGAGGTTTGCAACTTGTGTTCTGCGGGCTCTTCCTTCAGCCTCCGTGCCACGTCTCCTTCGGAGGAGACCAGGGACGGTGAGGCCTGGTCCCGTTTGCCCTGTGGTGTGGTAGCCAGCGCTCGTCTCTGCTGGGAGGAACGGCCTTCGGTCGGCGTGCTGCACTGTGAAGACTGGGCCGAGTGGGAGCGCTGCTCGGTGAGCTTGCGCTTCTGGTCGCCCAGCCTCTTCTTCTCTTGGAGCTTGCGCTGCAGCTGCTGCTGCGCCTCTCGCCGTTTGCCGGGGGTTCGAGGGGTGCTGCTGGCTTGGCTTCCTGCAAGTCAAAAAGCAGCTATAACACCGTCGCATTGCTGGCTCCTCCCCGACTTGAAAGACACAAACTGCCTTTACCAACTCCTATGCCCTCTAATGTCAAAGTACCAATAAAATGCTCGTAATGCAAATGCACACCTTGGCGTACAAGAGGAGTGTCTAGTTAGGGAAAACCACGAGGAAAAAGAAAAAGAGAGAGAGAAAGAGGGGTGTGGGTACAACAACCTATTTAAATATAAAATTACCTTATTCAGTATCTAGACATGCTCATGTTTTGGTTTTCTGGTGTTTGGCTACATCTGCGCGCTTGACAGTGTCACAGCTATAATGCACCAGGTTAAAAAGAAAAAGAGAAACGAAACAGCAATGCCTTCTACGTGAATGAAAGCAACTGTAGGTAGGTTGCAAGCAGCAACTTGAACAAGCGTCTGGCATTTTTTGTATTGTTCATAATGACCTAACTGCGCTTCATGCCTGACCCAGTAGTTGCATCGTTTTTACAGGATGTTCAGCTTGACATTGCTGCAAAATTTCTGCTGGTGGCGAGCCTTGTGTCTGAGCACACAACAGTTTGTGACAGTGGTAAGTAGACGAGCAGACTGAAGCCCACATTATAAAACATCTAGAGCAAGTTATCATTTGCCATGTAAGGCCAACAAGAACGTGATCATGGCGTAGCAGCTATCTCAAGGGCACTTGACTGGTCATATTTATGACTGAAACGGTCTGTTACACGGCCAGTATTACTTCCTCCACTGCACAGCTCAGAAGAGTGCTGCTGTTTCGCAGAAGCGGGAATTCAGGTTTGTATTTTGCAGGATTTCCTTTGTTTGCAGAAGAAAGCCAATCAGAGAGCGCACAGCACAAACTATTGAAATCGATGTTTTCAAATGTGTTCTAAGATGCGCAATGTAGTACTGACATATCTAAAATTAAAAATGCACTGATGTTAACAAACAGTAATATCAGCATTGTGGAAAATGTAGTGCTGATAAGTGTTATCCTAGAACATTGGTGCATTTCACTACAGGTACTGAGGACGAATTTCTCGAAACTGGTGCTAAGCACATGATTTCTGTTAAATGAACGTGACCCCGTTATTTCTTGTCTACAATTCTGCAATCAGGGTGTTTTCTCTAAAGTGATTACTTACAAAACGAATGAATGAATTTTTAAAACTTAACTGACACCCCCCAGCAATTTGTTTTGCAAGTAATATCTGCTCTTTCAAGTAATCCAGCTGATTTGACAGGATTACAATATCTAGCATAGGAGCCTTTAACAAGTCTGTTTTCGTTAAAGTAGATAATTGCTATACGTGGCCTGCGTATCACCAATAAACCCAGCTGCATGTCAGTACAATTTTGTTTCCTTTCCATTGTTGTTTTCTTACATAACGCATGCATTTGATCGCAAATACTGTCAAGTGCCACCATCTCTACTGTTTGTCAGTGCGCTTAACTAGGAGCAATGGAGAAGGCCTGTCACCATTACTTCATGTCCACTTAATAACAAAGGCCTCTCCTGGCAATCTCTAGTGACCCAGATGATTCCACAGTATGCCCCCAATTTTCCTAACCTCACCAGATCACCCAATCCCTAATTGCACCCTGTCTGCGTTTACCTTCTTTGGCACCTATTCTGCAAATCTTATGCATCACTGCTTACCTTTTGTTTCAATGAAATGTCTATACAGTAGAATGCTCTCTAAAACAAACACCTCCACAACGAACTGACTTATACAGCTGATGCTCATTACAAAGGATCATCATCATTAAACGAAAAATGGTCCGTTATGTCTGATATTCATTGTATCCGAAATTAGGGCCACAATATCTTGTGAAATGGCGGGACTTCGCATACACCGCGGTCAAACCAAAAGGTGATCGCAAGTACGGTGAAAACATTGAAATTAAAGTAAACACATAATATATAAACGGGTTTAAATGGTAGTCGTACAACCACACAGCATGATGCCTCGCTGTCTGCCATTTTACGGACGTTGGTCCCCGACAAATGGCAGTTTTCCCACACTAGAGCATATGGACACCCGCACAACGGCAAGATTAAAAATGTTAGGTTTACCGCATGAGAGCATACATACACTTGCCCAACAACAAGACTAACAGCCAGAACAATGGCACTATGCTGACCACCTGACTTGAGTGCGTTGCCGCTCGCGGTGATGCAAACATCGACTACTGTTTTTCATACAAAACACTGGTCGGTTGAATAAAGTGTCTTAATTTCATTTTTTTTGCAACAGGCAATGACCACTGTGAAAGCAGCACATATGAGAACTGCGGTAAGAGGCAAGTTCAACTTGGAGCCCACATCTGGTCGCTGCTCTACTGCAAGCGAGACAGCGCGTCCGTATCACACACTTCGTGCCCTAGACACCGTGAATAGCAGCCTATCGTCTTTTTTATGCTAATTGTTGCAAGGAGAAATAAAGCGTTATCAAGATTATGTGTTTTGTGATCGTTGGTAGTTTTTTTTTTTTTCATGTGCCTAGTGCCACGACTTAAGGCCGAGCTGGTTAGGCGGCAGGGAGCCACTTGCATCGACAACTTGGAAACTTCCTGTTAAGCATTGCGTGGAATGCCATTGCGGGAATCTCGCCGCTAATGTGTTTGTTGCCTAAGAAAAAAAAATGCATTTTCACACATTCTGTGAGTGGCCGAAAATAGCTTCGTGCAGCATACTGCCACACGCACACATCACCACAGCATATAAAGTATGTTCTAGTTACACTAGGCAGTAAACAGTTCCCCCCAAATTTGTACACTGTGCCCGATAGTCCATTATAGATTGGTCAGTTAAAAGCAAGAGTTTGCACCGATAATATTGGCAGACCAAACAAGGTGAGAAGAAACGTCTGGCATTTCCAAATTATGTTGTATGCAGATCCACTGTAATGGGTGTGGACTGCATAATGAAGGATTCCCTATGTATTGGCCGAATTCCTACAGTTCGTATGCATTGTGAACGCCTCTACAGCAAAGACCACTAAAACGATTTTGCGTGTCCAAAACGAAGGAATTATGTGTCCCCGATGGCCGATTGTACATAGGGCTGCTGCCACAGCCTCTTGTGGCCATCAGTAAACTGCGGTGAGAGGGAACATCAGTTGACACCATAACAAAGCCCATGCGGGAGCGTCTGGACATGGCAGTAGCTATTGCAGATCCCAACCCAGGAACAGTAGATCCTCACTTGTATGTTTCTTTGTTATTTTATGAGGGGCAGGGGCGAAACAATATGTACAATCAAAAAGTTAATAAAAGAAATATTGCAGTTTTACAAAAGGCACTGATAGGGATAGCAAAGTATTCGCTTGTTACACAAAGTAAAATTCGTAGCGTTAGGGACACCGTAAACTGAAGTAAACATCCGTGTACTAACTAAAGTGTGGTGTAGCGCGACTAAAGACACATAAACAGAGTTCACCGTAATGTTTACTGGCAAACGCTGGCTGCGAACACTATGCACGAAGGTGGGCTTTCTGGTAGAAATGCAGCCACTGGCATGGGCCGCGATGCGACGGAGGTGAGCGCCATCTGGAGGGGTTGCAAGGAACCGAGCGTGCTGCTTCGTGGCCTCCGAGAAACCCGCGCACCAGTGCGCACAAATGGTGGGCGCCGCGGCTGGTTTGTGAATGGTAGAAACACTAGAAAAGGTGTTTCTTTGAGTTTTCGCATAACAGAATTAAGTTTTCTTGTATAGTAAAATTACAATCCGAGAGCTATCATATCTTCAGGTTGTGTGTAAGTCATAGTTTACAATTTTCCCATGTATTTTAGCTTGAGAAATTCAGTTAGTTCAGTAAATTCCTTGCATCACATGGAGGGCCTGGGTATGGGTGGCTCAAAAGTCTTTTCGCTGAAACAACATCCGATGCCGACACCAGATTTTCTGCGGCATGGGCTCCTTAACACTGTCGCATTAAAACTCAGAAGATCACACCACAAAGTGAAGCCACCAGCTTTCTCAGGTCACACCACCCGCGCCTGCAATCTCCAAGACAACGGGCAGCGTATGTACACAGCCATGCGCGCTTATTCATGTCTGCAGAAAGACGACTTGCACCAAAGCGTACCGATTGGCTGTTGGTCTCACACCCACAGAAGGATCATGTGGCTGCAACCTGTTATGCGGGCTGAGCCAAGCTCGCTGGCCAAGCGGGCTACACGTGTTGACAGTCGATGCCGCTGGTCTAAACTCACAGGCAATGTCTATGCACTTTCTCTTTGGGTTGTGGATGACAACCTCAAGTACATTCCGCTTTTCCACAAGGATTCATGAGGGCACAAGTGATTCGTTTCAAAGACATTTGACTGTGTTACTTGGTAAAGGCATTCCAAATCAGCGTTTACGGCTAGACTTGGCAAAAAAGTTGCAAAAGTGTCAACACTGCACCCCTCCTACTGCTTTGGGTTGTTGCGACGCTTGTCTTAAGCAGCATCATCCGCTCCATGTAGCAGCTTTTGAAAAAATGAAGGATGAAGTTGATAGGAGTAGGCAAGAAACAGAGAATTAAACTGAAGATGAGCTACTGCACTAATGTGTCTGAAGTCTGTGTCTGCCTCCCATGACAGAGCTTGCCTTTCTAAAGAAGGCCCTTGCCTTATTGAGGGGCGTCTGGCACAAATAAAGGACGAGGCCAGGCACAGATGTAACACAAACACACACACGTGCATGCACACACACACTGGCATACCTTTGTCATTGGAGAGGGCCTTGGCCGAGAGCACGGTGACAGCGGCCACCGAGCAGGCATCCACAAACGTGCTGTCCACCAGGTGCCGTGCGAGGTGGCGCACGGTGGGGAACTTGTGTGAGAGTACCTTCTCGGCCCACTCGCGTACCAGCAGCCACGAGGCCTGGCTCAGCTCCTCCCGCTCTTCTTCCGACCCGTCCTGTGGACACTCCTGGGCAGAGGATGCGTGGGCCCACTCATCAGTGCGACGGTAGCCGGCGTCAAAATCAAACCATGGGGTTTAACCATAGCCTTTCCTACTAAAATTACTAGACAAGAATTCATTTTTCATTATTTAGGTATTTATGCATTTATGCATCATACTGCAGCCCCCTGGGGCTATTGTAGCAGTGGGGGAAACATTACACATCAGTTGCAGACTAAGATCAGTTAATGTCAGCAACTGCAAAGCCAAGCATTTTCCAACATTACTATATATATATATATATATATATATATATATATATATATAGTGTATGTATACAGGGTGATAATTTTTGTTTCATATAATATTTAAAATTGCCTGTGGCAGGTAGCATAATTTTAGTCCTTGAGCAGGATTACTCGAAGAGGTGATCATTACTAACATGGTAAACCAAACGCACATTCAGTTAACAAAAATTCACTGATTAACTTTTTAATTTGATTACTCTATGGCACATATTGCAATTTATGAATTGTACTTATAAAACGTATCCACTTCAAATGAATTTCCAGGAGGAAACCAGTTTTGAGATATTACTTTCCAAAGTGTGGGATGAAATACATGAGCATTACAATTACTTTTGTAATTCATTGCATAAAAGAGTGTTTTATTAAAGAAGTAAGTGGAACAGCAGTGATTTCTTATGTTGAGTTTGATAGTGCATATCTCCAAACTGGCGTCATTCTGGAAACTCATTCCAAGTAGATACGCGTTGCAAACTATACGGCTAAAATTAATAAATTGCAATATGTGCTTAACATCATTAATTGAAGAGATCCTTAGTGAACTTTTGTTAATTAAATATGTCCTTCGATTTCTCATGCAATGAATGTCCGCCTGTATATATAATCCAGCTCAAGGACAATAATTATTTTACTTGCAACAAGCTATTTTTAAATAAAACTTAGAAATGATCTCCCTGTATATAACCTTTAAACTGAAATGCTATAAGGTTTAGTGAACTTTAAGCACTTATCTACAGAAGAATCTGTGATATGATCATGCCGAATACGAATTTTGGGATGCAAATTTTTCAGAGTCCAGGCCCAAGACCATTAGCTTACAACATGCTAAATGTTGCTAACCACTTTTCACAGTGTGGCAGGTATGAACAATCAACGCGCCATGCAATCGCCGACGAAGCTGGTGTGCCAGTGGCGCCAGGCTGGTGGAGCAGTCTCGCTGAGCAGCTGCGAAAGCCGAGGATTCAATGCCTACGTATATCTGTCAACAATGATATGTCACTAAACTGCCAATCCTGCATCAATAAAATCTGCTGGAGCATCCCCAAATTATCTACACATGTAATGCTAAAGCCGTACAAAAAGTGCTCAAATGCATTTTACCCTCACTTAAATTGCATAGATACCGTCGCAGCACGCTTGCGAGGCTGCCACCATTTTTGTTTACATAAACAACAAAGCGCAGGAAACGATTACGTGTGCTGGAAACGTGTCGTGGCCACCATCTTGTTTGTTGATCACCTGACGCAACGGCTGCATCCCTAACTGACATGTGACAATGGTTTTTGCATACCAAGCACAGAGCATAATATGGGGTTCGGTGGGAAAAGCGCAACAACAATGAGGAAATCCGCGTCCCGCCGATGTGGATTT
Source organism: Dermacentor variabilis (assembly GCF_050947875.1). Classification (NCBI taxonomy): domain Eukaryota; kingdom Metazoa; phylum Arthropoda; class Arachnida; order Ixodida; family Ixodidae; genus Dermacentor; species Dermacentor variabilis. The sequence continues at coordinate 145,162,652 of NC_134572.1, forward strand.
TTTTATGGTGCTTGGGATGGTGGCTACAATGTGGGCTGCTAAGCCTCTCGCCGTGACTGAGGACTGGAGCCGTATTGCGAGTCCAGTTCTAGATAACTACATAAATAAACAAAAACAACTGTTGACGCCTCTCTCAAGTTCCCACGCTAGCTTTGCTATGACAACACGGATTTTGACGGCATCTAGTTGAGCCTGATTAATTTCGTATCAGTAAAGAAGCCCACACAAACAATGACTCAATCTAGTGAGTTTACGAGAACCTGTTTTATTTGCACTGAGCGGTCTAAATGCAAGAAAATACAATGAAATCTGTGACGTGACGCTGACATACCAGTGCTTAGCTTTTGGTAGAATATTAAAAAATAAAGAGAAAAAGAGAGTCTGGCCTTCATTTTCTCCAGTAATAATCAACCTCTTCAAATGAAATGAATGGAAATGCACTTTTGAAACGCAACCTTACCAGCCTAAATTTACGTAATGTTGCTCTTTTCAAAATCCCAGTAAGAGTCAGTCTTACAGAGTTTCAGCCATGCCTTACTGTACATAAAAACACCTGATCAACAGGAGCATCAGATAAGCAGCCGTCCGGATGTGGGCTGCCTCATGCATCGTTAGCTGAGGCAGCCCACATCATGAAAACTGGTGATGCCATGTGATAGTGCTCTAAGTGTACGTATCATTCAAGTGGAAGTGAAATCTCTAGATGACCATCTGTAGCTGCAACTTTGACTTTTTCACATTTGTCAGCATATTAACAAATTTGGCTTGATGTTTCCGAAATACAGTAGGACTTTGTTCATATGTTTTGAAACAAAAAATATATTGAGAAAAACTAACTGGGAAGATGTGTGATATGAAGTCACTAAAAAATCTGGCAGATTCAAGTGTAGTTGACATCTATGCAATGTGAAGCATTGTTCGAATCGCTGCAGCCCGAGACACCCACCCATGTCGAGTTGGCGGAGCACGAGCGACCTGAGATGCGCATTGTCGTTTTCGAGGCTTTGGCAAGCTTACATTTGCGCTTCTCGAATTTGGCCTGGGTCATCAGCTTTTCCAAAAGGGGGCATCTTTGCGGGAACTTTTGATGTGCCCACTTGGAATTAATCGAATCGCCACAGTATGAGAGACACTGATGCGCGTGGAGCTGGTGGGGCCCCAGTGACCCGAGATGCGCGTTGCCTTTTTCTACTGCATGGTGTTTTAAGACAACCGAAGGCAACCGAAATGAAATCGAGCTGGTGGGCGACGCTGGAATACGATGCCACCAGAGCGAAACATGACGCTCACTTCGTGCCACCTGCAGCAAACAGGAAATGGCAACGCGTTTAGGTTATTTCATATTAAAAGCATGCAGTACACTTTCAATGGCACTATGCCATGCGCGCTGTGACACTGATAGGTGAAGATGCTTATCGCTATAGGGTTGGCAGATGACCCACAAGGAAGCTTGATGGTACCGTAATAGGAAACTCAATGCACGCTGGTGATTTCTCGCGACATGGGTGGGTGAGTTCTGAGGTGAAGCTGCCGAGGTGGGCGGCTACTGTTCTCGACTGCACCTGCCTCTTGGCTTTTCTTGTTCACATGGGATCTAGTGGCCGGAAAACGTATCGTACGATCACAGTTCGGCGACGTACTGAATGCTGGTGCCAAAAGATTGTGTTTTCAGGGAACGTGTCAAACGGCAAAAAAGAAGCGCAACTGTATTGGGCAATTTTCTTTCTGTTCTCTATTGCGAACGTTGGCGCCGGGAAACAGTACCTAATGGGATCGTATCAACGAGGTTCTACTGTAAATGGTTCTAAGTCAACGCTTCCGCATGTTGTAGGTGTGCCTTTGTTGTCCTGTCCATTCAAAGTGGATCACTGACCTCTTTTACAGCAACACACCAAATAGTCTACGACCATGTACTTTAATATAACAATGTTTGATTTTAATTTGTTTTAAAGCCCTTAATTAAACGCAAGCAAATAACTTTAGGGTGATCCAAAAGAAGTGGCAAAAATGCAATTATTATTAGTGCACAGACAGTAGCATCAATTTATTGCCAGAAGAGCTGAATTTTCCACCAGCTGGTGGCACATCAGTCGTTTTAGCAGTTTGTAAAATGGCACATAGCGTTGCCTGCTGGCGACAAATGTTGTCGCTCCGGCAATATATCTTGCTCAAGAAAATATAGAAAACAATGTCTCATATCTTTCTGAGTATTCTGTGAAAACTGCACTGTGCTGCTGTTTATTACATTTTAAATTATCGAAATTTTAGTTCTGTTATTTTTGCATCAACTTGCACTCTCAAATAAGACGTTAATATTACTTGCCTTGGTCAGCGAGTCCTCGCTTGCTGACAGGTCTGGCAGTGTGGGCGATCTCATTTCACACTTTTTACGAAGCCCACTGTAACAGTACCTGCAAAGACAGAAAACGTCGAGATATTGAATGTAAATTCATCATGCAAACCTACTCGTGATGCCTATTAGTGTTTCAACTGAAGCAGATTTTCCACTGGGCCTTTATCATTAATGCGAGAGCATTACTTGGCTCATTGTTTGACCCCGCTGTCATCAGAAAGCCGTGGCAGAAAGGCCGCGACAGAAAAACACAGCACAAATTAGGCCCCCATCTTCACCTAACAACAACAGCAAAAAAAATGGCCACGGTGAGGATTCGATTCTATGGCCCACCGCCACTGCTACCGCTCCGCAACCGAGCGGGCTTATCACTGCGCCACCGTTTCAACAGGCGACAGTGGTGAATATCTTCGAGGCTGTGCGAGCGGTTGGGCTCTGCCTGGGAAAAAAAAAAAAGCTCCACTGATAAAACTCGGCCGAGAGGTTGCAAATATGGTCGGTTTGTCGTCTTGCGTTGTTGCGACCTCACGAGTAGCAACGTTACACTGGGAAACAACTCGCAGCAGCACTAAACTCGGCGACATAACTCAGCGACAAGCTCGGTGACAAGTAATGTTCTCGCATTTACACATCATAAGAATTGCCCTTAGGTGCCACCATAGCCTTTTTATTTATTTATTCACTAAGCATTTTGAGACGCACAGTACGGATAATATACAGCAGTCTCGGGGAACGTGGCCAAAGGCAACAGTCTGCCTGACTGGGCCGCAGCGCCCTTAAACAGATGCGGAATGCAATGAGATGCAGAACAACCTTAAGGGGAATGTAGCGGGCAACAGCAAGGTACAATACAATTGAAAAGCGGGGAAAAAAGAAAAAGAAAAGAATATACAAGTGCAAATACAGCTTCACATAGATTTCAAATGTTGCGCCAATGACAAGCATAAATAAAAAAGGAAAAATAAATGTACCATGAACAATCATAATTGTACTACCTAGGGCATACTTAAGACATTCAACCAAATGCACCATTAGTACTCTTTTAAAGGCAGAAGGAGACAAATCAGAGGCTAATTCATGAAGTATTAAATAGGTTTTGTTTAATAAAGAAGAAATTTGGAACGCTAATATCTGAGTACTGTAGTTTGTATGTGTGCGGCGGGGTGACAATTTCACTTTGCCTAAGACTATAGGCGGTTTCTTTGGGATATTAAAAGGTGTCGAAGTGTTGGCAGCTCATCAGTCTTAGTTTAAAAGCTTCAACAGCAAGCCTGTACTGAAACTGAACTTCTATGGGAAGTATGCTAAATTTGACAAAGTATGGTGCCGCATGTTCAAAGAATGGCAAATTACAAATGGACCGTGTGGCTCTTTTCTGGAGCCTTACCAGTAGTGCAAAATTAGTTTTAGAAGTGGTTCCCCACATAAGTAAACAACAGTGTAAGCGAGAGTGAAGGAGAGTATAACATAGCTGCTTCTTTATGCATGTTGGTGTATAATTACAGGTCATGGCCATTATCACAGACACTTTTCAAAGATCTTTGCAAGTAACTTTAATATGAACGAATCAGTTTAAGTTAGCAAGAAACTAAATTCCTAAAAATTTTGTTGACATTGCATTTTGCAAGACCTGTTTACTTCAGGTTTCTTGGCAAGAATTTATTTTTCAATTTAAAGGTAAGATATTTGGCCTTGTCAATATTTAGTTGGTTTGTTCGCTTGTAGCCAATGGTCCAAATGATCCAGTCGTTCAACTTCACGCATGAAAACTTTTTCAAGATTACGACCACAAAAAACACTGAATTATCATCGGCATATAATAAAATTGAAGGGGTATCTGGAATATTCACTATGTCATTTATGTAGAGGAGGAATAAAGAAGGGACCAAGAAGGATCCTTCAGGAACCCCATAATATACCAGAGTTTCACAGAACGAGATGGATTCCTGAAATGAAACACATTCTAGAGACCAACGGCAAAGTTTTTGTGTGGAGACCCTCATACACAGCTTGCTAAAGCGGCATCCCTTAGGCAGCCAAGTGCCTTTATACTCGGAGTCAAGATGTGAGGTTGCAAGCCTATTTTTATAATGCAACATGTCTAGTGACGAGGCATGATAGTGATGAGTGCTTCCACTCACTCACTAGCCAAGTGGCCAAAAATCGAGTAAACAAGCCCAAGTTCCAATGCCATGAAAAATCACAGCATATTGCTCAAATAAATTTTGCAGAAACCTGCAAGGTGAAATACAGTTAAACCTCGCTATAACGAACTCTGATATAATGAACTCCAATATAACGAAATTCTTGATGTAACAATGCATTCAACTTTTTGTAACTTCTTGTCCATAGAACAACATGTATAGCTATAGCACCTCAATATAACGAAATGTGTTTATACAGGATTTCAATATATAACAAAATTTCACAGCTGCTACGAAGGAATACCGAGACAATGGAAACTTCCACAGATGCAGATGTCTACGTGGCTTAATTACAAGCAGCTGCTTGTGATTGCACCTCTCAAATTGCATGCTGCACGATCAAGCATGAAAACGGAGTGGCATCTTTTGGACAAAGTACCGATAAGATCCTACTGTGTCCCCCACACTGTGTGCCTTGGGTGCGAGTGAAAGCATGTGAAGTGGTGCCGAGAGCACAGGGGCTTGAGTGTCGTCTTCCCGCGAGGAACAAGGGAAAAGGGGGGTTGGGGAGAAAGGTCACAGTAGAACGCCAACAATAGCATGGAAAAAAAGTAAAGAAGCATCACATACTAGCGGGGAGCACTTCCACGTGATCAGTAAAATGTGCAGTGAAAGTACTTGCCGAGAGTTGCCCCTCGTGCCGAGCCTGCGTGGTCTCACCGATGGAAACACGTGTTTCATCACCTTGCCAAAGTCAGCCGCACAGAGTGGCTCAATCTTGTTCTTCTCAAAGAAACTCCTGCGCGTTAAAATCAAATATGGTAAAAGCAGGTGAATCGGAATTCCGCAGAGATGTCCTGACATGTAAATTAAAACTCAAAATGCACAAAAGTCAAAAGAGATACAGCTGCCCACTGTTCATGAATGACAACGTCATTGACGATGACATACGTTAATGACAATGACATACGTTAATGAAATACAACTGTTTATGACATCACATGTTTACGAAACCCTACAAGTCATGGTGAAGCAGCAGAGCGAAGGTCATGGGCAGAACATTGCGACTGATTTGACGATTGTGGTTGGCTATAATACAGTCATCAGATTCCGTAGTCTAGTCGCCTAGGGAAGAAGACGACTGCATTAAAGCGTAGACTTTTGGTGCAGTGAGGTGGTGCTGACGTGTCCTGATGTGAACTCAAGACGTTTAATATGCTCCTGCATTGAGTGGGCTTCCGTATCTGGAGCCAGCATAGATAGTGTAAAATAAACCCATTTCCCTTCATTCCTACTACCAGATGTGCTCATAGATGGGCTTGATGCATTCCTGGTCCATACGCCACCTCGAGCCCACAACACCACTTCGAGAAGCAAATATCAATGGTTGCTAAAGGAGTCGGTTGCTCTCGGTGGCTGACAGAAAGTGAAGAAGAATGCATGCACTTCAACAGTTGCTGTCAAACTTTTTTTAAACCAGTGCCAGACTGTGGAAGAAGCCTGAAGTACTTATTTTGGCTTTACAAAACTGAAGACAAGTCTCCAAAGAGAATAGGGCGATGATGGCATGCGGCCATAAACAAAAGGAAATGGATCACCACATTGTTACAAAAGATCAGAGGGTGGAATGAATTAAAATACATCAGTCAGAAGACAACACATAAAGAAATGCAAAACAGGTTGATATATTTCAGCATTCCCATTTGTTGGGCGTGTTGGTAAACTGACTTGGAAAGCATATTTAGCGTCAGCGAACAAGGGCAGAAGGGAGACGACACTACAATACGTTATCAGGAAACACCCTCCTATTTAACCCATGCACAGTGGCGCCACCTCATCCAAATTTTAACCATCCAAAAAGCCGTCTGCTTATCTGACAAGTAAACCGAAGGGGCACTAACACACATATCACTATTCTGACAGATTGACTGAGCCTCAATAATCTCTCGCACGTCTTTATCTTTGTGCTTTGCAAGAACCTGGCAGGACCCATACATGGGCGCATTGTGGTGTCGTCTCCCTTCTGTTGTTCGCTGGCGCTAAATATGCTTTCCAGGTCGACAGACTTACACTAAACTGGGGATAACAACATATGAGCACTTTCAGGCAGTGCATTCCAGTTATTTACTCTAAGAAAAAAATGAATACACTTAAAAATTTTGGTGCAAATACTAATTTTATGCAATGGCAATGTTTACGGTTGGAAGCTGTAGACATTTTTAACTATGTCGTCACAAAAAACCTCGCAAAAATTTTTGAATCAAGCGAGTTTTATGCTGTGTTCCAAGTTAGCATATTGCAGCATTACTGATGAATTACATGATTTAAAGCAATTTTAGATGTAAGCAGCAGCTAATCATTTAATTTTTTGTTTGTCTTTCTATACATGTTAACCTGTGGGGGCCTCAAATGATTTGAGAAAATTCAAGGAAACGTTTAATGTAAGTTTTATACACTACCAGCTGTAGTGAAGATGTGGTGTTGCCTAAAATATGTAGGAAGAGCAGAACATCCATGAATGATGTCAACATTATTTCCTGATGTACTTAAAACTTGCTATATATTTGTAATCTGGTGTTCCAGATTCCACTATTTTATAGTATTATGTATTTTACACATATTTTGTAATACAGCATATGGTTGCACTATTTTATCAAAGTCTATAGCTATGCTTCTATAAAATGGGCCATGCCATCAGCCCATTCAACTTTATTAAAAAAAAGATGAAAAACTGATCTAGACGTTTTTAAGAAAACTATAAATTATGCAATCATCTATGAATGATTTCATGCATACAGATGACTTTATAACATTTATAAGGTCACTGATAAAAAAATTCCAATTCCAGAGTCACCTCAGAATGTCTAAAAATCAAGATCATGGACCAGCTACTTAGATACGTACATAGTGTTTGTGACCAGTAAGATGGAGAATGAGCCCAATTTATAATCTGTGGTGTTGCTATAATTTGCATTTTGAACATGGCAGTCCACTGAACCCTTTTGAATAATATAGAAAAATTGTGTGCCTCACCACCCTTATAAAGAAGTGAAGTAAGCCACAGACTGATCATTAGCTTTGAGGTGTATTCTCACAAACTAGCGATCGATTCACTATGCTCTAAAAAATATATGTCACTATCATGTGCTCCAGGATACCACATGTGCAAGAGGTGAGCAATATATGTTGCTGTGTAGAGATGCTTTCTTTTTAAATTTCATGCATCAATGACAATGCAGGACAGCACCAAGAAGTAATGTCAAATTTCCTTCATCTTTGCCAGGTTTCCTTTCTTCCCACATGCCAGCTCGGCAAGTATGTATGCCCTGTATAGATTGGTCTATTGTGCATTGGTGATTGCTAGCCCCAGCTTTTGCAGGTATTTGCGTAAAGCAGAGGACAAACTCGGTGGTAATGTGTGAGTGCGATGGCTTAGCTGTGCAATGTGTGGGCACAAGTGGAAGCACTGAACATACATTGTGCAGGTGCGAAGAGCACAGTGTCCAGACTTGTACGTAACGAATTGCATGTAATTAATTACTTGTAATCAATTACATGTTTAGCAGTGTTGTAATTGTTCAATTACTTTGTTTACTCAGGAATGCTCAGTGTAATTCAACTATTTCTTTTTCTGCAACAAATTACATGTAATGGGTTACTTTATAGACGAGGCAAGTTGCAACAGGCGACGCAGTTCGAGCACTCAAATTTGGCTGGAAGTCCAGTAAAATGCCCACAGTCGTGCCACCTAGCAGCCCAGCGGTTGCGCTTGTTCGGACAAACGTGGGCGCTCAGAACCGGTTTCCTCATCAATGTTGTGTGGTCTGTGTTGTTGGCACCGCATTCTGCATCTTACGATGGTTTTGCATTTCTGTTAAGGTCCCTACCTTAGTTTCTGTGCGACACGAGCGCCACCATGGCAGAATGCTCAAATTAAGTTTAAGCTATCCTTTTTCTATTTTATTTGGATAGTTCGAAACTTCCGACCGCTAATTTCCCTGTCGATGTTCATACATTTCAGTGTCTCTGCTGACGTTGTCACAAGAAAATGAGGGAAGACCGTCAAAAATTTTAAAAAGCGATTGTTATTGAAAATAAGTGTGTGAAGAGCTGCAGACGATGCACCGAAAGAGTCAGGCCAGCCCGTTTCATTTACTGTGTGCATTTCAATAAAAGTTGGGAGGAACGTAACGTGAAAGTAATCAATTACTTTTTAGTAACTTCTCAGTTACTTTTGTGGAGCAGTAATTGGTCACTGCAATCAATTACGTTCTTGAATGAATGAACTGTAAATCTAATCGGTTATCTTTGTTCTTGGCCATGTATAAGTTTGGATGCGTACCGGCACTTAGTCTGCTACTGCAGCACACGCTGTGCGACATGATCAGAAGGCATTACGCACCAAGAGCTGCATGGCTTATCCCCTGTGTTCTCAGTCAGTAATCATGAATCTTGCCCAGCATGTGAATTTCCAAAGAAATTCAAAAAAGATAAGCTGGAGCAGCTGTGCGATAAGTGCAAGGAAGCTCATCTGTCATTGCTGCAACTCTCAGACGGCCGCTCAGTACCAATGCAGACAATACAGGGGGGACAGCTCTTGCTGTGCTTTGCACGTCTAACACTGCACCTCTGCAATGTTTCTGTCAGCACCACAGCTAGCATTGCAAGGACTTCGAGCCATGTGCTTGCATGTTGCCAGTAAGCTTGATCCCTGTGATGTGTAATGCACTGTTAAAGGGAACATTCTAGTGTGCGGCTCTCACTTTGCTGGCCAGTCCAGCTGCAATGGCCAACTAGGTGCAGTGAGGCTCACTTTAGTTCATTTAGTTTACTTTAGTTCATTCACAACTAAAGGTATGTGAATGCACTGCACAGGTGTGTACAAAGGTGCCAGCATCGCCAACCATAAGCTGTCTGCTGCAAAACCGGGCGACTGCACCCTTGCCAAAGAGAAAAAATTTGCATGTCCTCTACACTTACGCATTCCTTTACAGTGAACCACACTGTACATTGAGGTGACCTAGCCTTTGGCTGGGCGAGAACCATTCCCAGCAACACTGGCAGATGCAGAACATCTTATGAAATTACAGGTGCTTCAAAGGTAATTGTCAGTAAACAGGCCAAGCTCTTTAAGTTGCCACAGCACATGCTTATACTGTAACATTTTCTGCTCCTTTCTCTCGTTGTACATCTCCAGAATGGAATGGCCTTCCTAACAGCATCGCCGCAATCACCTGCCCGAGATATTTTTTTTAGAACTATAATCGGTCACCCGTCATCCTAGGCCACACGGCAGATGTTCTTACCTCATTATTCTGTAATCCCACCCCTTATGGAAAATCTGTTGAAGGCGTCCTTAATGTAACAAACTGAACTGAATTTCAAGCACTAAAATTACAGGCAATTAAAAGAACCTTGGCCCAAGTTTAGTTCTCATCGGGACGAAAAGGCTATTTTTATACAAATCCTTTTCAGTTACCCTTTATGCAGGGCTTTTCCCATGATGGGCGGAAGTGGAAACGCCGCTTACAGCTTGAGTTTATTGCCCACAGCTCTGGGCTTACCATCCACCGTGCCAATTGACCAACCAAAGTTCGATTTTTCTCTTTCTGTTTCATAGTTTTGATCACCATGGGGAAATATTAGAAATAAAAGTGATGTAGAATTGAGAAAAATCACGCTTGTCTAGTGGGCCATTGAGAAAATCGCACTTTCCTAGTGGGCAACTGACGAGAATCAGGCAGAAAATCGGGCACCAAGAGGTTCATCGCACTGCAAAGCGTGCAACCCGTGACACTTTATGTTGATACAACGGCGCCATTTTGGTACCATCGTAAAGAAGAGGGATCTGACTTTCATACAGCAGCAGTGGCGCATTTTGCTGCGCAAAAATAGAAGCACCAGAAGCGAACAAAAATTGGAAAAACCAGCATCATAATCCATTACTACTGCCACGTGGACACGAAAGCGCTTCTACTGGGCGCCACAGACTCGAATCATCAGCAAGTGTTTCGTGCGCATTTTGCAAGCGGTGAGCTGTGCGTTTCTTTGTCCTGGCGTGGTTTGCATATCGCATTAGCATGTGTTGCTGGCTCAGGTTGGTTGTGTTAAAGCATCCAAAACGCAAAATTGGTGACTACAATTCAAAATGGCAGAAGGTCATGTTGTAAACAAGAAAGGGAGAAAGACTTAGTTGCCGTAACAACCCCTGCAAAATGTCTAGGGAGAATGTTGTGCTTATGCTATCTTGACAATGCATTTCGCTGGGGTTCACTGGTTTTACCTACTGGTCAATCAATCAATCAAACTTATTCTGCCAAATAGCATGTATATACAGGCATAAAAGGCGGAAACCCAGAATTAGATTGTTAGAGAGATTTATTATAATAGTAAATGCATGTATCACCTGAGCGTAAATTAAAAGACTGATCTTATTCAGAAAAAATACAAGGTAACAGACAGAAGACATTAAAAGAAACAAAGAGCACACTAACGTAAAATTCAGAATGCAGACATCAAATGTGTTGGTTTATATTTGTGAGTCGTACTGATTGATTGATTGACCAATGGAGTTCGAACAAGACAGAAGTTCACAGGAAGATGGAGGTTTGAAGAAATAATAGTGGTCGAACATGTTTTGACAAGGGGACTTGTCTATGTTGCTGCCCTGAAAAGACAAGCCCCCTGTCAAAATGTTGTTTCCCGCTACATTCCTTGTTTGAGTACTGTTAATTAAAAGCAATGCAGGAGCTAGGAGAGAAAGTGTAGTAAAAAAAAAGGGGGGGGAGGGAGGGCTCCAAATTCATTTCGGCTATCTGGGGTTCTTTAAATGTGCACCCAATGCCTGTAAGCAAGCGTTCTTGCATAGTGCCCCTGTCGGAATGATGACCACTGTGGCCGGGAACCAAACCAGTGACATTGTGCTCACCTGTACTCCTCGTAAACCTCCTGCTTTGGCAGCGATGTCTCGGGGTCTTCCTCGAGGTGGCTCTGAATCCAGGTGTAAGTCTGCGCCACCTCCGCGTCTGCCTTCTTGCCCAGCGGATTGCCCGAACTTTTCCTACACAGCATGCAACACGCATCACGACATCACTCTCAGTTGGGGTTGCCACTGGTCCTAAATTTAGCAGGACAGTCCCAACTTTTGAGTAAATGTCCCGAGTCTTGAGTTGACAAAGCTAGGGACGGCCAGTTGTCCTGACATTAGCTTTTCTCCTCCCCCCCTCTGCTGAATAACACTCAATACCCATATTTCCTTTTTACAATGCCTGACATCTCAGTTGCACTTCTCTTTTGTTGTCCATTGCATTGTCATAAACATAAAGGTGGTTTCGTTTGTGAAGTGGTCCTAGTGTTGTTGCAGGCCCTAGCCATTTACAGTGCCTCTATCTGCATTGGTAGCTGTGTCACCTAGGCAACTACTGCACCTTTTTTGTTGTAAGATCGCAACATGGTAGGACATGGTAGGCTTGTGTGCAAAGTTTGGCCATCTCGGAAAATTTTATTCTCACTCAAAAATAATCTAATTCCTGCATTAAGAAATAGATATTTGTAAGATGAACAAGCAGGTAAGCAACGAATTGCTTAAGCTTAATTAGTAACTAAGTTTAAGCAACTGATACAGTTTAAAGATGGACTAGCTGGTGTGAGAACACGTCTCAAAAATAGTACAAAATGGGGACTGGAGAAAGACAGTATAAATATAAGCAGTAAGATGAGATTAATAAAAAAGAAAGACCATGGATTTTTTTTTTTTTTGAGTAACACTGCAAGCCTTTCATGAAGACAGGTATCATAGTTAATGAAGAATTAAAGGACAACAGGTGAGAAGAGCCGGACAGGACAGAGCACAAAGTTCAACTGGCGGTGTGTTCAGTTCATGCAGGATGATAAAAAAATGTAATGTGAAGTTTGTCCTGTTTCTTCTCGTCCACTGTTTTTTACTGAATTAAATTTTGTCGTCTGATGGGTACATCTGTGACTCGTAAAATGATGGTAATTCCACTTGGTCAACAGGAACTCACTGCTTAAGAGGATCTGCATCGACTGGAGTCCCAGTAGGAAGCTGGAGGTACAGATATAGCTTCTCAATGTCCGTAAGCTGACCAACATCCTCCTGCGGACACAGACAGAGGAGAGAGAGAATCATTGTACCACACAAGGGATTACCTGAGCACAAGGCACACAATTACATTGCGCCATGCACAGTATGTCCCCACATATGGCTACAGTGGCCAATGCCCTCAAACCGCACAGAATAATGTGTAAATGAGAATACTAGGTATACGTGAATCTCCCACAGACCTGCCAACCTGAAGATTTTAAGGGCAATGCAGTTGAAGCAAGAATATTTTAAAATCAGGGGGAAGATACTAAAAACTGCTTTACTTCTCAAACTGTTGACTAATTATTTAAACAAATGCTGGCAGAAAGTGTTTCACGATGACTGCTGACGTTAACGCAATTAGCACTGAAGCAATGCAGCGACACACCATATTGCCACCGCCGAGAAACGTCATGTATGAAGCCTGCACTGCAGCTGGACTCCTCTCATGTGCTTCCCTCTGGACACACTGCGCCCGCTAGTGGCGCCACCGCAAAGCCTTCACGGGGGCGCGTGTCTGAATATATATCCTGGTAATATTGTCTGAATATATATGATGCGAGTTTGATTCCGCCCAGAAACGGATAAATTTTAAAAGTTTTTTTTTCCTTTTTGTCATTGAAGAGCAGCACGTACCCAGCGTACCAAGTCTGGCCGATGATTGTTTCGAACCAGATTCCCTCACAGCCCAGCACACCGATGCTCTGCCCATTAGACCATGGACTACCCAGTGACCCAAGTCGACATAAAAGGTGTTAGATACGGGCAGACTGACAGACAGACAGAGAAACATGCTGCAAGCTGGGTGAAGTTCAAAGAATGCTAATCGCATTAAAAATAACAGACTTTGTCCTGCAGGGATGCCATGAACATGTGCTTTGCTCTATAGTCACAGATAGAATTATCTATGTTAAAGACAAATGGAAATATTTATAAGGCTTATTTATGCAGTACTTATGTGGTTAATGAAGGGAAAATGAGACATCCACCTAAACGTAGCTAAGTGCTACAAAGGAAACCCATACTGGTTCCTCGAAAAGAAAGCTTCGCAGTTGAAGAAAAATTCGTCCTGGTCTGGGACTCGAACCCGGGACCACCACGTTTCCGGGGCAGCCGCTCTACCATCTGAGCTAACCAGGCAGCTACGTTTAGGTGGATGTCTCGTTTTCCCTTGATTAATTACTTCTCTCCACCTTGCGGGTTTCCGCAGAACTACTACGTCAGTACTAATGTGGTGTTGGTCAGAATGCTTCTGTAGAGCAGGTGGTGGTGGTGTGGGCAAATTTTTAAAATTTAATCGAGTCTGAAAAATTGGGTGGTGAGTGTATTAGTATCTTTTTGAACCAGTTTGGCCCTGAACAAGCCAGAAGCCATGAAATTATTGGTGCCCTTATGAAAACCATAAACAAGCTCTGAAAATTCAGCATTTTACGATAAATTCATAAGATTTAGCAGGTATGCTCCCAGCTAAACTGCTGATTTTCTCACGCTTAAATTTCACATACAGGTGTGGCACATTACTTCTGTGTGCATTAAGTACTAGCCTGTTTCGTACAGAATAAATCTGGAGTACAATAACTAGAATGAACCATCAGCTTCACAGAAAACAAAGTGCTGGATGTGACACACTAGGTGAACCTGGGGCGGTATTCTAAGGTGATTACTTTTGGATACAGTTTCACTTTCTCAAGATTTTGTGAGAACAGGGGCGCTATAACGTAAAACTATTCCAAACTTTTCTATTCCAATTCTGCAATCAGCCCTACAAGATTGGTTAAGAACTTTTTTGGACCACCCCCACTTTGCCTGGCTGTCACGGGACGTCACAAAAACAGTAATCGCCCCCTATCTGATATGACGTGTGCACACAGATTATGCACGATTTGACCAAACAAAAACAAACTAGTTATTTCTGATTCGACGCCTTTTCGCCATTAGCCCTCGGCTACTGGTCAAAAGCTTTCAGGCTGCACCCACCTCACCTGCCTTTCACGCAACGTCACAAAACCACAAAAGCTCACCACGTCAAAGTGACACGTACGCGTTACAGATGCATTAATATGCCGAACAAAACTGAGTTTTCTTCGGAATAGCCGCAGGCTGCCCTGTTCCAAAAGGAATAAAAGATGACTGCCACCGATCGCCCAGGCACTGGCTGCTCGCACCTACAGGAAAGCATGGGTTTATTTATATATAATAAAACTTTTTGCGTGGCCGCGTAACACTTTCTAGCACTTTCGGCACGTTTACGACCACATTCTGCCAACTCTTTTTTGCTGAGGATCCATTTTAGCATCATTCTTAAGCTTCCGTTGCCTGCTGCCACAATTTTCGACCAACCACCATGAGTTAAATAAGGGAAAGCGAATTAACCGCAGGCGCCGGCACTACCCTCTTCGTCTGGTCATCGATTTTCAGTGCAGTGGATCGGCCCCATCAAATCCCTCTCCACTTGAGCATGCTCCCCGCCTCTTGTCAGCCAATTAGATAAGACAAGCCGCTCAGCGTAGGCAATGTTATTCATTTTTGAAGCAAGCAAAAGTGACCTCCTATGAACGAGGAGAGCATTTGATTGGTCTGCTCAGACAACCCTGTGGGTGGCCACCCGATGCTTGCGTTGGCGGTTACGCAAATTTGACGTTAGGAGGTTGGAATAAAATCATTTTGGAATAGCCTTACGTTATAGGGCCCCAGGGCCGGTATAACGCAAGACCATTCCAATCTGTATTTATTCCAGATCGGCTATTAGCCGTCCGTGATAGGTCAGGATGGTTTAAGTTCAACCTGTATAGGCAGGTGCATTGCCCATATGGGCAGAGCCCAAAAAAGTTAGACCTATAACAGAGGGCTAATGGCTAATTTGGAATAAAAACAGCTGGGAATATTTTTACGTTATACGGGCCTAGGCACTGGACGCGTACAAGTATACAACCAAGAGCACTCTTGGCACTGCAAAGATAGCAAGCTTGGCTCAGTGCCAGAAATGCTGTTGGCTGTGTATGCAGACATGTCCAGTGCCAAACCTTGTGAAAGTGAAATTAGTATCTCCAAAGTGATTGCCCAAGAATACTGCTCCTGCACTGGCAAAATATTATAGCTGTAGTTATTGTGTTAAAACTGAGCTTCAATCAGCCCTGAATTAATATTTATTTGGCATTCACTTTAACGGTATTCCACAATGTACATGTAATCTGTGACGATTACAGACAAAACAACATTGATTTTGGTGCAATGCGACTGTGTTGCTGTTCATCATTGCTAGGGGGAAAAAAAAGGTAAGTGTAAACCAAGCGTCGATGTACATGGTTGTTCAAATGATTCAATGAGTAAATGTGATAATATGCCTCTATACTGCCTCTTTTTCATGGTTATTATATTCACTTAGTTTGTATCTTAATTGTATCATATTTTACGCGCAATTAGGGTGATGCCCATTGGGTCTCCTTTGCCATCCTGCAACATCGGAGACGCTTGCTGTACTCTTCAGAAGTTTTGGCAGCCACGCATCAGTGTTGGGTGACTCTCTTTCATAAGAGCCCCTAACTGCTGCTTGATATCCATCAGATTCTAGCAAGCGTGATGAGAAACACACATATGCGTGAGACAGGCCTCGTGTCCTACAGCCATCTCGGTGTGGCTTGCACGTGTTTTCTGCACATCGGCACTCTCATTGGCTCATCGAATGCACGCAGCCTCGGCGTGCTTGCGTTTCCTTTCTTCAGCATCAACAGTTGTCTTTCAACATGGCAGCATGTTGCCGTTACGAACCCCTCAGGGGCAATATATAGTCTGGCCTTCTTGGCATGCCAGGCAGCAGCCAGTGAAGTTGATACATCATGCCAGCGATGCCAGAATCGCCAAAGATTTGCCCCTGTATAGCTTGACATGCTGAACATGGCCTACAACCACGTGGGATCAGTTGCTGCCCCAGTGCATGCGCACAGGTGCTGGTGAGCGGGTGCTGTTTCGTTTGTCAAAGGCGCAAACTCGGCATGATCTCTTCATTGCACCCAAGCTGTAAGTCAGCATGCTGCCGGCCAGTCAAGCTAGTGCGCGATGCACTCTGGCCTAGCAGCTTTATCAGCATGAGATGGAACATGTTCTAGTCCCATGCCGGCCACTGCTAGTCACGCTGACTGTGGCAGACACTAGACTGTATGAGCATCCACCTTTAGCCGGCAAGGCAGAACTGCACCATGCGTGACATGCATCCGCATTACGTTGGAGTATAAATTGTAAAGCTTTGTCAAGGCCAGCCACTAAGTAGAAATCAGTGAGGCCACTTTCGCACTCGCGTGAACTCAAAGATGACAGTGTGCATTTTGCACTCAGACACACTTATGCTCCCTCTTGAACTCTAGGGTGCCTCGATGTATGTGCCATCCTTCCTGTAGTGCGTAGTGGCGTAAATGCAGCGAGGCACCCTATTGAACTCTGGCACTCCACAGTAGTTTAAGTTAAATGAGACTTGGCGGCTACATGGCAGAGGGTGACAGCGACACAGAGACTCCCATCCCACCCCATTTACAACTACTTACACTTGTTGTTCATTATATCTTTAGTTTCTTACAGTTGCGCATATTCTGGGCATGATGAGGTATTATTTAATACTATTGTCATGTTCATACAACATCCACAAGTCACCTAACCGACCAATGCCCATTAGTGGCTACAAGATACCCAGATCCCAGATATACCAAATCTATGTGAAGTAGGATAAGAAGGCATTGTCTTCAAAACAGTGTGTGTCATGTTTTGTTGATACTTCAAGAGATAACGCCACTGTTCTGCTCAAACATAACATAAATGTTTTTTGCTTGATATCGCCGTAGATGAAATTTGTAAAGCACCAAAGGGCAGTATAAGATCTCTCTCTCTCAAACACAAAAACACACACACACACACACACAAAAGTAACAGGGTTAAAGAAAATAACGACAATAAGGCAGATAAGGGAACCAAAGGGAGCCAAAGAACAAAAATGTCTACTGGGTTACAATTCACAGCTTAGATAAAATCTTAGTGTAATTTAAAGACATGAACAAGTTATTTGCTGGTATCATTGATTGGTTCTTGTAGTTTCACATCCTAAAAGATACCGCAGTCAAGGGCTCTGGATGAATTTTAACCAACTAAGGCTCTTTAAGTGCACCTACATCTATGTACACAAGTGCTTTTACATTTCTATACCACTGCAATGGGACCGATGCCACGGCCAGGATTCAAGCCCCCCAACTTTGTACTCGGCTGGAGAACACCATAGCACCTATTTGCATGGGTGTTTAATGAAAGAGAATATCAAGTTTGTAAGGAGCAGCAAAAGGACGATTTTTGTTTTGATTCTCTGGATTTCACAACGCAAACATAACACAAGATGATGACCTTTCTATGTAAAGTTCATCACAAGACCTGACGTGGCCTTAATTCTGAGAACTGCTTACTTTGACAGCAGCTGTTTAAAACAAGCCTACTCAACTAATAACTCATTGTGGCAAGCGAAGCCAAACATAAAGGAATAAAATTATTATAAGGCAAAGATATTGTTACTTGAACCTGTACCCTGTAGGCAGGTTCCAGGCTTGCTTCTTCATTTGTTAATTATCAACCATTAATTTCTTTTTAATTATTCAGGAATAATATTGCCAATTTATGCTTGCAATGATTCCAGCAAGACAACATTCCAAATCTACAAATACTGAGCAAATATTTCTGCAGATCCACTAAAAATGCACTATGGAATGATTCAAAAAGATGTCTAAATAAAGTAAGGTAAACAACCATTTTCCCATTTTCAAATGTCAGTAATTTGAACAGATATGCTGCAAACACCAGAAAAGCACATATGATATGTGAAATTCTGATAGTGTACAATTCAATTACACTAACTGCAATGTAATTATTTCGTGACTTTTAAAGAACATCTCATGTTTTATGACACAAAGTGTGCAAGAAGGGTTGCTTAAAGGGACACTAAAGGTAAATACTAAGTCAACGTGGACTGTTTAAATACCATTCCAAAAACCTCCCAACGCTTGTTTCGTGCCAAGAAAAGTCTTATACCCCTGTCAAGTGGGCAAGTTAAAAGCACTTATGTAGAGTGCACTCGTTTTTAACTGCACTTTCCCAAATCTAAAGGTCACAAGCAGAGTGTATTCGCAGAAGAGTGCACTCTGGTCGTAGTGCGTAACCTCACCGCCAGCAGTTTGAACAATACAAAGTATAATGCACAGAAAAAGGGCACAGAAGTTCATTCTAGCTGTTGAACAGCTTTTAACAAAATAATCAGAACAGAACTTGCTGATATTCTGTTCTAGCAGGATCAAATGCTGCCTCGTCACATGCCATTATGTTGTTCTGGATTGGCTAGGCATTCGTCTTGGCTGGCCTTGACTTGTGACACTCATATGATGAAAATATTTTCATTTTTTGTTGAGTAAATATAGATTAAGATGGCTTTTTATTTATAATACAACTAAAGCAATTCGTTTTTTGAAGGTTCTTTTTATTTTAATCCACGTCTTCAAAAAACACGATTTTAGTCTGTCAAAATTTTTTTTAGTGCGAGTGCGCTGTTTTCTCATTTAGCACCGCATGGCCTAAAGTGTCACTCAAGGTCTTGAAGTGCACTCCCCGTAATTGCACTTAACTTGCCCGCTTGACAGGGGTATTAGTTCACGAGGAAATTGTATCTGAAGGGTTCGAATACTTTTTTCGAAATTCAAATTTCCCACCACCCAATCGGGGGAGTGTTGACATTGCATACACCCTCACCGACCTTTACTGCCGTTGGTGAGTAAAATGGCGCCCGACAGGCGGCGGCCCCGTGCCAACACAGGGTTGGTGGATTCACCGCGGCAGCTGCTTTTTGGTCAAGTGGCGTAGACCGTTCGGGCATCCCGCGACATCACATGGAAGCTGAATTCTCTGCTACTTGCAGTTTTTGCGAGTTTCGCGAGCCAGCAAAAGCAGCGCAGTACTATGCGTTCAGGTAAGTACTGAAACGCGAAGGCGTGGGCGGCGCAGAGTCAAGTGAAAACAAAACCTTTCAACTGCCCGTGACTTTGTCAACGGTAATTGCAATGAGTTCTTTTTTCTGAACATAAAATGGAACTGAATAAGTAGCATTTTATTTCATCTTATAATACAATACCAGGATGCTTTTTGAAACGAGTAGTTGAGTACTAGTGAGAGAATTTAACTGAGGAGTGCTTTCGTCATCGGGCAAGGGCTTGAATGTCCCGGGGAAGTCTCTAATCATGTCCTGCATTTACCCTGATTTCTCTATTATTAGGGCTCTGTTTGCGGTAATATTGATGTCTTAGAGATTCTCGAGCACTAATTTATCACTTTAGCTTGACTTAGTATCTGCCTTTAGTGTACCTTTAAGCAGTTGACCTTAATGTCTGTGTTATAAGAGAAAGGCACTGTTTTCTATTTTTTGTAAAAATTTCACTAAAATGTGATGTGCCTGATTTTGAGTTATGCATAAGGTTGCCATAGCAACAAGGCAATCCCTGTTACAGATCACAGCAACAAACTCTGAAAACAGATTGCTGCAAAAGCGAAGAGTATAAACAGCTGCTGCTGTTGAAGGTCAACTGCAATAAAATTTCGGGCCACAAAAGAAGCCTAGTTAGACATATACATGCGCACAAAATTTAACATTTTAAATATGAGTGTATGCACCATAAATGGCTCAAAAATTTTTTTCTTTTTTTCATATCGGGCGGAGGGGGGAACACCACCATTACCACCTCATCAGAAATGACGCCACAACTCGGAAAGTTGATAACTAGTGCAGCATCTGAACATTGCGCTTCGTCCGTCCACGTCCTGTCCTTCCTTAGTATCGTGTTTGTAAAACTGAGCGCAATATAACCATGAACGTTCACCAACTAGCCCCCTTCATTGCTTTACTAAATATCTGAACATGACCTCTGATATTTAGCAACGCCTCCGACATGTTTAAAATCTCAGAGGCCGTGTTCTGGAATCCATGCCGTATGTTTGTTAACCACCAGATGCCCACACTGCCTGCTAAGGTGCTGTTTACAAGCTGTTAATAATAATTATAATAAAAAAAAAGAGCTATTACAAGCATGCTGCAGCTTTGCCAAGGTTGTTTCGAGGATATGTACTACTCACTTACGAACAATTTAGCCAAAGTGAAATTGGGATTGGCATGTAAGGTAAGGATTCCTTTCAGCTGGTTCTGTTCCTTTCTCATCACCCCCCCCCCCCCCCCATGCACAACTGGATGATCCCGGTGGCGATGCAGACGAACCTCCACTCAGACCATTGATGAAATGCAAAAGGAAACAGCACTGGAATGAAATTCTCACATTGTCATGGCCTTGCTTGCAGTTGGCCTTCCCCTGCTATCAACTTAACAACTGCACCAAGGTTCTGTTTTGATGGCCTCAATTCCTTTTCCACTGTGTTTATTTTCCAAGCAAGCTCAAATGGAGTGCCAAAGCCAGCTGCAGTGTGCATTTCCTCAAGTAAGTGCTTTGATTTATTTTAAGTGCGAGGGGAAGGGAGTTGGTGGATGTGGGTGTAGATGTCTCTAGTAAAGCCTGCCTCGACTGTAAACTTATCATCAAAAATCCCTTATTCATGCCCTCCTGCCACCTTATCGCAAGGGTTTTAAAGGTAAACTAAGGAGAAATGCTAAATAAATCTAGACTGATAAAGTAGTCCTTCAAAACTTTATTACTATTGCCTCAGGAGGCTGATTACTAGAAAAGAGAATGATGATCAGAATTTGATTTCTTCAATTTCATATTTGCATTTCAGCACCAGTACGTCAGTGTGACGTAATGTATTTCCAAGTATTTTGTTACACTTCATTCGGGCTGTTTTGTTGCCGTAAAAATTAAGGAACAGTGTCTCAGTTCAGTCTATGACTGTAGACAGGAAAGTAGACAGGATGCACAGAATAAGATACACAATGTGCCTGTCATTGGCTAGTTTAGAATTCAATGCAGTCCATTTTTGCAGTTAAACTAGGAGATAAACAAGCAGATGCCATCATGACATCATGGTGAGCTGGACGGGAACTTTAAGGCAAGGGCACCACATGTATTTTATTTTTGTGTCTTTTTTGGCTTACCATGCTTCCTCTCATGGCAAGAGTGGATTTTCTGGTATTGTAGACGTGTATAATTTATCAATACAGCTCAACATAGCTTTTTTCTTTTGGCGATTTTCCAGAGGAAGAAAAACACATGCACACAGAAACATTAATGTACGCACTCAAATTATTGCTAAAGATTGCGCGGTGAAGCACCACGCGACTTCGAAGACTGCTCACCCGACACATCACACACAGCGGCGCCTATCGTATCTTTCATGTCAATTAGCAGGTAAACAGTGACGAATGTTCACTACGCAGTCAAATCACACAAATTTAGTTTGTATGGAGAGACCGTTTCTGATTTAACCAAGCGAGGAAGTGCAAGGCCTGTGGCAATAAATTGACGCAGGAATATCTTTTGGTCACTAAACAGCGACATGCAAGTGCTACCTGATATACTTTCTAAAGGGGGTTTCCTTTTTATTTTCGTTGCGCAACTGTAAGCATAGGGAGCGATGCGCGCATATCGCGGCCGCCTATGCTGGAGCTGCCCTCTTTTGCCTCTAGCAACATGGCCTCTGTCAGCTTCACTTGCTCCCGCAGGTACTGGGACTGGTACTCCAGAAGTTTGATACATAACCTCCTTGGGTCGCTCCCACAAGCATTTGCAGTAACCCTGTATCCTGTATACTACAATATGTCCATGGTCTGACAGAGTGCTCTAATAGCTGGTGTTGACATAAGCAGCACATTCAAGTAGCAGCCAAAAACACACACACACACACACACACACACACACACACACACACACACACACACACACACACACACACACACACACACACACACACACACACACACACACAAAATAACTTTTTCTTTTTGTGGCTTACAAATGATGTGCACCCTTTTCTTTGTAATAATGACACATGAAAATAATCGCAATTAATCTTGTGTGCAGTTACTTTCTTTGACACTGTCCCTTTCTCCCAATATCCCCTATTTTTAATAATCTGAGCCATTAACTACAGACAGAAACAAATGGAATCCCTTGTCTAAGCACAAGTTCCTAAATATATCATCATTACTTATGCACAACCTTGTTGAAAGACAGCATTTCATTACTTACATCATTAATTTTAGACTACCTCACTATGTCTACACAATAAATATCTGGTTCTTCCGCACAAAAGAAAATGAATAAAACTTTGATTTAGAGTGCAAGCTGTCATTGCTCACAGCTTTTAGTGCTTGGTCTCATGTCACGAATGCAGTACATGATGCCATAAAGAACATTTTTATTGTAACTTAGCCAAAAGTTTATCTATGTGTTCAGGTGACTGCCCAGCGACTCTTACTAAAGTGTCACAGATAAGGCAGCAGAAGCATGTATACCAGGGCAGCACTACCACAGGGGCAGTCTATTGCCTTAGTAATCAGAAAGTAGTAGGTTTACTGCAAAGTGGCTTCACATAGTAGTACATTTTTGAATTCATTCACACATTTGCGTTTCATTACAATATCGCACACTTAGAACAATGGCTCTAACATACCCACTTCACGGCTGTTACAACCACAATGTAACGGTACAATGTGCTTTGTAGAAATGCAAAGCACACAATGAGTCTATAATTAGGAACTCTGTTGTCTCTCGCTATGGTTAGGGTGCAAGACGACTTCTGTTGATTCAACGTTGGTTAATCTGATCATGTTCGAAAGCCCCAAGAAAGGTGTCAATGGCTTTGGTACATGTTTCTTTTTTTACTTTGATAAAGCTCATTGCAATTAATGAAAGTCAGCCACACTGTTTAAACTTTCCTCAGAGCACAAATGACGTCAATTTTTAAGCACTGATAAAATGCAGAAAGATGCGCTTCAACTTACGATGAGAGTTGCTACCTTTTTCCTTGCTTCCTCACTGCAAAAATGCAAGTAAATAATTAATTAAAAATAATAAGCTAGATACTGTACCACACATATGAACCACCAAGCAAAGAAATAAATGCTCTCTTCTCAAATTATTAGTTGTTACAACAAGCATTCCACTAGATGACTCAGGTGAAGGCCATAACAATGGCAATGCAAATTTAAGCACTTATAGGTCAAACTTCAGTCACTGTACTTACAGAAGACTGATCTGAAAAGAGAAAGAAAGATCATGCGATTTTTTTGTGTGTGTTAGCTTTGAAACCTTTACAACGCTTTATATATTTTTCTTATGACATATATGGGACTCAACGTAAAACCGCGCACGCGTTGACAGCAATCGACAAAGCTTCGGTAGGGATGAAAAAAAAAAAAAAAAAGAAACGAATGCTACATTTCGATCGCCGTGGCCTCTACACAAGCATTTTCACAGCATACGTGCCGCGGCGGACGGCCTGCCGACAGCGGGCGGTAGTTACACAGCCGCGCGAACAAGGGAGCTGGGGCTGCCGTAATTAACCACGTATAGCTCGCGGCGCGCTTCAGGAGCAAGACGCCGCGCGACGTCTGGCAGCTGACCGCTGGCAACTTCATACAAGTCGCGTGAAAGCGTCGAAAAACGCACTTTTTGTATGCCGTAATGCAGCGAAGTACCGAAAGGAATGAACAGGCTTTCGCGCAGGTTAAAACCGCCGTCTCCGAAACACATATACAATGAAGCTTCGTTTCTTTCTTTTTTTTTTTTTCTTCTCCCTTTCCGTGCCGTTCACAAACAAAGCATCGACAGGGACTTTTAAGAAAGCTGATGTGTCAGCGCCAACAGCTGTCACAAATTAACGGACGGCGACGCACATTGCCGTCCGCTAGATTCTTGGCGCAGCAGGCAGACAGTAAATTTGCGAAAACCGCGCTCGCATCGCGGCGCGGGCGAAGCCATGCAAGCACGCTCGCGCATAATAGCGACGAGATCGCTCACGACGCCTGATGAGCGGCACGCGTGAACGACTCCCACGATCTCGGCAAATGCAAAGGCACCGTTATTCACCTATGACTTACGATGCCACGCTGCAAGAAATAAGATGTCATTGTTTACGGTTTCGATCTAAGCATCGGGAGGCTCGCGAGAAGCTGCCATCACCTGATCGACTGCTCGATGTGGGTCTTCATCCAGTTGTTCCTGACCGGCTTCGTTGCTTCGGTTTCCAGCGGTCCAGAAAACATGCCCATGTTCTCAGTTTCTGGCACATTTTCTTTAAAATCAATCCCGTTAGTCAAACGACTACTAACGTCAATAGCACAGTCCGAAGCTTCCACTTCAGGGGGCTCGTCTTTCACACAACAGCCGACTTCCGATTTGACCGACGCTTTTTCTTTCTTCAACGTCTTCGTTTTCGTAGGATCCATAATTTAAGTTAAGATTCACAAGTTTAAAGCAGAGGACACACTTATTTAAAACGATTACCATTTTGGCACGGGAATCAGCTGGACGAGTTGTTAGAGGACGCCGTAAAAGATGTCACCAAACCTACTCGTCTAAGTTTCCGTCGTCGTGTATAGGGCTGAAATTTTTCGAACAAATGTCTAAATAATTATAATGGCCGAAGACATTATTATGGTACAATGACGATGCCTCATTAAGTCGACTAATTTTTCGTCGCATCATATTCAGACCAGGTTTTCTTGCAAGCCGGTCGATAACGCGCATGCGCACTAGAGCACTTTCGCTTTTTGCATTCGTCTTTGTATTTCGCTACAGGCATTTGTGTGTGTGCTTGCATTAAACAATCGATTGTACTGCGGCTGCGCAGCAAGCGCGGACTGCCGTTGCAAAATACAATAATTAAAGCTTCTCCTTTCACCTTGGTACTGCGCTTTCAATAAAATTATGCATTACTTTTCTATGCATATGCCAAATGACGGGACGATGCAGACTGCGGAAGTTTCAAGCGTCGTATTTAGGATTGACTTGTTACCTTTAATATAACGAGTTGCTTCACACGCGCGCGCACAGATACAAAATAGTTTTATTAGTGTTGCATAGATTCCAGAGGGCGCAGCCGCGCCGCGTCCGCAGCTGGTCCGCAGCATTCGCTGGCTTGGTGGCCGAGAGCGTGCTGTATCGGCGTGCTCGTATTGTTCTGCAAGCGTATCTTTTCACTCATTGGAATGTCAGTATTAGCTGCAAATCGCTTAGGAATTTTGTGGCGTTGTGGAGAATGAACTTTCGCTGAGACATTGCGCTCGCCCTTTATTAGCATGGCTTTTCGGTTGGTTAGCCGTTCTGCTGTGGCTCTAGCTACATTGCTACTGTGTGCAATCTGCGCGCCATTCTGCCCAGCTGCTGTTAAAAAAAAAAAAAAAAATGCACAGCTTCGCGCATGTTAGCAGCACACGGGCCGATTTCTTTTTCTGTTCGCTAAATAAAGCTCGTCGAGCATTTTCTTTCGCTTGCTGTTGCATCAATCGTTTTATTTGACGCCGCCTGGCACCTGTGCTTTCTGCGTAACAGGCCAGCACGATTGTCCAGCAAAATGTCGCGCGCATTTTTGCGTCTCTCCTGCATTATTATTTGGAAAGGAAGCGCTGCGTCGTGCCTTAAGTTTCAATGGCCTTTTATCTTTCGGTGCTCGCTGCCGCAGTATGGGAGACACCAGCGACAGGCTTCCGGAGATTGAGAAGTCGTCGAAGGACTACTCATCGCAGAAACACGGCGGCGAGGTAATCGCGCGCCGCAGCTTTTCGGGCTTTTCGTCAGGGTCGACGTGCTCGAGTACTGCAGACCGACAAAAATGTACCGGGGACAACTCGTACAGCCTATGCCAAGGACGACACTGAGGTACTGAATCTGTAAATTACACGCAGGACAAGTCTATGGCTGTGCTCTTGGAGAAAAACCAGCAACTAGAAAAGCAGAAGGCTGATCTGCTGGCGCTCATCAAGAAACAAATGAAGTTGATTGACATATTGAAGAAGCAGAAGGTACACAAGCTTTGCATATTGTGTCACGGACACGTAAATTCGCGTTACATACTTAAACAATAGACGAGACAAAACGCATATGCATGTTTTAACTGGTTTATTTGAAACCCTGTCGCCGAGAACGTATGCACAAACATGTGACACTAGAACATGTGCACTGTACTCGTGTTGCATAAAAAAAGTGATGGAAAGAAACTGCTTTTTGGCAATTGCCATGTGTGTATTGCGCAATATATGATTGGGTGCCACATGTGTGTGCATGCATATTTGACAACAGGATTTCAAATAAACCAGCTGAAAGTACATACTACGTGTGTTTCGTTCTTTCTATTGTCCACATCTGTTAGGTGCATTTGCATATTCATAATGCTGAACCATGTTGCCCAGTTGTGTTGACCTACTGTGTGGTGTTGTCGTGCAGCCAACCCCCTTGGAATTGGTTGCCATGTTTCAAGGAATCGAAACTGCAGTGCAAACATGTGACTAATTTCCACTGCCCTTGCTTTTTTTTTTTTCCAGATACACTTGGAGTCTACTAGAATCATCCAATTCACGGAAGACGAATTGATACACCTTTTCAGTATGGACAAGAAGGACCAAAATCTCTAGAACATAGGAGTCTACACAGTATACTGGCAGATTCGTGTGCAGTGGTGTAGAAACAGGGGTGGCCGTGGGCCCCGGGTGAAAGGGGCCAGTGGGGGAAGGGGGGGGGTGCCATATACGTCTGAAGATACCCCTCTTTTCGCCGGGACAGAATACCTATGGGCCCCGGGTGTCAGACGACCTAGCTATGCCACTGTTCATGTGTATTTGTGCAACAGGCATGCAGACCAGGGACCAAGTATTTGCAGTAGATTACATATACTGCAGATAGGTAGCAAAAATACTGCATGCTGCTTCGATGCCAATATTTTCATGTATGCTGCTGTTAGCCTCCTCTACCTGCTTGTGAATTAGATCAGCACATGCAAGTGCGAGAAAAATGCAAGTCCTTAGCTGAGGCCTGGCTCATGCCAACCTATCAATGTATGGTCTACTCATTTGAAAAGAAAGCTCCATGGAGGGAAGTTTGATACCACAAGTCAGAAGATTGTGATCATGTGATGATACAAAGGCTCTTTCATGCACTTTAGACCTGTTAAAACTTTTTGTGACACGCACACAAATTCCACACTGGTATAGCAAATGTTCTGAAAAAGTTTACAGACATTACTATGGTCAAAACAAATTACATTTGCTGATGGCACGCACCTGATAGTTATAACCAATGTTCTTACTTCTAACTTCAGCACCGAGAATTTTATCCACCAGGACAAAGAAAAACATGCAGACTGCTAGAAGTTTTCAAATTCATATAATCCATGGCTTTATCCATTTCACAAAGCTGAAATTCTAAGCAGAGACACACATGTTTAATTTGCAACGAGCATGCAAAACAATTGCAATAAATAACTTGTCTCGTCCCTGCACACGTTTTCACAGGGTTGCTTGGCAGGCTCAATTAATATACGCAGGTCAATGTGTACTAATATAACAGTAGGCAACTTTCGTGCAGTCACAAGAGCAGGGTTTCGATTCTTGCTTGGCATAGCTTAGCACCTATGAAGGGAGAATATCAAATAAGAAACTGAAGCGTTGAGAGAGAAAGTAAGCAGAGGAAAGGTACGGAGGTGAACCAATGAACGAGTCGGGCATCCAGTTTGCTACCCTACACTGGGTGTAAGGGAAAGGAGGAATAGAAAAAGGTTTAAAGGGACACTAAAGAAAAATATTAAGCCAAGCTGAATTGAAAAGGTGAGGTGTCTGTAATAACAAAATTCATAGTGAGAAGACAGCTTTTGTCAGTGAGAAAATGACAAAAACAGAAAAGTCAGAATGGTGCCATCTGCTGTGAACTATATGGTAATTCAAATGTGACGTCAGCACCGACCGATTCACAGGGTGGCAGAGAGGGAGGTCACGTGGAGATTATGTCAACTTGTCTGCTCTGGCGCGGGCAGTTCAAATTCAGGAGCAGCAATGGGACCTCGTGAGGCAATTTTCTATGCAACAAAGCGATATATATTGGCACACAGAAAACGATGATAGACTTTCAGATGAATAATGTATCAATCTAGCTGGACAATGTTTTGCTTTAGTGTTCTTTTAATCTCTCAAAGCAGCAAACAGACGTAGTGGGTTGGCTCTGGATTAATTTCAGGAGCCAGAGGTTCTTTAACATGCAGCTAAATATAAGCACACGAACATTTTTGCGTTCTGCCCTCATTCAAAGGCGACTGCCATAGATGGCAATTGACCCTGTAATGAAATTAAACAAAGAATGAACTAAACCTCTGCAACAGAACATCATAGTCACTAAGCCACCGTGGAGTTTGGAAAGATGTCTGAAAAAACAAAAATGAGAAGAGCTTTCTGGCAATAACAGCTGTCCGAGCAATAAAAGTGAACCATGGCAAAATACTTGGCACAATGGCTTAAAAACTTTTATTGAAACATCATATCACAAAACAATACAATCAACTAGACTGCAAGCAAAAAGTTTCAGAGAGCATCAAAGGCGTTGGCAGGTTTCAACAATGCAAGCAAAAACTCGCTCATGGAATGTAAAATACTAGATATACTGTATAGAGAGTGAAAAAGACGAAGAGACTCCTTGGGGGCCTACAAGCTGTAAATAACCTACAAAACACGAGAGCCAGGCAAGAAAACCGGCTTGCACATTGCACTCGGGCGATGGCCGCTGTCGTCGATGTAGAGAAATACTTGCAAGGCACGTTAAAGTTATCTGTAGATGACCAGAAGTTGACTAGCACTTCTGCCCACTTCGCTTTGCTCATCACCCTTGCATCACAGGAGCAGTGACCTTGGAAAAAGGCCCATCTCAACATAATCGTCCACTACCTGTGGGGCAAAAAATGAAGAAAAAATCAATGCGGCGAATTTTGTAACTTTGCTACAATTCCATAGTTTTTCTGTGCTGTTTGTAACTCAAGAGCCAAAATGATGCCTTCTGCAATTTGCTATAGACTTTTGAAAGCAGGAGAATGTGGATAACCGAAATTTCAGAGAAGTCGAATATACTTTTGTTTTGAATCAAAGTGTTGAATTTTCAATTTAATACTCCTGTCAAGCGGGTAAGTTAAGTGCACTTCAGTACCTTGAGTGACAACTTTAGGCTACGTGTCACTAAATGGGAAAAACAAAGCGCACTTGCAGTTAAAAATAAATAAATAAAATAAGCAACAGACTAAAGCCCAGACCGCACGTATGCGTCGCGCGTCCGCGCCCCCACGCATGCGCAGACAGTGTGGCATGGCTTGTACACGTCGAAACGCGGCGCAATCTCGGTAAACAGCTCCTCTCTGTTACCGCGCGCTTGAGCTGCCTCGTGTCGGCGCGCCTGGCTATGCAGCTACGGGCAAGTACATTAAATTCTCAGTGAAGTAGATTTACATCATGCAAGAAAGTGCTTAATCTCTCCTTTCTGCGCTGATCTAACAGCTCTAAAAATGTAACAATTACGTTTATAGACATCGAAGTATGTTGAGACACTGTCAATAACAAAGTACGAAGCGGCATCTTCCAAGGCGTCTATGAGTGAGCTCAGTGAGCAGGCGCTGTCACGCGTATGCAGCGCATGTGTGGTCTGGACTTAAGACCGTGCTTTTTGAAGCTGTAGATTAAAAAGGAAAAAAAAAAAAAGCCTTCTAAAACGTGATTGCTTTACGCTGTATTATACATAAAAACAAACTAAAAAAAACGAAAACATTTTTATAATAAGAGTGTTGCAAGTTGATGCCGGCCAAGACGAATGCCCAGCCAGTCCAGAACAACATTGTGGTGTGTGAAGGGGTGGAATTTGATCCTGCTAGAACAGAATATGAGCGAGTTCTTTTCCGATTATATTGTTAAAAGCTGTTCAAAAGCTAAAAAGAACTTATGTGTCATTTTTTTATGCATTACATTTTGTACCATCCAAACCGCTGGCTAAGCACTTGGCCAGCAAAGTGTGTTCCATGAATGCACTCCGACCAGTGTGCGTTAACTTGCCCACTTGACAGGGGTATAAAAATCTCATATTTGGTGAAGTTTTTTTTTTACTGGGCTTGTTGGTGCATATTAACTAACTAACCGACTAACCACATGTGCATTCGCGTCAGTATATATGCGCTGTGCATTTTCAAATAAATTGCATGTTCACAGTCTGTGCTCGTGCTTGTTTCCTTCCTTGACCCGTCCTTGCACAGTTCACCCACAAATCTCATATTTGGTAATGGTTGAATGTCCCCTCCCCCCCTCCCCCTCTCTTTGAGGCGCCAATTCATTCTTTTCACTGAAAACTTAGTTTCGCCACATTTTTCGAGTCTTCAAAATCATGAATAGTGCACTGCTGCAAGCACACTAAACATTTTCAATTCTTTTGCGAGTTTAGTCACATTTACAGAATGTGGACTCCATGCAGGAACTCTCCCCACAGGAATGTCAGATATGATAACATCAACTACATTTCATGTCTAGCATACTTGGGAAAGCACCTATCCAGCCACTGAAGTATACGCTGGATGCAAACCACTGTGAAAAACACCAAAAGAAATGAGCCCGCTACATGATGACATTCCGATACCAAGAGCATACATTCAGACATCTACCTTCCAACTCGTTTTACTAAACACCTTACACGTATTAGTTAATCTTTCAGTACAGGCGCAATCAGAAGTGTTTCAAGATCTTTGTGACACTTTAAATGTCATTTTCATCAATACTTTTGCTTTTGATGCGCTATCTTGTGTGTGAATGTGCGCACAATGCCTGAAGGGGCTATAGAGCATAGGTACGCTTCCGCAAGCCCATCTACCATGTAAAAAGGCCTTGGGAACACCGAAAATTTTAAGCGTACATTTGTAAGCCAACCAAGAACCATAGCGAACTTTTGCTGCGACAGCAGTTAAGAGCTGAGCCCGTCCAAGAAGAAAAAGCTATGGGGAAGTTGGTGGTGTTCGCTGTGAAAGGTCGCTGTTGTCATAGTGAGTTCTTTCCTTTTTTTTTTTTTTTTTAAATTTAAGCCATTTGGCCAGTCAGATAAGCCTTCCAAACGGCATTGCGCATATTGAAGGCAACGGATAGGACTTATTTGTACCACCCTACCTCCAAATATAGCTTTAAATATTTAACTGCCAGTAGACAGGGGAACATAGTAGAACCTCACTAACATGATACCGTTACGTGCGATTTCCCGGCACCAATGTTCCCGATCGAGAACAGAAAAAATGACCCGATAGAGTTATGCTTCTTTTTTACCGTTTCATACGTTCCCAGAAAACGCACTCTTTTGGCACCAACTTTCAGCACATTGCCAAACTGCGGCCGCTCGATCCCATAGAAGCAAGAAAAAAGCGCTACACATGCACCGTCGAGAACAGTGATCACCCACAGCAGCAGCTTGCCCACAATGTTTCGAGGAGTGCAAACAAACTTGCTGAAGCTGCAAAAACGACAATGTGCGTCTCGGGAGGCTTAGAACCCTCCAGCTCAAGTGCGTCGGCATCTCTAGCTGCAATGCTTCGTGTCACATAGATGTCAACTGCAGCTGAGTTTGCCAAATTTTTCAGCGAATTCAGATTGTACATTTTCCCAGTTAGTATTATTTTTCTTGCATTTTTTTGCCCAACAAGTGTGAACAGTTTTCTACTGTGTTAATAAACTCCATATTTTTTTTGCATAGTATTCGCATTCAATTTGAAATTTTCACTTCTCAAAGACCTCTATGTACTTGCTACAATGTCATGCAGGGTACAAAGTCACATAAAAGTTCAACGATGACAAGTATCAAAGCAAGAAATGTTAACGTCGGAATAAGTTTCAAGCCTGCTTACTTCGTTAATGCGTTCCTTCGTCATCTCGGGAACGAGGTACGTGAAACCGGTGCCGACAAGCTTGCTTCCATCCAAGCACAAATTCCTGTCTCTGAGAAGCTCCTGTAACAACAAAAATGTGCGAGGGCATGAAGCAACTAGAATTCTGCACTCCTTACTAAGTGCAAGTTAAAAGTGGCAGAATACAATTTGCTGTCAGTTGGAGCCAGACCAACAACCGTTGTAGAGGTCGTGGGCTTGGCTTCCACTGATGGCCAGTTGCCTTTTCTTCCACTTTAATTTCAGCTTTCCTTTATTATCAATATGAAGCGTGTTGCAAAGTTAGCCCTCACTCATAATTCTACAGTAATAGATGCAATTGTGCAAAAAAGAAGAGAAAAACAATACATTAAAGGCACACAGAAATAACATGATGGACGGAAAAAACTTTAATGAGAAAAGGACCTGCGAGGTTGCCAGCCCGGGCTCAGGCCACTGGGCATTATGTGCGGTGAGGCATAGCCTTGCCACCGCTGCCCTGGCCCACTGGATAGCCCATCGTTGGTCGTCTAGTTACGAGCTAGTCAGAGTGCTTAGCCATCGCTCCTCGAGAAGGTCCGGTTCTATGTCGTCCTCTACATATATTGATCTGATCTCTGTGCATTTCTATAAGATGTGTGCCACGTCTGTGTGTCTGTGCTTGCAGAGCTTGCAGCTCGCGTCTGGGTATTGTGTTAAATTTACTCTGTTTAAGTGCACTGGGTTTCGGAACGTTCTGGTTTGCAACCTCCTCCAATCTGTCTCTTGAGACCTATTGAGTTGTTTGTGGGTATGCTTCTCTTTGTTTCGTGTAGTGTGTCAGTATGTTGTGGTATGTGACCAGTCTGTCCCTGTCGTCTTTTATCGTTTCGTCATCGTCGCCTCCTCCGTGTTCTCCATCGCCTCCATCGCAGTCCTTCCCCCTTCCCCGGGGGCTGCGGGGTGTTGGGCCATCACTGCCCTTGCCGCGGTGGGTTAGTTTTCGCACGACTCGGTGGGACTTCTCGTTGAGGTTGGGAGTGGCATTCGTGGTTACTTCTCCCATATGTGCCGGGATCCATTTGAGGTATTTGGGTGTAATTTTGCCGTTCTTAAAGTCTTCTGCTCTGCGGTTCAGGATTTTGGCTGCCTCGGTGGAGACCTAGCCCTTTGTGAAGTTCGTAATAGCAGTCTTGGAGTCGCTCATTATTGTTCTGTATTGTTGCCGACCGTTGATTACAGCCAATGCGATTGCCGTTTCTTCCGCTGCCTCCGACAATCTGGTCCTTACGGAGCCCGCAGTGACGGTCTTTCCTTTCGTGCATACGACCGCCATATCGAAGAGGGAGTTCCCTTTGTCAGCGCCGACTCCACCATTGTAGTCCCGGTTTCGGGGGTACCCTGCGGTGTCTACGAAGAGCAGCCCCTCCTGCGCCAGGTTTTTGAGAATAGTTTTCATGCGGCATTTTCTTCTCTTGAGATTGTGCACAGGGTGCATGTTCTTCGGGATATTTTACGTGTTTATTGCGGATCAGACATCTGGGTGAATCTGCGTCTTGGGGCCGTTCATTCCGTGATAATTTATGCTGATCTTTTCGATGATTTCTCTACCCACCTTGGTTCCGGAGAGTCTTTCAAGCTGCGCTAACCTCTGTGCTTCCGCGATTTCCTCCAGCGTGTTATGTACCCCGAGCTGTCGTAACTTTTCGTTTCTTGTGTATTGGGGGAGACCCAGTGCTATCCTGTACGCTTTTCTAATGAGCGTGTCGATCTTGTCTTTCTCAGCCTTGTTCCAGTGGACGAACGCCACCACGTATGCGACGTGGCTGATCGCAAAGGCCTGAACGAGCCGTACGATGTTTCTTTCTTCAATGCCCCTCCTGTTGTTGGAGACTCTCTGTATTAGCTGAACAGTCGCCGTGACTTTCTTTTCCAGGCGTGTTATAGTTTCCGTGTTTGTTCCCCTGGCTTTGATCCAGAGACCCAGGACACTAATCTTTTGGACCATGGGTATCTCCGTGCCTTTTCTCGTGGTTAATCTGATTCCCCTTTTGTGTAGTTCTGCTATGTATCTGGACGGTTTGCTGAGCCTCCTGGGGCAGTAGAGTAGCAGTTACGATTTCTCCGGCGAGCATTCTAGTCCGGCGCCCTCCAGATGATTTTCGATTGCTCCACCGCCACTTGAAGTCTGTTTTCTATATCGTCATCGCTTGCGTCTTTCGTGGTTCAAATCGTAATGTCGTCTGCATAAACGGTGTGATTAATGCCTTCTATTCTCTCCAGTTTTTCCGATAGTCCAATCACGACGAGGTTGAAGAGCATCGGTCACACGACGGACCCTTGCGGCGTGCCAGCGCTGCCCATGTCCACCTGGATACTTTCCTCCTCGTCCAGTCTGATTCTGGCTGTTCTTCCCGTAAGGAAATTTCGGATATACTTATACGTTTGTTTGCCCAGGCCGAGTTGCGTGATTCTGTTGAGGATGGCCGTGTGCTTGACCCTGTCGAAGGCCTTCTTTGGATCAAGTCCAAGTATTGCCCTCAAGCCCCGCCCTGTGGCGTCTATGATTTGCTCCTTGAGTTGTATCATGGCGTCTTGGGGAGAGAGCCCTCTTCTGTAGCCAATCATGTTGCTGTGGTACAGGTCCTTTGACTCCAGGTAGCCGTTAACTCTACTCAGGCAAGCGTGCTCCATCACTTTACCAACGCAGGAAGTGAGAGAGATCAGCTGCATGTTCTGTATTTCTAAGGATTTACCCGGATTGGGGATGACGATCGTGTCGGACCTCTTCCATTCGTCGGGTATCCCGCCGTTCCGCTAGCACTCGTTGATGTAGTCTGTCAAGTGGCTCGTTGCCTGGTCGTCCAGGTTCCGGAGCATCTTGTTGGTCACTTTGCCGGGCCCGGAGCCGACTTGGTCTTGATGGTCTGAAGGACCGCCTTGATTTCTTGCTGGGAGAAATCTCTGTTGAGGTCCTTGTTGGGAGAGCCCGAGTAGTTCCGTTGTTCAACGGCTGGAGGTCTCTCGAGGCACAGTCGATGATTTCATCACCTATTTCATGATTGTTTCGTTTGTACTTGTGTCTGAGTTTGGTCATTTCCGCTTTCGCCGCTGTCTTCGTACCCGACGGGTCGAGCAGGTGCTTGAGGATCTTCCACGTCTTGTCCATGTTGATGTAGCCGTCCATGGCGTCGCATACCTCGTCCCAATCCTGATTGCATAACTGGGCGCAGTGTGTTTCGATGTTCTTGTTTAGTTCTGCGATTTTGCGCCTTAGATTTATATTGTGTTTTTGCTCTTGCAGGCATTTCTGGATGGATTTTTTGGCTTGTATGAGGTGCGCGAGCCTGTTGTCCGTCCGCGGAGAGTGAGAAGCACCTTATGTGATAGGCAAAGAAAGCTTCTCTATATATTAATAAATGGCACCAGTATGCCACTGCGAGAGAAAAATTGCACTCTGTAAGAAATAAACCACACCTTAAATGAAAAAGAGGAAGCATCTATTTAAAGGAACACTAAAAAGAAATGTTAAGATAAGCTAAAGTGATAAGAGTAGTGCTTGAGAACATCTGAAGTGCCAATATTATCGCGACCAGAGCTTTAGTAATCGAGAAATTGAGGTAAATGCAGGACACGAATAGAGACTCTCCCGGGCACTCCTCATTTTATATCTGTCACTAGTACTACACTACTCGTAATAAAAAAATACTTGCATTGCATTACAAGATGATAAAAAAAAAAAAATTACCCTCGACAATGGCATGAGCAGTCGAAAGGTTGTTTTCTACGCTCTGTGTCACCCGCTCTTTTGTGTTTAAGTTGTCTCTCGGAAAAGCGGTGGTCCGGGGTTCGAGTCCCGGACCAGGACGAATTTTCCTTCAACTCTGAGGCTTTTCTTTCGAGGAACCCGTACGGGTTTCCTTTGTAGCAATTGCTACGAACGGGTGGATGTCTGATTTTCCCTTTATTAATTACTTCTCTCCACCTTGCAGGTTTCCGCAGAACTACTACGTAAACACTTGCCTTTGCTTTATGTTGTCGACAAATTCGACTTCGCCCTGCCATCTGCTAGCTGCCTGGTTAGCTCAGATGGCAGAGCGGCTGTCCCGGAAAGGTGGTGGTCCCGGGTTTGAGTTCCGGACCAGGACGAATTTTTTTTCAACTGTGAGGTTTTTCTTTCAAGGGACCCATACAGGTTTCCTTTGTAGCAATTGCTACGAATGGGTGGATGTCTGATTTTCCCTTTATTAATTACCTCTCTCCACCTTGCGGGTTTCCGCAGAACTACTACGTCAAACACTTGCCTTTGCTTCATGTTGTCGACAAATTCGACTTCGCCCTGCCATTTGCTAGCCGCCTGGTTAGCTCAGATGGTACAGCGGCTGCCCCAGAAAGGGGGCGCTCCCAGGTTTGAGTCCCAGACCAGGACGAATTTTTCTTCAACTCAGGTTTTTCTTTTGAGGGACCTGTATGGGTTTCCTTTGGAGCAATTGCTACGAACGGGTGGATGTCCGATTTTCCCTTTATTAATTAAGTAGTTTTGCTATCGTGTAGTGCTGCACTGGTTTTGCTGGCTCGTTAATCTCGTACAGACTGCAAGTAGCTGAGAGTGCCACGTCCATGTGACATCGCGGGATTCCCGAGCGGTTCACGCCACTTGACCAAGAGCAGCTGCAGTGTCAAATCCAACGCTCTTGTCTTGGCTTAGTTTCTCCATGGCCACGTGTTTGAGTTCTTTGAGTTTGAGTTTTTTTAGTTCTGCGAACGCAGTGGTTGTTTCGTCTGCTTTGTCGTCGCTTTCCATTGTGTTCCGCGTACTGTCTTGCCTCAAGGAGTGTCGAAAAATTGATGCGCAAGCATGCAGAAGCGTTTTCACCCACAGACTCTTTGTGCTTGCAATAAACAATGCCGACTGCACCTGCACATCTCTTTTACGCATCTTTTCTTTAGCTCTTTCTTAAAGCTTTTGCATCTTTCTGAAATGTTTATTTTCCTGGAGAATTTCGTTCCCCCTTTTATTAACATTTATGTTTTATTTCCCCCACCACTTTGCAATTGTGTTACTTGCTCTATCCTTCGGTATTTCAACCAAATTTTGAAGGAGTACTGGCATGACATTTTTTCTGTTCCCAAAGATATACCTCACCCCCCTCACCGCACAATGCAGTCCAAAGACAAGTGGAGTGCCGAAACATTTTCTGATGCCTTTGAGGGCAAGTATCTTGAACATGTTGTTAGCCTCAGGATTCCTACTAATTGGGCATGCCTGAAGCACTAACCAACTTCAACTCTGCAGTTTCAACATGTGCCCTAGTTTAATTAGAAATGTAATTATCAACTTTTAGTTGAATTAGTTGGTGATTATCATGAATTCGCTGATGCCTGAAACCGCTAGTAATGCATGGGCAAAAAGAGGCATTATCTCCGCTACACTGTCCTCTGAAAATTTCTGGTTCTTCCCATTTGAAGCATATGATAAGTCTACCAGACATGGGTAGGGAACACATTCTGTAGCGATTCCTTCTGTTATCTGCGTTTTTTCTCTTTTTGTCATTGGCTCGCACGACATCAAAGCCTTGCAACTGCCAGGAACGACTGCTTGTCAGTACAGGTGGTAAAAAATGAATAGAATAGAAAGAAAGGAATCCTTACAATACAAGGCCACAGTCTTCACACTCTCAGCACATGCACACGTTGCCCCTGCAAGACCTCCTAGCTCGAGAATGCATCACATTTATGGGGAAAAAAAAAAACTGTTTTCGTTCATTGTGGTGTTGCCTTTTCAGGACTACAGAGGTTATTAAAGACATTACCATAAACTCTCACATGACCACAAGCTATCAAGTTCTAGTTCACCTCATCTCTAAGCACAAACAAGGTGCAAAGCCCTTTCAGTTTAATAAAAGTGTTGCCTGCGGACAGACAGCATGTCAGTACATGTGGACAAAGGACCCTTTCCCAAAAAAAAAACAAGAAATCGGTGATCTTTTGAGGATGAGGCTCCATTTGAAAATGGCCGTGAGTTGACTCTTCACCTTTTCGCAATGAAGCTGCAGCTGTTCGGCTTGTTGTTAAGGCTCTCTTATTCATTTTTATTTTCCTTTTGGTTAGATACAGTTCGACATTTATGACGCACAGCATGGATTTCTCTTGGACAGCAAACGTAACTTGGAAAAGCTTGACACTTTCACGAAAGTGCACGTCGTGCTCTGAAACAAAACCTGCGATTTGGATTTTGCTGTGTCTGCTATTGTCACTGTATACCTGCTACATGAGCTTCAGCCTGTTGCGACGTTACTCATTGTACCTGTACTCAACGTTGCAAGGAAGGACACCACGCTACGGACGAAAATCACATACTTCTTTGAACAAGTGGACGTTTCTCTTCACACCCTGGTCTGCCCAGATGAAATCAACTTAAAAAAACTTCACTCTCAGTCAAAGCTGTCGTTGACTCTAGTGGATTACAATCTTTCCATACCACGAATGGCGCAGAGGTAAGCGTTGTTATGCCAGTGGTCGAAAGCGTCCCGCCATGCTGATTGGGCAACTACAAAAATCTCATTTGATGGCCAGCGCAGACAAAGTTTTAAGAAGGAAACCATTTGACCTCTCTTGGTGGTCTTCTGCTGACCCCTCCAAAATGTTGCTCAGTTGGCTGTAAAAGTTTACAGGGCATCGGATTTGTGAAAAAGCTGAATTTCTGCAAAGCCTGGCCACGGAGCCTCGAATTGAAAATTACAGGGTGCAGTAGCCTTTGCTACCTATGCAGCAACCCATTAAATATGTTCCATGACTTAAAAGAGCAGAAATTCACACTTGCATACCGGTCATCTGCGCAAATTAACATTTGTAAGAACCCTGCTGACACAATAAAGAAGGGGAGCATCATGCATTCCTACTGACATTTCTTAAAGTTGGCTTTGAATGGACATATTTTATGAGATACGCACTTTATTAACAAAGATTTACCTTCTAGGCAGTACACAAGCAGTGGCAAACTTGGGACAACAGAGACTGATAACACATTGTTTTTAGATCGCAGTGACATTTTCGGCCACTCTGCTGTGGCCGATTTCGTCTGCTTCAGGCACTTGTCTGTGTAAACTTGCTCGAAGCAAGTACACCTCTGGCATATGGCATCTTGTGCTAGCACAAGAGGGTGACACAGGTGCTATCACATTTTATGGATGCATTTTCTGCAATCTTGCGCTGCCCTATCTTTCCTCAACACATCTAGGAACCTTTTCATGACCAGAACAGTTCGTAAAAGTTGACGCAGCATTCTTAAAATTGGAGAACCGGCCCAAATTCATGAATGCTACAGAAAATTTATGGCTTGGCAGATGTGCATTGGTCACGGAATTCGTGCCCCGTAAGCTTTTGTGGCCAGCTGTACACTGAACAATTTGTCTTCTGCTCTTACTCGGATGTCCTCATCCCTATGCCTGGCTACCGAGTGTTCGTTGCCTGACCGAGGCGTCAATCCCTACGTCAACAAACTTTGTGCTTACCTGACAGAGGTATGGAGACAATGGCGTGTTGGTGATGTTATCCTTCTGGCACGCCTCCAGCCAGGGAGACAGGTGCTTCTCATTAACCTGCTCCACGGTCGATTCCATGTCGGCCTGCGCACGGTGAGAGATGAGGGGAAGCGAAAGAAAGGATGTGTCATGCATTTACCAAAATAATTGGCAGTCACGCACCAAGGCAAGGCACTGAAAGCAATGGCAAAGTTTAGCGTTGCACTGAAGGCGTCTCGGAAAGCTGGCGTGATCCGGAGTGCTGCCAGCGGCATTGCAGACTTCGCACAGTGTTGTTGCATAAGATGAGATCGAAGGGAAAAGAGTCTGCATTTGACAGCACCCAATGAAAGAACTGCATAGATTCAGCTCGACGTTTACTGTCCGTTCTGCTCAGACCAGTGTATGCACCATGGTGTCGTCTGCACACAGCTGCTGACCAGTCCTAATGTGCATATGCAGAACACTCACACCAGCAGTGAAAGCCAGAATGCTGCCCTGGCTTCAGCAGAGTCGATTGAGCAGGGCGTAATGGTGTTCCCACTTGTTGTTTTTGCTACCCAAACACACTGCGCGACTATGGACAATCTAGAACTCAATGCATGGGCCACACGTGTGCACCAATAAGGTGACATAACGATGCCACCAACGTGCCTGCAGCACCCGTATATTTACCATCGCAATAAAACGGGTTGTTGAAAACGGGCAACAGATAGCTGATTCGGTAAATTTTAGGGATCCGATTTATAGTGGCAGCGCATTTTATCACCTACGTTGCGTGCAGGTTACGTTTCATTCTGACCATATTTTCTCATCCCGATTTTTTACCCATATCATTCTTTTTGAAATACATAGTATATACTGGAGTGTGCCTGTGCTGAATGGAATCCACACTTATCCAATCTGATCTGCACACACATTGGAATGTGTTCATGACCAATTTGTGTCACAAGATTATTCCTTTAGTGTGCTGTCTATTTAACTGCGTTTAGGATATGAGGGGTGTCAATTCTAGAAAAGTGCTGCATTGTAGGTACGGTTAAATGATGGAATTGAAAGAGAACAGTAATGTCCACTGCCTTACTGTACTTGATTATCTACATTAACTCTTTCGTTACCGCAAGAAAATGGTCGTTTTTCATAGTTCTAGAGAAAAAATTATTTACCACTGCAAATAATATTCCAGCACACAATGCAGCATAGCATATTGTGAACAATGAAATGCTCTTTCCAAAAACATACGTTGCCAAAGAAAAAAATTAAGTAAAACAAAAATTCTACAAAGCACTATTTTTGCTGCCAGTTGATAAAAACAACAAGAAACACCTACAAAAATATTAATATCAAAGAAAATTCAGAATATACATATTAATGATAACCCAGGAATCGTGTCTGTAAAAAAAAATATGCTCAGTACACCACCATTCTTCAGATACAAAAAAGAAGCTGAGACCAATTCATCGCTCATGCCACGTGGTGAAGCAGTTTCTGGATTCTGTGAAGCATAGGTGTCCTACACAATTTTCCACAAAACGTTTAGTTTTTGTTCAACTTTGCGGTTCGCGTAACAAATTTTGCAGTTCCGCCTTTTCGGCATCTTCT
Organism: Dermacentor variabilis; assembly: GCF_050947875.1. Lineage (NCBI taxonomy): Eukaryota > Metazoa > Arthropoda > Arachnida > Ixodida > Ixodidae > Dermacentor > Dermacentor variabilis. The sequence goes on from NC_134572.1 coordinate 145,204,232, forward strand.
GAGGATGGTCAGATGAGAAATCTAAGGAATGCGCGTCACGAGTTCGTCTAGAGTCATGCACCTCTTCCAGGACCGATCGCTTTCAGCGTAGCTGGGCAACTACAAGATTACGCATCCAAGCATATCTGTTTGTGTTCTTGCCCATCGTCCTTGTCACCTCTGCAGAGAAGAGCAGTAGAAAGAAATAACATGCTGTTGTGAACTGTCTTGCGCTGATCCGTAGTGCTCGGCCGAGATGTGCTACAGGTGGCCTTCTTGGTGTGAGCGGAAGATTCTTTGTTACGGATAGCAGCACATCATAACCAAGCGAAGTATGCACCCTGAAGATAATCAGTAGAGCTCTGAGGTCGTGAAAAAAGATAAGCAGATAAGCATGCACAAGGAAGGAGACCGCTCGAGGCCGTAAACTCGCCAGTGAACAGCTGCGGATGTCCCATGCTGACTCAAAACATTGTCGCCGTCAGAGCTTGAATCTGCTTTACTGTCATCTTTGGAATCATAATCCGAATCCTCATCATAAATTCAAGTGCGGGTGCAGCATAGCTTCGAGCAGGACACCTTAATCGCGACGCAGCTGCGCGGGACGACGCCATGGGAGCGACTTTCGATAACTGTGCTGTGACACCGGCAGCGCCCCTTGCCGGGATTTTACGAGAGAAGCGTTACCAAAACTTTTGGAAACTGGTTGCCAAAGTCGGATTCACATGTTGGACACGCAGCGGACCTTCAGAAATACACTTTAGTGGAATAAAACAACTCGGACTCCAAACGAAAGCTCACTAGTGAACGGGTGGCATCATTTTCGGTTCGCTATCACCACTCAGCACTGTTGGACGGCAAAGCCGGCAATATAACTTAATTCTTAACTTGCTGGGAGTCATTTGATTACAAAATTTTGATGCTAGTGCGGCGATATCACGAGCGGCATGCTTTTTTATCGAGCGCGGCAGAAGGTGAGAGCCACACCTCTTTTTGCTACAACATATGCACATTAGTTTGTAAAACTGTTCGTCAAAATTCACAACATTGTCAGATTGCGAAAATTTAAACTGATTATGAAAGTGCAGTGCCTGTGCTAACTACTCGATGGCCTTATATGTACTATAAGAAATGGCTCCAATAAGTCGGAATTGGCGATCTAAAGCATCGTTCACCGGTGGTCGATTTGAATAGGCGTGGTAATGAAAGAGTTCATGGGAACAGACTTGTCACAGATATCCAAATGGTATAGATCACAATTATGTCACATCAGTTGGGACACTACTTACAAGAGGAGGTGGGCACTACTCTCAAGACAAATTATATGGAGTGGTGTTACCTTATTAACAAAATTTCACTAGTTAACATTGCAATTTAACAGGTTTGAACAAAAGCCCCAATTTTGAAATTGAAGCCAAGCCGTAATGAAGTAATCTATAATTAACAGATATCCTGTGCTTGGCTACAGTTTTGAGGGTAATTCCATAAGTGTCTGGCCTGATGCACCTTTAATGGAGATAGGAATCAAACAACTGTGTCACTTTTCAATATGATCTCCCTACACTTCGACACATTTTTCACACCTCTGCACTAACATTTTTATGCCCTTCAAAAAATAGTTTGGACTTTTGTCTCAAAAATGTCCACGGACGGCACTCTTCACTTCATCATCAGCAGCAACGTTTTTGCCTCGAAGATCTTTCTTCAGCTTTGAGAAGAGGTAGTAGTCACTGGGCGCCAGGTGTGGGCATTAGGGCGGGTGATCGATTTCTTCGAAGCCACAGTCCTTCACTGCAGCCTTTGCAACGCTTGCCGTGTGAAATGGAGCATTGTTAAGCAGGTGGACACCATGATGGAAAATCCCTCACCTCGTTGTTTATTGCATCATGCAGTGTGTTTAGAAGTGGCGCATAATACTGTGCGTTCATAGTGGTATTTCCTTCCTTAGTGTTGATCGAGATAATCGCGCAGCAATCCCGAAAGATTGTTGCCATGATCTTCTTGGTCGACTGAGTCACCTTGGCTTTTGTCGGTGGCGCTTCTACTGGTTTCCGTCACTCCATCGATTCCCTTTTGGAAAGGGGATCGTAGTAAAGGGCCGTGGTTTCATCCCCGGTGACAAAAGGCTCCAGCACTTCTCTCTAGATTTCCACAGCAAAGCTCTAAAACTTGAGAGGACAGGTCACACATTGCTCTTTTTGCACAGAAGAACGGGCTCGGGGCACCCATCTTGCACTGAACTGACCTTTATCATATGAAGCTTCTCTTGAATTATGTGGAACACAGTCGTTACAGTCAGTTCCACCTGTGCCGCGATTTTTTTCAACTTCGGCCTCTTGTCATTGAGCCCTTCCTCCTCAACGAAAGAGACAATTCCTTCGGTCATCACATCCATGGGCCAACCACTGCAGGGCTCATCCTCAGTGCTCTCTTCCGAGGTGAAACTGTTTCGCCCACTCCTTCACGATGGACTAAGAAGGAGAAACTTCTGCATACACACCATCTAAATATTGTTTCATAGCACTTGCAGAAACCCCTTCTCTGGTGAGGCCCGACAATTGATTTTTAGCATTATCGCCACTTAGTGTGCCTCGTGTTTGTCAGGCGAGTGTGTGGTACTGACGAACACGTGCCGAGTTCAAGCTCATACGCTGGCCTCTTAAGAGATGGCGCTGCGTGTCTGAAGCGGGTGTTTTGAAATCGCTGTGTGTTTTAGATGTCAGGCCAGAAACTTACGGAATTACCCTCGTACATCTTCAAAATATGTGGCAAAGTGCACTGATATTAACACTTATCAGCACCGTGAAAAATGGGGTGCTGATAAGTGTTAAAGGAGTACCGACATGAAAATTTTGTCTTGCTCTTTTTACTTGTTTAGGTAGCCGTCGACTGCATAATTAAGATACAAAACCATAATTCCTTGAAAGTGGCACAAATAATTGCAACACCTTTTATGCGACATGCTCAAAGCTCGTGCTAAGTGTAGCTTGGCTTTATACATGATGTAGGAGACTATTCACTTCACCAAATCCAGAGGTCACGTGGTGTCGCAAACAACTCAAGAGCATGCCACTTAGCCCAGTCGTAGTGTGTGCATACACATGGCTGGTGCCATGAGACTACTGCATCAAGTTTAATTCACGACAATAGTCTACTGCTCCACGTCTGAAGCCATGCTGCATTGGCGTGCAAGCATTTTTAACCGGTAGCATTCAATGGAAACACTTACTTGCTGCACTCTCAAGGAACTGAGTCTCCCTGGCATAATTTACTGGGCCGACCGCTATCCAATAACTTAATAAAAAGCAGAAAAATTTTGCACCAGTACTTCTATAACTAGAACATCAAAGTATTTCACCACAGATGTTGAGGATGTATCTTGTGAAACGAGTGGAAAGCATAGGATGTCTGCTAAATGAATTTTACTTTACTATTATAATATTACTTATTACTGAATATTACTTCATTATTATTACTTTACATGAAGATTACTTGAACAGTCAATGACAATGTCAAGGCTTTATATTTCGGACATATTTCTAAAGTTTCAACAGTGTTCTGCGCAGCGTGTTGCACTATGCTGGAAGAGCTCAGCAATGAAAATCCATGGGGCGCACATATGACTATTTCTTTACTATTTTCAGGACAGAGCAAGCTACTTGCGATACCAAAGGCTTCGCTGAATGACATGGACCAAAAAATGTGAAACTTGACTACAAACAGCATAAAACAAGAAGACTGCTCTTGCAAAGCTGTAAGAATAAAAATGCAGACAGCTGTACATTGCACAAATTTCTGTGATGCATTCGTATAAAAAATATGGCTTGATACTGAGTGACTGTTTGCACAAATGCGCAGATTTCACCAACTTTACACCGATGGCAGCAAGATGTAGATGCACTTTTACTTGAGTGCAACATTAAATTAGGATTAAGAAAAAAATACTCACCTTTGCAAGAAGTGAAGCAGCAGTTCCCCAGTAGCTGTGGCTTATCGAGAATTTTTCAGAAATGATCTCAGTCACTTTTCCTTGCGCTGAAAAAGAATAAGATGATTTAAGTCACCCGTGGTGTAACCTATAGCTCCCACATGAAGAGCACCCACGTGAAATTAAAAGTAAGCAGTGACAAAATAGAGCACACCACTCCAGGTAACTTAAGCCAAAGTGGAAGGGGGTTATAGTCTGCAATGTGCACTCAGATGTGTTAAAAGAAACACGTGAGCACGTGGCAGAAGCATAACTGAAGGTAGTATGCACTGTCAGTCAGTTATCACTAGACACAGGCATGCACATCCGCATTGCCTGCAAGGAGCGAGAACGCTTTGTCTACAACAAAACTATTGCTTCTGTTGTCTTTTCTCGTTTACAAATGAGAGTCGTTCACTCGATTTCTTTTGCTTTCATTTTTGTGATGAAAAATATGGCACGGCAGCTATCTGAAGCCCAGACCTCTCATCCTTACGACAATACCAAAGATGGCGGTCATATTTAAACAAAAAGGCCTGCGATCTGCAGTGCGACGGCACTTTCTCAAGCCCAGTTAACTACCTGATTTCTGTTGACAGACCTAAGAAAATCTGCGATTTTTTTCTAGTACTTCCCCATGTGATCAAGCAACACCTGAGGATCGGAGAAAAAATGGAAAAGGAAGAATGGAAAATTTTGACTAGCTGGACCATTATCAGTGCTATGACCCCCTGCAAAGCGGTGAGCGGTGAAATGGAGTGGCAGGCAGACTTTTCCACGTCACCTAATACAAGTTCGAGAGGGGAAAAAAAAAAAGAACAGTATCAGTACACCTTTAAAAGGCCCCTGCAATAGTACTTCAACATGATAAGAAATGTCTGTCTTGTCACTTGACAGAACTCTCATGATATTCGTGACAGCATTGTCAAGTGACAAGACAGGCTTTCTGAATTGCACTGAATATAGCTTACGCAGTGAACCTGTGCTCAAAGGCAAAGTATGCATATAATTTGCACCAACAAGCCAAATATTGCTTCCTATGCAGTGACGCTATGATTCTGCTAAAAAAAGGCTGCCTGCCTTTTGCTTTAACCTCTCTAATTCCAGGCCCACTTGAATTTCTCGAGGCCTCCATGAATGGGAATCAAGCCTGTGACCTCGTGCTTGGCAGCAAAATTTAATATAATAATGGGGTATAACATCTCAAAGCAATCCACAAGCTATGAGAGATGTCAAAGTGGAAAGCTCCATACTATTTTTGGACAGATGGGGATTTTCAATATGTAGCTTAATCTAAGTAACATTGTGTTGTTTATGGTCAAAACAAACTTCGTGCTTGATTGATTAAGGTATACAATCATTTTTTCGTTACATCCTCATAAGACTGCGGCCAGCCTAGCAGTGAATCAAAGCCACAACCTTCTGCTCGGAAGTTGAATGCCTGAGCCACCGAGATGCTGTGGGGGTCAGAACAGAAGTCACTGGAACCTGGAAAGTACCGCAACTGTCGGGGCCGCACAAAAAACACTGCTGTTGTCACCACATTTGGTCCAATGCGTCAGTCAGGGATGGCAGCTCAGCTGCGTAGCTGTTAACATAAATTGCTGTAGCTTCACTTACCGTAATTTATATTAACACAAATCGACGCCTTTCTGTATCCTTGAAATAAATGATAAGCCGCTGTATCTATGATGCATGCAAGAAGTTATACAGCTAAGTAGAATTGTAAACTGAGAGCCCAATTACACGAAGCAAGATAGGCTACAGGACGACTGCTCAAATTCCCATGCTCATATTCACCACCCTACCCAAAATGCCCAATAAGTTGTGTTCGATGTGAAACTAGTATAATCAGAGTATACTAAACTGCTGTAAATGTGTGTAATTAAGCACCATTGCTCATGTTTTAGGCACCTATATGTCACCGACCGACATGTAGAATGAAAATGAGCCCGAGTGCATATGACAGGGATTATCAAATCCCAACTGGGACCTTACCACTGTAGTTGAAAGTGCAGAGTCATTGCATTTTACCGGTGTCAACATATGGGCAGAAACGTGGAGGTTAACAAAGAAGCTCGAGAACACTTTAAAGTGGCCCTGAGTCACACCTCGGGCTTGGTGAAAAAATAGTCCACAGGCAGCATAGCTGCTGTGAACATCTCAGCAAAGTCTTGCAGTCATGCATGGAGCTCGCAAGCAAAGCACCAAGTCACCGTTTTCTCGAATTCTCTCTTTTCTACAGAAGTCTGCTATTTACTCTTTTCTGGACTCCTTATTTCATAACACAGCAGATTCTCAAACGCAGCTGCTAGTAGCCAATAGTGGACGTCAATAAAGAAGGGTGTTTAGATTAATGCACTTTTTCCTACCGTTACTGTATATATTTATAGACGCATTCAATGAAGAGGCTGAAGGAAACAAAAATCTGCTTTCGAATTTCGATAATAATTATGTAGTTCTGGAAGAAGCAGACTACAGTTTGCTCATGCTCAGCCACAGCCGCCTGCACAGGAATTAAACTTTGGCCACCCTGCTTACCGGTGTTGTAGCCATAGGGCCTCGATAATTTTGACTAGTTTTGAACATTCAACTAGCCTCGAACCATGCGAAACTTAAGGTCAGACCGCATGCATCCTTGCCAGCGTGCACTCTCTCCTCACTGCTTCTGTTTAGACACCTTCGCAGAATTTGTTTCATATTGAGCTATTGATAGTGTTTCAACATGCGCAAGTTGGAAGTGGCTACTATCTGTCGGTCAAACTAGTGCAGGACAAAGCCGGTCCACACGCCGTAGCACGGCCAGACTGGAGCATATTAGCGCGACAGCATACTCAAGCCATGTTGAGTACAAAGCAAATGCTGCACATACATATTACAGTTACGTGTAGCTATGGCCTGTTATGTAGCGTAGACATCGTGGCACTGCGGGATGCCGCAACAAGTCCGTAGGCGCCAAAATCGGAAGTAGTGGCATCTACGCAAACATCCAAAATCAAATTTGAACTGCGCGCCACGGTAATCTTCAGTAGGCGGAGCGTTGTGGACACACCCCACTCTGCCGTAGCCTTCACAGTGCAAGGTATTGAAGGAGTGAAAGCATCGCGAACAGGTTGTTTGCCAATAACTCCACTTCTGCTGAACACATTGAGGTACTTTTCGCGGCAAAGTATTTCTGAATTAACCTATTTTAATTTAAAATGCATTTCTCGATCTCGATAAAAAGTGATTCAGGGCCTCTTTACGAACTACGCCAAGAGTGATGGTATGAAAAATATTGGGCATAAGATTAAGAGAACGGAAGAGAGCAGATCAAAGAGCAAATGGGGATAGCCGATATTCTAGTTGAAGAAAAAAAATGGAGCAGGGCAAGCAATGTAATGGGTAGGGCAGATAACCGGTGGATCATTAGAGTTACAGAATGGGTGCCAAGGGATGGGATGCAGTCGTGGACGGCAGAAAATTAGGCGAGATGATGAAATTAGGAAACTTGCAGGTGCACATTGGAATTAGCTCATGCAAGACGGGGGTAATTAGAGATCGCTGGGAGAGGCCTTCATCTAGCAGTGGACATAGAAATAGGTTCATTATGATGATGATAATGATTATCGACATGAATCTGGCACTCGCCGACAACACTGGCCTGGTTACTCGTAGCTACTGGGAAAGCACGATGTGCCCATCCTCGCATTAGCCAGACTTAATGCAGTGAAGAATAATAAGTTGTCATGGTTGGCCCTGTGAAATTCATATATGAAACTGTATCTTGCTTAGCAAGATGAGATATAACTGAACGTCGTTAAACTAAAATTAAGTGAGCCATGCAAACCGAATACTTGTGTCAAAAGGTATGCTAACTAGGGATTGAGCGCTGCTATGCATTATTTCAAACAGTGGCTATCATTTTCCTTTACTACCATTATGATTCTGTAATAGATTCTGTAATGTATACTTGTATTCTGTGATCAATAACTAGTGAGAAGTCCACTCACTTGTGTTCCCCTGGTCGACAACATTGTAGATATCTCCAGACTTCCCGTGGAGACATACATGCCAGATGGCACGGCACAGGTCTGACACATGCACCGTGTCCATCTTGAGATCCTTTGTCCACAAAAGCTGCAAAGCATACGAAAGACCTGTTAGGGCCACTAAGAGTGAAACAAAAGTGCGACATTAGAACAAAATAAGCGCTGCAGCTACATTTGTAAAAGCAGGTGACATGCTTAAAGCAATAAGCGAAGATACGTCTTGATCAGAGGAAGAAGCACTTGCTACTTTAGAACCAGATGGCATGGAGACCAAAGAAGAAGAAACAATAAAGAATGACTGACCGACGCCCAGAGAACTGGGATGATCAACAATGGCTGAACGAAGGAAGCCTCAGTACAGGGCGATTGTTTTGACAAGACTTGTCTTTGTTAGGGCGGCATTTAGAAAACCCCCCTTGTTGAAGCATTGAAACTAAGATAAAAAAGAATGAAAAAAAAAACAGGGATTTATGCGCTAAAACCACTATCTGATTGTGAGGCACACCACAGTGAAGGACTCTGGATTAATTTTTGCAGGGTAGCAAACTGGAGGCTTCAACTCTGGTTAACCTCCCTGCCTTTCTTTCATTTGCATCTCTCTCTTTCTGGATTAATTGTGATCACATGGGGTGCTTTAACGAGTGTGTACCTAAATATAAGTGCGAGAGTGTTTTTGCATGTTGCTCCATCGGAATGGCTGGGGTGAAAGCCTTGTGTAACCTTGCGCTCAGCTGTCACTGCTATAGCCACCGAGTAACCATGGAGGGTTTGGCTCCAGACTGAGGCGTCCCTTGTTTGACTAGAGTTATACAGGTGTCTCACGTATACACATCTGATTGCGATCGGGGTTGATGCGGATCGGATTTCTTGATTGCGATTAACTGCTACACGGTCCAATGATTTGGGATGAGTTATCATCTGTTGATTGTCAGCAACTCTCAGAACTGCATATAGTATTGGTTACAAACTCAGATTTGCAAAACATGGTTAAATTTCGACAATATTTCAATTTCATAGCTTATTATTTGCTGGTAAAAAGATTAAACTTTTTTTTTTTTTTTTTTACTGAGCTGCCTTCACTTCTTGTTTTTAGTGTTTTCAGAATAGTACTGTGCTAGAGGGCACAAACGTCAGTCTGCGATCACGATCGAGGGGTCTGATCGCAATTCTTGGATCGTGATCGCCCAAATTCGGATCCCGCAGAATCGCAATCGCAAATGACCGTGTAGCAACACTCTATCCGGATCAAACTTGATCCGGATCAGCCCCGATCATGATCAGAAGTGTACATGTGACACCAGTATTAATAATTTCATTTCTTCCATCATCTTCCTGTGCTAAATCCTATCCTATCCATTACGGCTATCGGTTCAAACAAGGTACATGTAATTTGTTCGATGTTTAATTGTATGTCAATGAAAGCAATCAATTGATTCCTTTGTTGTGTTAAGAGAACTGAGAAACACATGAGAAGATGTAGCCGATGTACAGCAAATTCTTAATGGATTATTAGTAGAGGTCTGGGTTAGATAGAAACTTAACGTCCAACTGCAATGAAATCTTACTTAGGCTAAATTTGTAATAAAGAAGTCGCATATATTACTGAAGCAATCTTGGCAAAGCTGCAGGGCTGGCAATTGTCTAACTTTATTATTAGCTTGTAGAGTACCAGTGTCCATGGAAACTATTTAAACGGAGCTCAATCACTAATTACCAACAGTAAATGTAATGGACATCATTTCTGAAAATAAAGTACACAACTCTTCTGCCCCTTGTTGACTTCCATATGATAGTTCTGAAGGCAAGTTAAACCATAATGGATACAGCAAATACGAGGCATGTTATGCAATGAATTGTATTCCGGCTCAACTGTAAGAAGGCCTGTAATGCTGTCACCTGGAGTACAGAGCCTCACAAACGTGAAACTGACTAAAGAAGTCAAGTAAGACTGCAAGCAGGAGTTAAAGGAGTGACTATGAACACACACTGTCTAGAAAACATTTTTGAAACAGCAGAATGTGTATGCTGCGTATATTTCCAGCTAAACTAGGAACATACACATCATGAACTCCTAGCAAAGCTCCCCTAAAGTAACTGGTAAGTGATCATTACATGTGTTGAGATAACGGTGAAAATGAGACTGTGCTTTTTATTGATAGAATTGAGCACAACTTCACTCGCGTGAGAAGATGCTAATTTTAAGTTGGTACACAGAACTAACCAGAAATTGCATAAAGCAATTTGATGCGCCAACTTAGAACTAGAGAATTTTCTGGTACAGACAATGCCCGAAAAAATGAATGCACAATTTTTACTGCCCCAAGGGCTCAAATCGCCGTAGGCACGTCCGCAATAGCTCTGGAGGCCTACCAGTTGACTTGTTAGCCGTATCGGAGCTCTTCACGTGGAGGGATACGGCGGGTGCAGGCGTGTATAATTAAGGAATACATAATGTGTCCCGTGACAATTACCCCGCCTAACTCTAGATATGCTTCACCGCGTAACACTGCTGTATTGGGGCGAAGCTGACTTTCGGAAACCGGCATTATGTAACGCGTCGTGCCTTACGAGCTTCGAAGCCGCTGGCGAGGATTACAAAGGGAGAGTCAACACTATTGCTGACAGCGGCAGACTCTTTCAATAAAAAACACGGCACCGAACAGTAAGAAGCTTAGTAGCGAAAGTCGAGAAGCAGGCAGGCCTAGCGTTGCCACGGTGGTGGCTACGGCTGCCAGCGGATCTGCGTGCGGAAGAGCGCCTGTTGGAGGCGGCGAGATGATGAAAATGACGGTGGTGGTGGCTTTGCTAACGCCATTTCGAACCTGCGGTAATGGCAAAAAGTCCTCAAAATCGGACGGCGAAGGGTTTTTGGGTCCGAAATTTCAGACTTTCTTATACAGCGACCCTATGGGATAAGTGACAGTGCCGCGAAGGCGTCCGAATTATTGGGTGTGTCCGAAAAATTGGGAGTCTGGAAAATCGGTCGTTGATTGTATTCAATTATATACACGGTCGCATCTTTAGGGTGCATTTTTATTGGACGATAGTCAGCTTTTGGTCAAACGTTTTAGATTTGTGCAGTTGCTGTGGCATGTCCATTTGGTAGAACGTCAACATATCAACAAAGTGTCTTCTAAAAGCAGTGCAGCTTAACTAAATGCACTCATTAAATAAAGGCATCCTAAAAAATGCAGAAAACAACTTTACCTTCATCGTTTCCTTCAGGTGCTTGTAGACAGCACCTACTAGAATGCGCGGAACTAAAAGAAAACAAAAGATGATGAGGAAAAAAACATGCTGTGTTTGAGAAGGGCCGTGACAACAAAAGCATGCACTAGGAAATTTTTTTTTATCCCAGACAACTGCATTCCCCCAGAAAGAAGAAAACCCACGAAATGCACCAAGTAATGTTACTCTGTGGCAATAGCACACACAAGAAGAAGAATGGCACTGAGGACCAGTATTCAAGGATGAAAAGCCGATTATAGGTAAGCGGAAAAGCAAATGAGGAAAAGATTCAGTAAGTATGAGCACCATCAATGCCAATTAAACTACAGCTACAAATAATTTCAACATTCTATATACATATATATATTTATATCCTTTTTCTGCGACAAACTCATAAGCAGGAACCATCCTCACCAATGCCATGCTTGTCGGCAACACCATAGACTATAGCGGGACGCAAAATCACGTAATTCAGGTCTTTCATCTCTCGCAGGTCTTCCTCGACGGCTAGCTTTAACTGAGCTGTAACTGTCCAAGGATCCAATGAAAAATGCTCTTGTGCTGGTTTCTAAATAAGGAAAGAGAAAAGAAAAACCACGCAAAAGAGCGTTAAAGGGGTGCTCTTTATCGTATACCCCCTTTTCTTATGCAAAAATATTGTATACCCCCTTTTTTACGCTTTATCACACAGATGTCGACCCTGTAACTACAGCACCATGCCAGAATTCCTTGAATGCACGAAAAATCAATTATATCTTCTTTTTAAGGTGACCATTTCAAAATGCATGCCAGATGGAGAGCGGCGTCTTGGCGTAGGATTTGTTTACGATGCATATCTGCATGCCATGAAAATAAGAGGCAGTGGTCGAGAACCCCTCGTGCACACATTGGCCAAGCCTGGCACACTGCACAAACCATTCTTTCCTCCTTTTAGTCTATGCTTCTCTATATTTCACATGGGACAGTAAGCTTGCTTCCCTGCTGTGACTTTTGTTAGAACTAGATAGCCTACATGACCACCATCAAATGTAGTGTTCCTCGATAATGTGCAGCGCCCTTCCATCTCATACTGTCCTGTCACCTAAAGCTTTCGAAAATGCGATCCCAATGAGGCTTCAACTATTGCACCGACCTACACATCGGTGACCCGCGATACCGGTGGCTATCCGACAGAGCAAAAAAAGCGAGATCGAATGTTCGTGCCAGTTCTCCACTGACCTCGCCACGCCCAGTGCGCATGTGCGGCAGCCCCTGCTAGTGCCATAATGACAGTAATCCTCGCCACTTTGACACTGTATTTGCACCCAAGGCAACGTCAAGGGGAATGCGAAGGACAATGCCATCATGAATTTTTTCCAATAAATTTCAGCAGAAGCTTGGGGGTGAGAGATTCCTAAACATAACCCCCTGCTGCAAAATCTTATCACTCTCACCTCTCTGCATTTTGACCTGAAAGGCTAAGCAGGCTTGTCATGGTACAGACACAACATGCTACTGGCATGGGGTATGCTTTGCTGCAGCGGTGGTGCTGGGAAATTGGACACCAAACTGCCTGATTATCACTGTAACGTTATCACTCAGAGCCGGATGCGCTTGCAGTATCAGGAATTCTTGAGTGTTGTCGCGAATTTTATAGAGAGGCATGTATATAATCAGATTGCATGAGTGATGTAAACAGTGTTGTACAATAACCCATGTGAGCACCGGTAATTGCTCTGGAATGTACGGCAACAAGTATAAAGAGCAGACGGATTTGGCCTGTGGGATTAGATGTGACGACTGACAACCGTGTTCTCCGCTATCACCACTTTGACTTGCTTTCCTTTTTGGGCACAAGCTCACCAAATAAAGAGTCAAGACTCTTTATTCACCATATTCGGATAGCACTTCTGATTCTCTGCCCTGATTACACCATGACAATATCATTGTTTGTGCACAAGTTTCATTGACAAGCATAACAACTGCCCCCGAGGTAGATAGAACTCTCGGACTCTGGTGTGGGTGGGTGCTGGGGCGAATGGCTTAAAATACACTGTCATCGTTCACCTGAACGTGTGGGGACTGAGCAACAGACTGAATGTCATTGAGTGCTGTTGGTCCAACAGCAGATGCTGTCAAAATCCACGACCTCACGGGACTGCTGTTCATTGCATATTTGTTGCAAGGGAAAAAAATGTGCCTTTTTCATTTTCCTTTGCTGCCCTCTGCCGCACGGTGCTGGAAATATTTTGGAAGGCAGCTGGGGCGTTTGCTGGTCGGTTTGTGTACCTGCGCCCATGTTGAGTGTGCGTCGCTTGAATGTTTCGTGGATCACAATTATTAATGGCTTCTCTGGGGCAACATGTCATTTACGGAAGCCATGTAGTACTCACCAGACACTGGGTGAACAGGCCTGAGTGCACTGTTGTGCTAACAATGCTGCCGATAAGTTCCGTCTTCCGATGCTGCTCTCTTGGAGTTTGCTGCCACTGATTTCTGCACTTGCACGTTGCTTTTTATATTCCTTTTACACATTCTTTAGGCATTTTGCATATCCAAGAAGTCTTCGAGCGCAGCTTTCCGCATCAAATTTACCAAAGAGGCGAGCATTTGTTTACATCAGCATCTACAGCCACAGATTGTTGTCAGCTTCAAATATTGAGGAAATGGCACATTGCTGATATGAAATAATCATAAAACGTAGCAAAACATACATATTTAGGCATGCAAGCCGCATTGTTCCACCCTGAAAAGAGTCAATATGAGCATCCGAACCCCAAAACGGCAACTGTGATCCAGATACATATATTACGGGCTGTTATTACTGATTCTTGCTTTTCTTTAACGTCATCAACCTTAAAGTTTGCATGGGCCATAAAGTATTATTAGAGAAAACTGCTCGCATAAGTAGGTACTCATTTATAGGCCGCGTAATTATCCTGCACGAACATCGATGCCATCACTGCCACTGGTGGTAACCGAGCAAGTGGTTGTTTATGCTGCTGTACCAAATGCACCGTCTTTTTTTTTTTTCCAATTTGACACACAGGTAAACGGTGCATCTTTGGAAATAAATGTGCAGAATAACAACATGTGCAGACTTACAGACATAGACCTTAAGGAATGGTGATGTGCAGATGTTGACACAGTGCTTTGTCGCCACTTATTAATGCGAAAGCACTACATGTCCCATGAGGACGAAAATCCAGCGTGATCAAGTGATGGTACTAAAATCATCATCAGCAACGTCATCAGTGCCTTGTGTGATGTCAGTAGTAATACAGAAGTGAGTAAATGGTATAGAAACATCGACCAGTAGTAATTATTGGTTATTAATGTGAATTAAGGTGAATTAGAGTGAAGCAAAGTGCATTAAACTTAGAACAAGTTAGAGTAAGGTGACTTCAGGTGAAGTGAATGTAGGTGAAGTAAAGTGGATTAATGTGGATTGGGGTTGGCACAAATTACAGCAAGGTGGACTAAGGAGTGATAAAGTGCATGGATTAAAGTTGATACAAATTACAGCGAGCTGGATTAAGGTAGAGTTGTGAAGGACACCTGACAACGTATATCGTCACATATCAATGGACATAACAATTATTTACAGAAGTCAATTATTTTGCATTCAAATCATTTAACGATACCTAAGTGGCTGTCAATTTTTGCATATCCGTGCCATGCAAGTGAAGAGTCGATCTCGAATCTCTAAGGTCAGGACCGAACTATAAAAGCAGTTTCCTTCGTTTTAACTGCTTATATTTAAGTTCAGGTCCACTGGCAGCGGGTGCACAAACTCGACGGTGCCAGGACTAACCTTCACTGAACAGGTTCAACAATGGCTTAAACTTTACGTGCACATCTTGATAGGGCTGAAGCTCGTGCATTTCAACTCTGAAGGCATGTTTCAACTCATTTTGAGCGTGAATAATAACATGTACAAACAAATGCACTGCAGCTATTGTGTCGTTGGTTCGACGGCCGATCGCGTGGCCTTCGGACGAACAATGGTCGGCATGCAGATTTTGTTGGTGCCGTTGACAAGAAAGCCCATCGCCCGATTTAACTAGGGCTCGTCCGTTGTGTCGTCGTCAACCTGGTATGACAAGATGGTCTCAGTGACGTATTGTGCTCAAAAGTCGGCCCATTGTTGCCGCCAGCGTCTTGTCAGTCTCGTATCGATCGACCCAATGTTACCTCGCCGTAACCGGGCACGTTTAGCATGCATTTAGCATGGCATGCTCTGCCACCACCAGCAAGTGAGGGCAGAAGTTACAAGAAGACTGCGCCAGCAATGTGACGTTCTTGAAGTGCCGGCCTCGTGCAAAACAGGGTTTTTTTGATAAATTTACCAGCCATCAATGAAGGGCGGCAACTACATGGTTCGTGGCACAGTCCGGACGAAGCCCTGGCCTCTTTATGTTTTAATGTGGAATTGCAGTATGCTACGCACGCTTTCAGCTCTGCGCCGACATAGAGCTACCAGTGGAGTTGCAACGCAGAACGCGGCAAAAGTGTTTGCAGCAGTGCGAGTCTGTGCACCTAATTTTTTTTTCTGGAGAAAGATTGAGCCATGCGGCTGTGTGTGCAATACTTCCAAACATTTTGCAACTAATCCACCAGGCCAGGGCGCATGCGTGAAAAAGGCGGATTGTACACATGACAGTAGCACGAATCTAGAATGAAAGCCCATATGCGATTCTCAGAAAGCAAGCTACACAGTTGAGTTCGTCCTTGTCCGAGGGCACTGAACATGGGACTAATGCTTTTCTGAGGCAGTTGCTGCAACGTCTAAGCTAACAAGGATGCTCGCAAATAGCGAAGCAAGGCCAAATTAATTGACAACCTAAAGCACAGGGACACAGAATATAGGTAATCACTTCGGCAGAAATCTGCAAGCTAAAGAAGTTCCAAGAAAAAAAAAAAAAAAGAAACTGTCATCCACTTGACAGTAGCATGAAGCTACAAACTTCATAGCTAGAGTTTGAAACTACAAAGTGCCAAACTTTCATATTTTTCACGCTTTCGCAGTTCTTTGTGGTTTCAAGCTGTAGCTTTGAAGTTTGTAGGTTCGTGCTACTGACATGTGGATGACAGTTTTTACCAGTTATACAACTTACACCTTGTGAACTTCTGGATAACTTCTGGCTTCCTTCCAAGCAAGCCAGAAAGGATAACTTCCTTTCTGGCTTGCCGCACCTGACATCATGGCAAGAGTAACCTATATCGCATTCCCAAAGAGCAATAAATCAACCTACATTAAATTGACATTTGTCTTCAGTGTCTATAGAAATAACAGAAAAAAAGAATGAAAAGAAAAACAAATAAGGAAGAAACCATCAGAGATGATTAAATAAGCAAGTAGCCCAACATGCTGTCAATGCACATTTGTAGCACTCATTTGCTATAGGCAATGTTCTCTTTCACTTTTCAAGTGCAGCACAATGCAATACGAAACGGCAAATTTCGACAAAAGACGTACAGCAGACTATATGGCGATGAACGCACCCTACAACAGGGCCCTACAACAATCAACCCATGCGGTGGAGAAATGTGACACAATGGCAGCGCTGATCTCAGCATCTAAGCTCTTATGCAAGAGCACGTACACCTCAAAGCCAGTTGGCATTTGGCAATGAACAAGCCCCGCAACCTTCCTCCTCTATCACTGCCCTCTGTTGCCTCCGACACCCACTTTTCCAAGAGTGGCGTCAGTCGTGATGGAGGTGCTGCCATGGGCCAACCGGCGAGCGCTGCGAGGCCCAATCGGTGAACGCTCTCTCCTCCTCAACCGCCGGTGCTCGTGAGCCGCCCTTTCCTTCCGGCAAGATACCGAGCCCCCAGTACCCAGCCATGCAAAAGAGCAGCCAAGAAAAGCTATTTGCTTTTAAAGAAAGAGCACTCACTTTTCCCTCAGCGTACATGTGACCAGATGAGACTTCGATGTACAGTTTTGGATGGTGGCTGAGTGCTTCCTTAGCACAATTCCTACTTAGTTTTAAGATTCCTTCTTCATATACCTGCAAGACATTTAACGAAAGTGTGAGTATGCAAGTCATCTAGAACCTGTGAGGAACACAGGCCAGGATGACACAGAAAAGTAAGCGCAACAAAAGTACAGATGACAAATAACACGGGACAGGTGCTTCAGAAAATTTCATTTTCATTGGAATTGCAAGATACATAATTGTGAGCATGTCCAGCACAGTAAGAACTGGGAGAAGTTCCACGCATCCAAAACTGTGAACTCTCCCTCATGCGTCACGACTGTTCAACTTGCACACGCATTAGCTCCCTTTTCCTCAGGTCAGCTTGTTGAATAAAAAAAATTCTATTCTGGGGCTTTACGTGCCGAAACCACAACATAATTATCAGGCATGCGATAGTGGGGAACTCCGGAATAATTTTGACCAGCTAGAGTTCTTTAATGTGCATGCAATGTATGCTACATGAATGTTTTTACATTTGGCCTTATCAAAATGCAGCCACTGTGGCTGGCATTTGATCCAATGCACTAGGGCTTAGCAGCGCAACGCCAAGAAGAGGAGGAGACAAAGGGGGAGGAAAGACAGGGAGGTTAGCCAGTGTAAGTACCGGCTGGCTACCCTGTGCTGGCGAAAGGGGTAAAGGGAATAAAAGGAGAAAGAAGAAGAGGCATCAATGTTGCCGGGTTCGAGACCCTCGTTATGTAATAAATGTGAAGAGAGGGGGTTAACCGAGGGGCCTGTTTTTTTATTGATGCCTACAGGTAGCATGAGTGGGTTTATTGAACGGTTGCCTTCCTCCAAAAAGATCCATGTTCTCGTGACGCCTGCGGCAAAAAGGACGTTCCACGTCCGCCGCCAAGGCCTGTGAGTGGTGGTGCTGGCTAACACTCCCAGGGTTTTATTGGGAAACATAAATGCCCAAGAGAGTAGATGGGGAAACGACGCCACGGTAGCTCAATTGGTAGAGCATCGCACACGTAATGCAAAGGTTGTGTGATTGTTCCCCACCTGCGACAAGTTGTGTTTTCATCTACTTGCATTTCCATTAATGTATTGTTTCTTTATTTCATTTATTAAGCACAAGTAATTTCCCCTATGTTGTCCTTGTTGTCAGTGTTTGTTGGCTTCTTATGATATGACTAATAAAATCTGGGCCTCTCGGTTAACCACATTTCTTCAAGTTTATGGGTAGTCACATTCTAATCCACCCATCTTTTTTTTTAAATCTGGGATATCACATCTGATTTAAGATATTAATTCTTGAATTCCAAAGCTCCACTGAAGCAATATCAAGACCGAGCACGCCCCGCTGCATGTCAGATGCCAATGTGCTGTAAAGAAGTGTGGGGCAAAAGTTTGAATGACAGCCTGTAGCAGCAAATCCTGGCACGACACACAACAGTACATGCCCGCCAGGCAAGGCTGCAGGCTTGCTTGAATTCCTGTTCAGCGGATGGTGCCATAGTCTTTGGAATTTGTCATACAGAACACTCATTAAAATCCTTTCCGAAGAGATAGTAGTAATTAACAGGCAAAATTGCAAGAGGACATGAACTTACACAGTCTGGCAAGTTTATCTTCGTCTCTGCTGCTAGGTTAATCACAAAATCGTATGGCCCTTCTGGGTCTTCAAAGGCTGCTTTACACGAGGCTGAAATGAGAGAAAGAGAAAACTGGGTGATAAGCCGCTCTTGCGGCCCTTAAGAAGACTTGCTCAAGTGTGTTCACAACCTCACTCACAAAAATGGCTCTTTGCTCAAGCTGTCAGCCCTAGTTACAGTGTACCACCAAAAAACCACAGGGCGCCTCGTCCCTACGCTACGAATTCACTTACATAAGTACAGAAAATGCAGAAATAATAAAAGAAAGTAAGCTTTCTGCCAATAAGGTCATCACCTAAACTTACAAGTGTGAACAGTATGTAATGCAGATAACATATAGTGCCACCTGTACTTTTGTTTATTGGAGAAGTGGCCACGTTTTTTCACCCCGTACTTGCTGTATCAAGGTTTATCTTATGCCACGATTGTCTCAGGCCCTCCTAGACTAACAAGTCTGTTGTTATCAGACACATTTGATGAATGCAGCACATTCAAGAGCCGTTGAACGATGATTGTTGCACAATCTGAAACGCACTGGTGCCCTATAAGTAGGAGCCGTGTTGGCTCCATTATGTTCTAAGCTCATTGGTATCAAGAATATTTCTACACCTCAACGGTTGCTATTCCTTCTAGGATGTTATTTCAAAGCAAGGTATCTAACCAAAGCCAACCCAAAAGCCGAAAAAGAAAAAAATTCTGCTTGAACCGCAGTTAAACTGGAACAATACTTTTTTCATATCAGAATAAAACTAAGAAGAAAATAGATTGGTTCAGGTTCTCTACCTTCAAGGGAGCTTTTCACCTGTGTATTGCCTACATATTTGGCTGGAACACGCTTCCTAATTTGTAAATGCACACAAGATTGCTGTTATTTCAGAAGTGCCTTTTGTCAAGCTGCTCTAGCTGCTTTTAGCCAGGAAGCCGTCCAGATGCTTCTGGGAAATAAATTGAATTGAACTGAATTGAATTGGCAGCACTATTGGGGTTGTTTTTCTTTGGGTGGCTGGCATGTTAGTAATACTCATGCGAGTGCTTGAAATTGGTATTGGTGACTGTCAAATGGTTTTCTGAAGATTGGAGACCTATTTACCAAGTGTTTCCATAAATTAAGATTTTTGAAGAAGTGGTATATGTTAGGTGACTGAGATCACACGGCATTGTTTGTATTCATCCCTATTTACTCAGAGAATTTTTTGAAGTGCGATTAGTTCAGGCCTTGTTCGCAGCTTAAGTACTCCGCTCAGAATACTATACACTAAGTACTTTCCAAAGTAACCATGTATCTTTTAAATAAACTGACAACTCAGTATTTTTGCTGCTAACTTATACACTTTTCAGAGTACTCTGTACTTAAGATACTTTAGATCACTGTAAGGGGCAGTATCAGCATGCAACGAGCTTGTCACAGCAGACACATGGTGAACAAGTGGCCAGCCCCTCCCATTTTGCGTTTAACAACCATTCAGGGTGGCAGGCTAACAAAGTAAACAAAGAACAAAAACGAAAGAAAGCATGGCTCTCAAGCTTGACAAGCAAAAAGTAACCAAACCAGCCGCATCTTTTTTACAGCAGGCTTAAAACACGCGCTATTCGCTTTAGAATAAGAAGGGTGACGTGTTGCAAAAGTTGATCAGTCGACATCGGCGACACTGAACTCAAGTCGCATGCTGCAACGATGGACACCAAGGCCTGCGAGGCAATGTTGGTGCTGCCTTGGCCTTGAGAGTTTTTTGAATGCGTGGAAATTGCCAAGAAGAGTGTCCGAGCACAATGCAAGCTTTGACAACCAAAAACGAAGATCTTATTGACAGAAAGAATGTCCTATTCTAATCTAAGCACATTAAGATAAGCTAGAAGGCGACTTTTCATTAAGTGCTCCCACGGCTGACTGCTCAGACAAAAGTATGGTGAAAAGTACATAGTTACTGCGAAGTATTTTTAAAGTAACAAAATACTTGTTTGAGTATTTAGAACTATCTCAAACATTTCTGGATTTGGTATATTTAATACTCTACTGAAATACTTTTTCGCATGGTATATAGTAACATATATATTTTCTGAGTATCTTGTCCAAGCCTGCATTAGCATATATTTGCATAAGTGATAAATGATGCGCAGTCAAACCTCAATATAACAAACCTTGATTCAATAAAATTCATCATGTTAAACTATTTTCATTTCCCGATCTCAGTTGAATTCAAAACTGTGTATTTCTTTATACAATTTAGCAAAGTAATTGCGTGCCATGGTTTCAATTTAATGAAGTCTTCAGCTATTTCATGCACGTATTTGGAGCGCGTATGGCTGGTAAATCTAGCAAGAAAATGATAAAAATGTCTGCCGAGGCAAAAGTTATCTTAAGTGTCCTTCTGCATTGTAAAGTTTCAGCTGCAAAACCACCATTAAAGAGAGCGTGCCAGGATGTGGTACCAAGGAAACGCAACTGTGCCATTTGTCACGTTGGTAAAGAACTTGTGGAGGCCGCAGGGCATGCTGCAGCTCGCAGTGCTTGGAGAGACACGGCAGCTGACGATTCCTTTTGTGCAAAGGGATGGGGAGGGAGTGAACGTGCAATAATGTGATCAAGCAAGTGCTGGGAGGTGGGGGGGGGGGGGGTGAAGTCCAGTCCTCGAGCAAGCTTCTATCTGCCTTCGCCTCCTCGCGCTTGTCTGTGCCCTGGCCACACGCCGTATGTTAAAGGTTATCTCTCCGCGGCAAGTGCAAAGCCCGAATCGAAATCGCTGGTGCCTTCCCGTGCATTTAGTGTTGGCAGTCGCATAATCTCAAGTTTCCAAGACACGGTGCGAAATGCTCACTCGCGTTGTGACTGAGAGTTCGTAGTCATCTAGTTTGTATGAGTGCACATGACACCAATAAAACTACGATAAACCTCACTTCACACAGTTATCTCTTTGCTATCGCCGTCAATGCGCTGCCTTTCAGGCAAAACTGACTTCAGTTTTTTTTTTCCATTTTTATTTGCTCCGGACAAATATCTGCATCTTTTTACACTGTTTTTAATTTGTGGGTGCTGCCTGTGGGGCCCTAAGTGGTGTTAGCTATGGTGTCGCATGATGCAACACACAAACCTCTGACATTGCGAGCCACGTTGATGTATTGCTTTCTGTGTGATCAGCACCGCATGCGCTGGCACTCATAACCGGGCTGTTGTGGCCCGACCTTCTTCCAAAGCCTCAAGTAACGAAATTTTCGATTTAAAGTTTTTCGCTGCAAGCACAACTGCGTTATATCGAGGTTCGACCGTATCGCTTTTAAAGTGTGCTTCAGCAATGCGATTTTCTTGCAACTACTTGTGAGCCAAGCACAATTTTGGAAAATTTCAAACATTTGCTTTAGGGCATAAGTGTGATTGTAAAAGTTGAATAGCATGCCTAATGACACCCAATGAAGCTTATCTTTTACATTGTTCTTTTTTCCAGTGTCTGAAGAAAGCCCGTGAAATATTAAAGTATGTTGTCCCTGCACGCTTTGGTGCGTCTGGTATGGAAGTACTCTCAAATGCACATATAGTCGACTTCCGTTAATTCGGCCCTTGCGGGACCACAAATTTTGGTTGAATCATCTAAGAGATCGAAGTAACAAGTGGTGGCAAAATGAACCCATTCAAGAGATCTTGAATTCTTCAAGATCTTCAAGATATTCTTCAAGAGATATTGAAGAACATCTTTCTTGACCGCAATGGATAGCATTGTGCAATTTCCAGGCGACGCCGTACTGGACAAGTGAAGCAGACTGACAAGTATAGGGACGTGACACAACATGAAACAAGCAGGAACAAATGGATTTACTGGTGGTAGGAGCGCCAGCCACTCAAACAAAAATAAAACAGCTCCATGCCTGGGGAACCTCAGTAACGCTGTTTGCTGAATTTCTGATATTTCCAAGCTTTTTAGTAACCTCTGCACGCACGAGGGGCGCCGGTGAGGCACAAATGAACCACAACAGCATACTACTGTTGTGTTTAACGTCCTACCAAAATTGTATTTTCTTTAGGGTTATCACTTCGTTTTGTTTACGTCCTTGAATATGCCTTGCACTACATTTTTGTGTATCTTGTTGACGCCCAGCACGTGCATGGTCCTTGGACTGCAGTACATCTTTAACACATCAGAATTACAAAAATTGCACATTCTAACTGAACAGGTTTTCCTCTCATAGCCTAATGTATGGTTTCTCGCTGGGACCTTCCAGTGCGCTGGAATCAAGTGAAAAGGCAAATTAACCGGAGTTGAATTAACGGGAGTTGACTGCACAAGGAACGAACCGCACACAGTACTTGTCATAAAAGAAGCCATGAGTGGGCTTTGATTGCCTTTCAGCACTTGTCCCATCGTTTATCAATTTGAACTTTGCCGACGTGAATGCTTGGATGCTGCGGCCTATCTCCCTTTTTTTTTAGAAATATGATTAAAGCGCTGCAAACCAGATGCACAAGTGTGTGGTGCTGTATCTCTGCCTTTTTTTTTTTAAGATATCTAGAGAGCCTGGATGCAAAAGAACGGCATTAAGCCCTTAACTACCGATGATGAGATAACTTGCCATCAAGAGTGTCCTCTAGTGCCTATGACGAGTTAACTCGTGAATGTTTGCAATTTTTGCACGTGTGTGTGTGTTCAGTTTCTTGCAATTTTGACAAGAAAATAAGACACAATGACTTTTGCCAATTTTCACTTCGCACCTCCAAAATTTTTTTTCGGGAATTTTCATGGCAGTTCAGGGGTGAAAGTTAAGGTCATGGAAACAACTTCACTTGGTTTTATTGAGTGCACTTTACTGCATTTCCAATCACATTCATGCCACAAGGTGCATGGTAGTGACGGTGAAGAACCGGACAATGCCAAAACTGAGTCACAAATCAAGCTCTTTACTGGACAATCTTGTACGAGAAAAACAAGTAACACTCAAAGCACAACGACTGTAGCAGACAAAGTCGTTGGCCATCAAAATTTGTTCTTTTGGGTTGAGTCCGTCTACTATTTATACACGTATTGCTGTACATTCTAGAGTAATCACTGGTGCTTGCATACATTCAAGAATCTACAATGCTATCTGCATTGTGTGCGCAATCCGATCAGACAAGACTTTCAATATAGAATCAACAACATTAAAAAAATGTCAAATTACAGCATGAACGTCTTGCATCAAGCAACAAATCAATATAACAGTGACCACCTGGCAAAAAACGCCACTAAAAAGCAAAACAACGCAAGTGTAATAATTTAAGATTTGCATAATTGAAATGAGCTAATCAGCAAACAAATCACACTTTAAAAATGCTTTTAATTACTCAGGACTACAAACAATATGTCGTTATTCTCAGTCGCCTCAGACGTACCACTTTTTTTTTAAGGCTTGGTTCAATTATGTAACGAAACACAGTATGACCACTGAAATGAAGGACTTTCTAGCTGGGCAGTCACTTTTGATCACACTGGCATGTAAACTCAAGTACGTGCAATAAAAGTGATGTAGCTGCTTCTGAGGTGCGCTTTCTTTTCTTAACTACTTGTGAGGTGAAGAACAGCACGCAGATCCCCATCTTTTTTTTGTATTTTCCAAGCAGAGCAGAGGCACTGTAGTGTTTCTTTTTTACAAAATAAATTTACGCTGTTCTTCTGTAATTATTTTTTAAGTTATGCAAACAAACAAACCAATTCAAACCAGTTTGAACTTGTTTTTTCGTTCTGACGTTGAAATGAACAATTTTGCTGAACCAGAATGAAAAAAAGTTCTGGTTTGACACTCTGCTTCTAAGTTTCTATTATTGTCATGTGGCACGCTCCTGAATTGTCATGACTGCCGATTCAAGGACACATGACGATGCCGCGTAAATGGGAGCCAATTGTAGGCCACATCTTTCGAGCGGATGAATGCCGACTAGGCCATTAGTATAATCAGCATTGCTGAGTTGCGGTTCTGTTTAGTGCACAAGAGTTTGCGCAGCTTGCACTCAATTCCCAACTTTCCTCAGCTGTGTGCCTGTCTATGTAACTTGCCACTAAGCTAACTAACCATGCCACTAACTATGAGCTAAGAGTTGGCTGCTAGGCTAAGAGATAGTGAGCACAATTTATTTTTTTATTGTTTGCCGTCAATACACCAGTTGTGCTAGTGCAATTACAGCAGTCGTGTAAGCAAACAAGTTTTATTTTGTAGTTTATGTAACAGGTTTACATAACTAACCAAATTTTGAATACATTTATACCATATATCTGCGAGATGTCCTTAAACATGACATAAACATAAACTTTACGAAAGTTCAAATTTTATTTTACCGCTCTTAGAAAACCTTGAAGCCAAGGATGTCCTCCAATATGCTGCAACTTTGTGTTTGTTTTTCAGCAATATTAGTTGCAGTGTGTGTTCCTTGCAACACATTTTCTGGAACAGAAGTCTGCAACATTAATTGTGAGCACACACCACAGCAAAGAACGATTATGTTGAACATAGGTGAAAAACAATTAGGTTTGGACAAAGTCTAAACATGTAATTGAAGAGAATTGTGTGTTTAAAAAGGCACTGCAAATAATTGGAAGAAAAATGTTGCTTGCACGTTACAGATTGGCCTTTGTGTCGTGTGGGATGGATGGGTGGGGTGTGATACCAGAGTTTGTAAGAGCTGTCGCGGAAAACATGCAGGAGCTTTCAAGGACTTTAAAGGCCCTGACAAAGCGTGTTCAAGGGTTAAAGGCAACAACAATAATAAAAAAAACTGCAAAAAAAAAACGGAACTTTTTTCACATGCTAACATTACTGATACCATATAAAGCAAGCCCAAGTGAAAATTGTGTCACATAGGAAAGGATCATTAAAAAAAAAAAGGTTTTTGCGCTCTAATGAAGGTGGGCTAAAAACTGCACACAGGTAAGTTTCACTGTATGTTCTGTATTTTCTCATTTACGTGTTTCAACACAACACGCTACAAAATTGTTCTTGCTCAAAGAAACTGAGCTCTCTAAATCACCACGCTTTTTTTAAACATGACTCAAAGGATTCACTTGTCCCACAGTGGATGACATTTTCAAACAGACAGCTGGCTACCCTTCATAATAGAAAAAAAAGTCTGTATGCACAACTTCATCTTATAATAGGCTCCTTGGGTCATCTTGTGTTTACAATACACACAGAGCAACAAAGGAGCTCAAATTCTCTTGAGGGTGTCAGACAAAAATACACTGGGGATGTTTGGCTTGTTGTCCATTCTTTTTTACAAGTACAAGTGCTTGACAAGCTCAGCTCAACTTCTGTGCAGGAAATATTGAAGCACCACCATGCCTGACAGACTGAAAACGAAACACTGTCTTAAACAGTTAGGAAACATTGTTTTTACTGTGCACAGAATGAAAAAGTGCTCAATAAGTTTTTTTTGCAAACTATCACCAGCCAGCATAAACAAGATGGCTCCTCACCACAAAGATGCTAATCGGATTGGCTTGGCTCAACTCTTGGTTTGCATAAACACTGCAGTCAGATACAGAAATTAAATCCTTTCCTAAGCTTGGCTGAAAGCAAAATTCTAGAATTTCTAAGCATTCCGTGAAACTTTACGGCTCTTAAAGCCTTGAAAACACAGCAGTTTCACCTTCTCAAAAGCTTCATGCATCATTTCAAACCCTGATGCACACGCCATGCCCCCTTTAACCATACCTGACCCTTTAGGATGAACTCTCTTACACTAATTCTCTGGCGAGCTGGAAGTACAAGAACTTTTGTTTAGTTATGTGGATTCACTGTACTTCAGGCTGTGCTACTGATGAGGCAGATTTGAATTAAACGCAATTTAATGTCGCTGAGCTACTGTGGTGGTTGTGATAAGACAAATTTCCGAGGTTAAAAAACGAAACAATTCAATTCTGGAGTTTCATGTGCCAAAACCATCATCCGATTATCAAGCATGGTGCAGTGGGGTACTCCGGATGAATTCTGATCACATGGGGTTCTTGCACAGTCCACGAGCATTTTTGTGTACCACCCCTATCTAAATGCAGCCTCTGAGATCAGCATCTCAGAGGCTCGGAGGCTCTGAGAGCTCAGGAGCACCACGCCCCAGTCACTGGGCTCCCGCAGCAGGGAAATTTCCGCAGCCTGTTCATTCTCGCAGTAAAGATGGTTTGCAGTACAGAATAATGCTTATCAGAGGCAATTATCAGAGACAGTTTAAGAGGGTTCAAGCACATTTCAGTAATGCCAAACTAAACACCTCATTGAACAGCCTTTGTCAAAACTACATTGACTACTCTGCATTCGAATGTGTGCTGCCATTCCTGTGGTGCTTCTGACACACCAAAACTCATGATGGCAAGTACAAGAGCACTTTTAATTTCCCAAGGTGTCAGAACGTTTGGCCTGCAAAAGTACTCCTTTGAGGAGCTCCTCACCAGGCCCCGTTAGATATTTTGGTTAGGCACACTTCGAAGTCTGAACATCACGGCTGCTGCCACCATTGACGGGAGCACAAGACACGAGGCAAACAGGTTCAGAAGGAGCTTCCTGTGATGTAGCAGAATCTGCTAACTGTTGCATGGCTGAAGAAGTGCAATGTGGATCTTTCAAAGAGGCGGGTAAAGCACAGTCCCGGGAACATATTACTACAAGAAATTTAAATGTTGTGCTGCTAAGCTGCCAGGAGGCGAGCTTCACTGTTAAAGGGACCCTGAAATGATTTTGACGATTTTGTACAAATGTACTGAGTTGTTAGAGTAGGTCCTTCTGATCATTCATTGACGGATTTAAGTGCTCCATATAAACCATGCAATTTATTATAAGGTTTTAAAAATGTACATCGCTGCCGATCGCAGCACACTGCTCGGCAGAATTTTCAGCAGCCCCTACTCATATGACGTAAATGACCCCATTGAAGTCACTAGGGCGAGCTATCTGATTGGCTGCCCAGGGCGCGTCATCGATAATTTTCCCACCTTTATGGTGAACAAATGATGTTCGTAATAGTTAGAATGTTAGTTAATTTGTTTCTATAAAAAGAAAGTAACAGAAAGAGAATGCACAAGAACAATTTCTCACTACACTTAGCCCTTCTGGCACCCAGCAAGCGTCATCTGCTTGTGTTACAATGTGCTCCGCCTTGACGAGAGCTTTGCGGTCAGTGTCGGTCTGTCTTTTCATGAGCACCATGAATCGACTTTGTTGCGTTGTGGGCTGCAAGCGTAGTGACTGGCAATATGTCAAGCTGCGACATCGTGTTCCTCTGCAAGGCAGCAGACTAGTGGAGTGGCTGCAGCGCATCTGACTGTCGCTAAACGACCGGCACCAGAATTTGTGCGTTTGCGACCGTCCGTTTACACCGGAGGATTACTACCACAATAGCGTTTCGCGAGTCTGGTATTCAGGTAAACGCAAGCGAGGGGACAGGGCCTGGCCGCTTGACCTTGCCGTTTCACTCGATGAGCAGAAGCACAAATGTGAATGATCTGCATGGTGCAGCCACCTGGTGGCACAGAGCTCAACCAAACACATAATAATAATAATAATAATATTTGGGGTTTTACGTGCCAAAACCACTTTCTGATTATGAGGCACGCCGTAGTGGAGGACTCCGGAAATTTTGACCACCTGGGGTTCTTTAACGTGCGCCTAAATATAAGCACACGGGTGTTTTCGCATTTCGCCCCCATCGAAATGCGGCCGCCGTGGCCGGGATTCGATCCCGCGACCTCGTGCTCAGCAGCCCAACACCTCAACCAAACACAGTAGCAGTTACCAGAAGTAGACGACACGACGTACCATCATGACGCAGAGCCAATGAAGGCGGAGCTTAGCCCCAATCATTCGGCGAATGAGTTGAGGAGAAAATGCATGGCTACGGATGAGGGTAACTTGTAATCGTCCGTAGCTCTCTTAATATGAGATGCTTCACAGAAGTTGTGGTGCGAATGATTAACTTTAGATGTACCCTATCCATCTGCAAAATTCGTCCGAACCATTTCAGGGGCCCTTTAACATAGACATGCTACCCTTTTACATCAAACTGTCCACAAGCTACATTTGCTCTGTGCCTTCTCCCAGAGTGTAGCTGAAGGGCTGTGTCACATTTACGTCACAAGCCCCACCTCTCTTTCTCTTCTCTTCCTCTTGTTGCATGGTGCACTTCCAATGGCAGTATTGCACATTCTAAATTGGACAATTTACCAAAGTCACACGCTATCATCGGCGATGTTGCAAGCAGTGCATCTTATGTAGACACATTTGTGCCTGTGGCATTAACTCTTTGGCTGAAGCAGGAACCCCAGTTAGAGGAAGGGCATGCAGGCTTTCATTTAAAATTTCAGCTGTTTTTGTACTGTGCAACGATTTGGTAATCTGCAGACACGATTGCCACCATGCGATTTATGTGCTGCATTTGTCTGTTTGCAATGCCCAAACATAGAGAAGGACCCTTTAAACAGCCTGCAGTTAGCATGGCAGTCACAGCCAACGTAGCCCATATAAGTTTGACAAAGACTGTACACACTATCTTGTGACAAAGTGGGAAAAGGGTGATGTGGATTCCTCCGAGTGTTGCACTCATGTAACATAAATGGCTCTAATTAAAAGATGTACCATGACACAGAAGATAATTAGGCCACATTAAAGAATGCTCACCTGGGTTGATGAGATTCGCGCTCTTGAACTCCACAGTCGGATTTTCATATAATTCCTGCATGCAATACAATTTTGGCGTTAGCAAAGACTTCAGCGTTACAGCGCTGAGACCTCCAATGCCATACACTTTGCAAACATGTGACGTGACTATGAACATTACCTTAGAGCAGGTGTAGACACCAAGAAAGGCTGCAAGGCTTGTGCACGCGTGGTAATTACACTTGCATGTCTCTTTCAAAAGCACAAACATGCACCGTGCATGAAGTATAATCAAGCGGTGCGGTTTTGCACTCTATGGCTACACCTAGGCTATGAGAGACATCACAATGGAGAGGCCCGCACAATTTCTGATCACTTCGTGGTTTACACTGAGAGCTGTCAGACTCTTTATAGCACTAAAAAATGTGTTGGCATTGACAGCATGCATCATACTCAAGCTTAAACAGTGCCAGTTACAACTGCAGTGCCTTAGTGCAGCCGTTGCTGCAGTCCAAAAGTAGTTATGTGGTGCCACACTATGCTCATCATTATGTTATTCTCTCTCTGTTGTTGTCTTAGTGCCATCATTCTCACCAATGCACTGATTCTACTACAGCCTCAGAGACTGATGGCAAGGAGAAGTGCTGTGCCATATGATCGTAAGATCATGCCGGTACAGAAGCTCAGTGCAACAATGGTCGGAGCATGGCAGTGGCAGCATTTGATTGCCGATGTGTTGAGGGAAGAAGGCTGCCCAAGAGCACACTGAGGTGCTGGGATGTGGGGACAGTTGCCTGAATACTATGTGCACTTAATCAAGGACAATAATTTCCACAAGACAGTTCTGCAAGTCAGCATGAAGCAGACTTGAACAGATTTATTAAGGCGAAAGCCTTACATGTCTCATCATTGAGTCGACCCACAAAGTTCTTGAGCAAAGACGCATCAATGACATGAAAGGTACAAAAAGGCTATGAACCCTCGACCTTCAGTGGGAGTCGAACCCATGATCTTTGGTGTTAATGAAGATGAAGTTAATTCAGGCACAGCTAATTAACATACATGGAGTTAAGGCCCATGACCTTTGGTGAAAGTCGAACCCATGAACATAGGTGGGAGTCGAATCCTCGGCCTTTGGTGGTTGGCAACAGCTTCGAACTCGTAATGCCAAAGGTATTGTCGAAACTGTTAAGCCAAATATGATTGCAAAAGCCTCTTTGTCTAGGTGACTAATTGTGCTCAGCTGGCTCGGGACATCACAATGTAAATGCGATTGGCCGTTCAGCACCAGAGCCTTCACGATAAGCCAGAATAGCGCCAAAGCCACACAGTGACCCATTGCAAATTAGCCCCAAAGCTTTCTTGGGATTATTATGTGCTAGCGTGGCTGCAGAGACCAGTAGCTCTTTGCTTTGTAGGAATGCATGTTCGTGGCCGGCATGCCACTCCCAAGGCACCTTGGCTCCAAGCAGGTCATTCAAGGGATGCAACACGCTGGATAGTCCTGGCAGAAACTTGCGGTAGAAGTTGACTAGACCCAGATAACTTTACAGCGACTGGACATCTCGACTGGAATCCGCGACATTGGGCTCGGCAGTGTTTCATTATAGCCAGTGGGTTGCAGCAGAAGGCAATTTAAAGCACTAATAAATATATTGTTTAAAACATTGCCTACACCTAAGGTCAATTCTTGTTAGACGTATGCTGAGTAACTGATTATTGATTGAAATTGATTACAAATAGTGCTCGAAGATAAACACATAAAACGTTGCCGACAGCACCAGTGTCTAACCATGTAGAGAGTTCTCTTTCCCTGTTTTTGATGGGAACAATTCATATGAGGCAAACTTCTCATGCGACTGCTTATTTTTTGCCTACAATGCAGATGATGAACCCAATTTTGCCCTCATGCCTAAAATAGTTTTTAGTGTTCAGGCATGAGGAGTCTATTTGTGGACACAATAGAACTTTCTACGGAACTACAAATTTTCAGTTTGTTCTGGCACAGTTTGTTTTGAATGATGCTGAAGGGGCAAGAAATTAGGAAGAAAAGTGAAATTCTGGGGTTTTACGAGCCAAAACCCACAAACTGATTATGAGGCATGCCATGATGGGGGACTCTGGAGTAATTTCGACCATGTGGGGTTCTTTATCATGCATCTAATGTTTCCTGTGCCAAAACTACAATCTAATTATGAGGCATGCCACAAGTGTGGCAGGGTATGAGCCTGGGCGGCAGGGTTATGAACCTGCGACCTTGTGCTCAGCAGCGTAATCCCATAGCCACTTAGCTACCCTTAGTGGGTTAGAAAAATGAGGGAAAACTAAATTTTCAGCAAAACAGAATTAATTTGCATCTGAAAGGATTCCCCGGCAGGTAGCAGCAAGGCCCATGCACAGCGAGCTTTACGCAATGAACGAAAAGGAACAGGAAATGTGCTACCATTGATAAACTTTGGGGTCCTTTGAGGCCACAGCTGCTTTGCCCCATGACATAAGCAATCGCTGATACATTGGTTACATAAAGGTGAGCGGGGCATTTTAAGAAATCTTTCACATTGAAATTTCACTGCAAAAATTTGACTGAAAGGGTGACCACATGCCACTAGTGCTCTTCTTTTCTTCTTGTAAGGTATTCTTTAAGACCCCAAAAAAGCTCAGTGATACAATGCTTAATTGATCTAAGGATAAGACTTAACATGACAAAGCAAGACACGGGCTGTGACAGAAACTGCATTGAAGAGCTTTGAATTAATTTTGACAACTCAGGGCTTTTTAATGCGCACACTAAGCTTGGTACACAAGCCTTTATGCACTTTTTCCCAATCAGAATGTGGCCGTAATGGCTGGAAAATGCACTCGCGACCTTCTGCCGCCGAAACCCTGCAGTGGGCAGTAGCGATTTGGCTTTGAAGCTTTTGTGACAGCTAGCACAACCCATCAAAAGAAAGAAAAAGTGTCTTAGTTGAGGAAATGTTTGTCAACTCTGCATTCCCCCAGCTGTCATCGGCAAAGGATTGCACTGATCTTACCCCTTCACCGGGCACACCTTCAATGTGTTCCCGGCACCTTAAAGGGGCCCCGAACCACATTTTAGCGAAGTGGAGAAAGGCGTTTCAAGTGAAAATAGGCTATTTCAGAAATACTTTGCCACAAAAGTACTTCGATGCGTTCGGCAGAAGCCGAGTTATTGGCAATCAAACACGGCCTCCGCTGTGCTCCCATCCCTTCTTCAATGCCTTGCACTGCGAAGGCTACGGCATAGTGGGGCGTGCCCACAACGCTCCGCCTTCTAAACGTCACTGTGGCGTGCAGCTTAAATTTCATTTTGGATGTTAACGTAGATGCCACGACTTCTGCTTTGATGCCTACGACGCTCTAAACATGAGCCAAACGCGCTTGTCCTCGGTGAGCTGCAGTGCACTTAGCCAGTGGAGTTGTGGCGACACCCCGTGGCCATCTGTTGAAAAGAGCATTTGAGAGAAAGGAGACTTTGCAATCCGCTTGGAAGCTCCACATACCGTGTACGACAGCAAAACTCAGCTGAGATGTTCGCAGCAGCGCATGCTACCCACGGGCTATGTTATTTCACCAAGCCCGAGGGGTGGTTCAGGGCCCCTTTAACACACTACAACTCTGGAAGCTGTGGCTTTTTATTTTTTCTGTCCCAAATAAATTACAGGCATTACATTTTTACTGGAAATAAATAAAGGAGCTATGACAATTGACGGCCAGTCAGATGAGGACAGCTGCAAAGCGTGAAAAAAATGTAAGGCACAACAACAGCACTTGAGTGCAAGTACAGGTACCTATGACAAGAAAATTGACGAAAACAAAATGTGTACAACATAAATAGAAAAGATTATTTCAGTATAGTGTAGTTCCCCCCTTACTGCTTCCCCTAAATTGCAGATCAACTGTACACTGCACATACACAGTCAGTGGCATGTGCTATCAGGAACAGCAGGACAAATATGCGATACTAAGATATTAGGAAAAAAAAAAAAAAAGCTTGGTTCATCGGTTTCAGGCGCTCGTGGTAGACTATAAAGCCCTCTGCAAGCAGGGCACCAAGGAGCCTTTTTATCTAAAGTAGCAGAGGCTGGATTGCAACATCAAGGTAAGAACAAATTAGAAAAAGCATGCTTACCTTGTGAGCACTGTTTAGCCATGCCATTTGTGGAGGAACCTTGTCCACAGCTCTGATCTGAGAGGATTTGACACAAGAGGTAAAGTGAAAGACGGTTCGATTGATTTGCTAATTGACTGAGCTGAACATCCCAAAGCTACACATGGCGATAAAAAAAGCCGTAGCAGGAGGCTGCCAATTAACTTTGGCTGCATCAGTTTCTTCAGCGTGCATCTACAGCACAGCACATGAGCGTTCTTGCATTCTGCCCCCATAAGGACAGGAATGCAGCAGCTGAGAATGGAACCTGCAACCTGAGGCTTAGCAGCGGAACCCTAGAGTCACTGGACTGCCGTGGTTTTCACAGAAGTATGAGAGCTCCTTCGTTAGGGTTGCACAATGAGTTGTTTAATACACTACAGACAGGAAAGAACATTGGATTTGTGCATATAGTAATGCATTTGAATGTCTGCCTGTGGATGCAAGTCAACTTGCTGGTGTGAAAAATCTTTGGTGGGCGTGCAAGGAGAGCGGGCATAGCTTTCTTTCGAGGCATTTTTATTAAAAACAAACGAAGAATTAATTTGCATTGAAATCCCCATTTACCTGCGCTCAGCTGTGGCTAATTTCTGGACTACTTTGTTACCACGCCATTGTCGAATGTTGGAATGTTGCTGCCAAGTTTTTGAACAAAATTATTTATGGGGTTTAATATTCTCAAATTGCACAGTGGTTTTATGAGGGAAGCCTTAGTAGAAGGCTCCAAATTAATTTTGACCCCCTGGGATTCTTTAACCCCTTAACTGTCAATGACAAGATAACTTGCTGTGAATTTTCGGCAATTTTCGCATATGTGTTTGTGTTGTTTCTAGTAATTTTTGCAACAAAATAATACACAGTGATGGTTGCCAATTTTTGCGTGCTTCTAAATATTTTTTTTGAATTTGTCACAGCAGTTACGAGTTTAATGCGCACTCAAAGCAAGGTGCATTAAAAGTGTTTTTACATTTTTACATTTTCTCTCCTTGGAATGTGGCCACTGCAGCAGGGAATCAAACATGCAACCTTGTGCTCGGCAGCAGCAACATGCCGTAACCACTGAATGCTTCAGACATGCATTAAAAAGTGCATTTCCACAAGGGTTCTGTGCTGCGCAAGCTGGTTTATGCTCAACATGGCAAAACAGCAAAGATGATGAGACAGGTGAAACAAATAGCGCTTTTTCTTGCCATTTTCACCCAGCCCATCTGCACTTTGCAGTCATGCAGCACTTCCATGTTTCAACATTAATTTCGAAGTATTTCCCCGTCACCCAATGACAAACAAATATAAGTGAGTGCTTACACTCTCATGTTTGTTTTCCCTCTTGGTTTTGCACTAACTTGACATAGCAAAGTGTCTCAAAAATTATTTCTTTTCATAACAAGCTCACTTTACCATCATGGTAATACTTCTTTTCTTCACAGAAAATGGTGAGTGACTGCCACATCATTTGCCTTGATAGTTCTGTATCTGATGTAAGGTACAATAATAAGATGTATTTGCTACCTAGAGATAGTTGCCAGTTACATTGCATTTACTATGCTATTGCTGTCCTGATGAAGAAAACAGCACTTGTTGAAACATTGGCTTTAACGACATTCCTCGTTTTACAACTTAGTCAATTCAAGCCTCAATCTTCCAGTGATACTCTCTTGTTTAGATTTAGTATGTTTAGAATTAATATCTATGTTTTGTACACTGAAGTTACAGTGTGTGAACGCTTTTCCATACCTTTGAAGCAACATCACTCTTGAGCAAATGGTCGACAAGGTGTCGTCCTACAAAGCCAGTCCCTGCATGGGAGGGACAGAGGTAGCACTTGTGTAGTCAGTTCATTTATGCCCTGTTAGAACTGTTCATGTGCAAACCTATCAGAATCATCGGATAAACAGCAGTGGTTAAGCACTGATAAAGCACTGACAAGAAATGACAGTACGGGAAATGCAAAACTACAATAAATCCCTTAATTTTTTTTTCTCCAGTTTATATTGTAGGGGGAAGCCACACTCAAAAACGACATGGGCAGATGCACCTGCCTGTCAAGATCTCAACCACACCGTGAAAGGAACGGGGGATAAAAAAATAAGAGGAAAGGAAAGAGACAGGATATTGATGACACTTGAAAGGCGACCTTCAAAGCTGCTTCTGCCGTCTCCAACTGTGCTTTTCACAAGGCAACCACGTCCTTCATTAAAGTCTACGAAATGCCACAGTGCGGTCGAACGTAGAGTACAGTTATATTAGCTCGTTCATCTTCATGAAATCGTATAGAGAGCAATGGTGCGTCAGTGTGACAGTCCTTGTTTTTAAATTTATACTGTCTTCGCACAGCTATACAGATCGAAAGTAATGGTGACAGTGCGCTTCCGTTCGCGGAACACCCTTGCAAATAATATTTTCTCGTATGGAAGAGATAGTTAAAGACAGATATTCAGACTGGGTGTTGACGGCTTCGATAAATGGGAAGACAAGCGTGCACCAACGAAGCTATTGCGACACGGAGACATGCCGAAGGTGCTGTCATCGGTGTGTCATCGCCTGACAGCGGAAATGACACACCACTCAAAGAACGCGCTCTTTGCAGGTGAACGAACAATGCCTATTTATGGGCGTCTCCTTTTCGCGGTCAGGCTAGTACTCACCTCCCAGAATGAGGAATCGGTGCTTTTGGTTGCTGTCGCCCATGTCCGTGGCCTTGACACCGGCAAGAGTTGATACCGGTCGACGTTCAGGCAGCTTCCGAGCGATGTGCTGTGGTGCAGCACCGCAGGACCGGGAACACGTGGGCGACGACGACCGGAACAGGAGGCGGAGGTCGGCGAATGTAGCGGCGAGATCGCAAAAATAGCTGAATGAATCAGCGCCAGATGACGCTAGCTTCATTAAAAATTCACTATCATCAACACCAAGGTATTTGCTGCATTTAACGTTGACTTATATAACTCAGGTAAGCACTATATATTGTGAGTGTCTAAATATTTTTTTTTCACTTTTATAGTGCAGTGTGCTAATCTTAAAAAAGAGTGACGTTGTTATGGTTGACAGAAATGTTGTTGATCTCGTCATATCCCGCCAGGTAACGCTTCGAGCACGGCGCGCGAAATTTGAGCGTGTTCTTACCACGCTGCGTTGTTGCGTGTTTTCTTGGACATGGGTATCAGCGATACGACGCACATGTTTCGGCTAGTTCGTAAAATATGCGGCTACATTTAATAGCGCGGGGAGCACACTTCTTTTTTGCAGTGTTGCTTGCCCCAGCCAGGTCCGTGCCCAGGAAAATTTGTTGGAGGTAGTCACCAGGGTGCCTCTAAAGGAGTCCTGCTACACCTTTTATAAAAGGCGTGGAATGCGTCTGGTAAGTGAAATCTCACGAATTTTTTTCGAGCAAGAACTCCCTGATTTCACCTTGTATGAACGGGATTAACGACAATGAAATTCGGCCGCTTACACGGCCTCGCCACCTCGCTCTGAAACCGCGCTCGAAGCTCTGAAGCAGGGTGTGAGACCGGGCTAGTTGGTATTACATGCTGAAGTGACTAGCGCAAGAGTGTACAACGGGACACTAAAAAGGCGACAAGGACAAGCGCAAAGTCCTTGTCTCCTTTTTAGTGACCCGTGTCCAGTGGCGTAGCTAGGTCGTCTGGTACCGCGGGGGGCCCATAGTTCTTCTGTCACCCCCCTCCCCGGTTGTAGCCGGCGGAAAGAGGGGTGTCTTTAGACGTATATGACACCTCTCCGCCCCCCTCACTGGCCCCTTGCAGCCGGGGACACCCCCCCCCCCCCCCCCCCCCCCCCTGTTGCTACGCCACTGCCCGTGTCCACTCCTGCGCTAGTCACTTCAGTTCGAAGCTCTGCCGCGCGACGCTTAGTCGCTCCGCCCGATCTCGGAGGATTTCACGCCCAATTGGCAGCACATCACATATATAGTACAGTTGTCATTACATTGAGCTTTAGTGAAGGCGTAGCAGATACAACTAATTCTAATTTTTCACACGTAATCATTATGATGACATTCTGCTTTCTTGCTTCCGCCGGAGGCAGAAGAAAAAGGTCGCGAAGTGTAGAGAAATTTCGGCTATGACCATCGTGTCCATAAGCGTAGGAATGATGACAAGAAGTGGCGGGAATATCACGAATAACAGACTTAGATGGGCTAGTTGGTTGCTGTCTTGATGGAACATGGTTATAAAGGCGCGTTTTGAGGACAGGACACTGTCCTGTGTGCGTTCGTTCTGTGTCCTGTCCTCAAAACGCGCCATTATAACCATGTTCCATCAAGAATATCACGAAGTTGAAGGAAACCGTCTTTCCAACAAAAGACCCATGCTGCAAGCAAATCGGACGTGAAGGATTTTGTACACGACGGCGACGTGTACAAAAACCTACTGCAAAACCTTCAGAAACATCTTGTGCTGCTCTGCACAGCAAAATAAATAAACTTAAATTATTAGTTCATGCGTCACGTCAGTTTCGGTGCGCATTTGCTGCCCCAACACCGGGTAACTCTAGAGAGCCGTCACTCAACACCGTGTCTCGCTTGGGGCTCGACTTGTAAGCTGTGGTGACCATTGTAGGCGACGAGCTGACGCGACAGCCATCTACATCGCGTCACTCGTCGCCGTCGCGCGCAAAATCGCTTACATTGGGTTTATACTTGGGCTCATTCCCACCCACGACTTGAGGATATCAAACACCCGCCGTGGTTGCTCAGCGGCTATGGTGTTAGGCTGCTGAGCACAAGGTCGCGGGATCCAATCCCGGCCACGGCGGCCGTATTTCGATGGGGGCGAAATGCTAAAACACGCGTGTACTTAGATTTAGCTGCACGTTAAAGAACCCCAGGTGGTCGAAATTTCCGGAGTCCTCCACTACGGCGTGCCTCATAATCAGAAAGTGATTTTGGCGCGTAAAACCCCATAATTTAATTTTTGAGGAGATCAAACGCGCGAGCGATTGCGACCACAAAGTGAGTCAAGGCGACCGACGTTTACACTCGCACGTGCGACCGGCCCGTCGCCACGCCGACATTTCTCGCGATCGATGCCGTTCACGTGTGATCGCAATGCTATCACTGCGTAAAATAAGCGTCAGCGTATACAGACGTCCTGCTCCTGCGTACCTGATTGGTTCAGATGCTTTGCGACTGCGGTCGCGCGACTGAAATGTCGAGCAGCGAGCGAATGAGCTAAAACAGTCGCTTTTCGAGACGGGAGATCATCTGGAACCGGTCGCAAAGACATGGTCGCGCGACCTCCTCAAATCGCCGGTGTGAACGGCTATAGCGACAAAGTAAGTTTCTTAATATTGTTGAAAGAGTGTTGCAGTGTCCCTTTAAGAGGGGCTCCATCGAGGAAAACAGATTGAGCGGCAGTAGTAAATTACGCTTCTGCAACACCAAACGAGCCACTCTTACAGTAACAGCTACATTTCCATGAAAAAAAAAAAAAAACGACAAAAGGTGAAAAAAACAAAACCGCCCATGTCCCAGGCTTTGGATGGATGGATGGAAGGTAGGAGCATCCCCTTTGAAACGGGGTGATGGCAGTTGCCACCATACTCAGCTTTTTATTTTGCCTTTTATTTATGTTTACCTGTGTTGTGCGTTATTAAAATTCGCGATTTTCTTTAAATACGTCTTCCTACCCTTTTAACCTTATGTCACCTCTCTGCTTTTGAGCCACCAATACTCCAATCGCCTCTTGCTAATTTCCACCGCATATTTATTTACATGACTATTGTTATCTCTGAGCCCTAGGGCCTCAGGAAGCGTGACTGTGGCCGCATCACAATCGGGAATGATACCATCACATTTTAGTATGAGGTTTTCCATTGTTTCTACATATTTACCACACACAGTACCTATGTCTTCTTCGTTAAATTTCTTTTTTAGCTCCGCGTTCTAAGACATCCTGACCTAGCTTCAAAGAGTAGGGCACTGCCTCTTGAGTTATCATAAAACACTTCCTTCCTGATCTGCTTTTTGCAGTATCGATATAGTTCCACACTATGCTTCTTTTCCATTGAATTTATTCAATTTTGACCTTCCGCATTTTTAACCTGTCGTTTAATGCTCTGTCTTTTCTTCGTCATCGTGTCTGGCATACTTGCTGGTTAGCTTCCTAGTTCTTTTCCGCCATTGTGAGTCAACGCTATTTCTGTATAGGTATCTAAATACCTTAGCTGCCCACCTGTTATCGTCCGATTTCCTCAGGCGTTTTTCGTATAGGATTTTACTCGAGCTTCCCCTGCTTCGAACGATGCCCAGCCCATATCCCCCTGTACTGCTTCGTTTGTGGTTTTCCCGTGGTCACCTAGTGCTAATCTTCCCACAGCTCTCTGATTTACTTCTAGTCTCGACTGAACCTCTGCCCTTAAACACAGGACCGCATTCCCGAAAGTAAGCCCCGGCACCATTACTCCCTTCCAAATACCTCTCAGTACCTCATAACTGTTGTACCCCCACAATGCCCTATGTTTCATTATCCCGACATCTCTTCGCCCTTTTGCTATGAGAGACTGTTCGTGCTTTTCCGTGTACATATGCCCTTTGTTTATCCATACCCCGAGATATTTGTGTTCGGCCACTCGGGGTATTTCATGGCCTTGTATTGTAAGCTCCTGATCAATTGTATCTTTGAAAAACATCCCACCGGACTTAGCTGCACTAAAACTGAAATCTAAACTGTCTCCCTCGTCTCCACAGTAATTAACCAGAGTTTGCAAATCTTCCTGGCTATCTGCTAACAATACAATATCGTCCGCATACATTAAACCCGGTAGTCGTTGCTCAACAACCTTTCCGCCTAATCTGTATGTCACATTATAGATTATTGTAGAGGATCCGCTTCCAGCGCCACCGCCGTGAACGTCTGTGCAACGAGCGGATGTTTTATGTTTGCAGAGCCGGCCTCCTCGGCGCGGAAGGCACGTACAATAAAAAATCAGTTTCACCGCCGCTCGGCTTCTCAGCGGCTGCAGCGGTGCTGGTCGGCTGCTTCACGCTATTTTCACTTCGGCGTAGTACGCGCAAGAAGTGCGCAACTACGAGACAACAATAATTAGAAATGTTGGTCGATGAAACGCCGGGCAACCGCACAAAGCTATGCATAACAACTTGTACTAAAAAGTGAGCAGGGTTACAGTACTTAACGCAATCCCTCGTTAGGCTAAGCAGGCGGAAAAAGAAGGAAGAAAAAATGGAAATAAAAGCTTGCCTACTGTTGCGCCGTACGATCTCCGATGAACATCACTCACTAAGGTATACTTCCCGAATGCGCGCCAGCCTGTCGCTGAGGAGACGGGCCTGCTGGATCAGTTACTTCTGCTTCAGCGTCGTATGTCCACACGTGTATACACGGTAACTAGCAGGACGATTCACACTCACTGAAAACTTTCCGCGCGTCACAGGCGTGTGTTCGGCGCAGTTGTACAGGATGAAAAAAAAAAGAAAATCTGCGCGTGATATTTCTGTGAAATGAAGACGTCCGACAGCATCAGGATCATGACGACTTTTGATCTTTTTTCATGGAACGACACGACGTTTGAGGGCAAGTTAAAGATCCCCTGGTGGGCGACATTACTCTAGAGTCCTCCACCACGGCGTGCCTCATAATCAAATTGTGGTTTTGGCCCGTAAGACCCCAAAACTCAACTAATTTCAGTCTTACAGTGAAAGGACGCTTCACAAGCCAGAAAAAAAGAAA
Source organism: Dermacentor variabilis (assembly GCF_050947875.1). Classification (NCBI taxonomy): domain Eukaryota; kingdom Metazoa; phylum Arthropoda; class Arachnida; order Ixodida; family Ixodidae; genus Dermacentor; species Dermacentor variabilis. Next base: position 145,245,474 of record NC_134572.1, read on the forward strand.
AAAAAAAAGAAAAAACGGGTGGAGACGCCGCATTAAAGCTTTTGCACCAGCTTACCTTGCCGTCCTAGATTTTGAAAGCGTCTGTTGAGGGCTTGTAGCATTTTTTCGTTATATAAAGGTGGACTGCATTGTAATCAAAGGGAGCCAGAGATAGAATTTAGCGAGTTTTGAGAACACTTACTGCTCGAAAACGGCCCAAATACAAGAAAATCGGCTCTGGAAGTCGAGCGTAAAAAAACAAGAAGGAAAAAAAAGGAAAAAAGATTTATCTTTACTTTTTCTTCCAGTTATCGACTTCTTCAAGCGAAAGTAAGTTCCGAAGGAATACAGTATCATGTCTTTAAGTCCGCTGGCGGCCATCTTAGATGTATAAAAATGTTCTAAAATTGTATTGTTTCACGACGACATCGGTGAATAACCGGCTATAATTATTCAAGTAGTAGCTAATAGGAAAAAAAAAGGCATTGTCTGGAGTTTTCTGAGCCAGAAATAGCCCATATATGCAATAAAATTCAAGGAGATTACGCGTGTACTGCTATACTGGGGTATTAAAGGAGCCCACTACTACCTTCCTTATGTGAAATACCAGCGAGCGCTTTGAAAGGAAATCTAACTGCGGCGTCACCTACACTGCTTTGTTGGTCTGAAGGACGCTGTGGGAAGCTCATCCTAAACGCTTTCACACTAATACGAATTAAGTGGTGGCAATTCCGGATACAGCGACCCTCCGGAAGATTTCGTCATCCACAAACTGCGTGACGCGTGATATTGCTTCCCTCGTAATGATCCCAATTAGCGGTTGACAGAAAAAAAAAAAACGCAGCCGGCCACGTATAGATGACGCAAAACTTAATATTATCCTTCCTTCTAAATTCTGCCCACGATATTACCGCGGCCTTGTTTTGGGCGTGGCCGTGGACGTTACGTAAAGTCAGGTTACGAAACGCGTTTCCCGCACCACAGAACGTGCTCGCCATTATTACGTATGTGTTGTGTTGTATTGTTGTCCCCCATTTTATTGTTTTAAGGTTGAGTTTCACAGCACCAAAGAAAAGACGAAAGAAAGAAAGGAAGAACGAAAGAAAGAAAGTGTTGAATTGTCGTGGACGCTGTATCGATCGTCAGCGTTTACACTTGTTTCAGTTTTTTTGAAAGCTCTCTTCCGTGTTCTTGGCCTGCGCAGACGCTTTTGGCTGATTGGTACGTGACCTACTGCTCGTGAAGACACAGCATATGCGTACTCGTTACCCTTTCAGCGGGGGATAGGGAGAGAACGTTTAATGACGAAGCGGAGAGGTCGTCCGGAATAACTTTGCCCGCGACTTGTATCTTCGGGCAGAGGGACTTAGGGGCCAAAGGAGAATGAAAGAGAGAGTGAACATAAGGGTAATAGAGTACAGTGAACGTAGTGTCGCACATGTCTCCAATCCTTTTTTTCCACCGAAGAGAGTTTAAAGATTGCGGCAGAAACACATCTCGCGATGATTATCGACGTTAATGCCGCAGCACTCAAGCAATGTAGCGCCACCTGCAGTTGCTTCCACCACAACGCGTCGTGTGTGAGTCGCGTACTTGCCAGCCTCGTGCAGCTCTCTCGCTATAAAGCGCACCTCCTCCCCCGCGGCTCCGTGCGGGTGGTGCAGGGTGGCGACAATTCCTTCGATGCTGACAGTTTCCCCTCGAAGCCATAGTTTTCTCGGCACGCTCCGCCATCTTTTGGCAAGTCAGTTCTGCGGAATTCCGCAAGGTGGAGGAAGCTTGTGCTTCGAGTTGTCGATTAATTCGCCCCCGCGCTGGTATCTGCTAGCTCCCTATACTCAGCTCGGATGGTAGAGCGACCGCTCCTAAAAAGCATTGGTCCCGGGTTCGAATCCCGGACCAGGGCGAATTTTTCTTCAACTACGAAGCTTTGTTTCTGAGAAGCCCGTGTGGGTTTTCTTACAGCTGGCGGGTTTCCACGCATGCGTGCTTATCACTACATATGAAGCACGGCAAGCACGCGCTCGTAACCCGAGACCGACGGGCACCGTTTTGAATGGACTGCAGCTGTTTTGCTCAGCAATAATGTACGATAATTACTTCGCTCTCGAAAGCACGCCTGGACGCAGATTGTATATATGCCACAACCAAAGTGAGCTTGCGATTCTTTTTCATTTGTCGCAAATTTACATTATTTCGCAAGTTCAAGCAAATTAGCATTGCAAATGCAGGCAAACTTGGATTGCAATAGGCCAACTTCAGCGCGGTTATTCCTTGCACGAACGTCTTCATATACAGAAAGACCATCTCGGGTCACCGCTCTAGGCGCAGGAAACTGCGGAGTGAGATGAAACATGGCGCCCGCGGTAGCGGACGACGCGGTTAGGTACCACCATAATGCGGTTCTCGCCACCCTGTACGGAGCGGCGGGCGAGGAGGACATCAAGGCACCCTAGTGCCTTTTAAAGCCCCTTGATTATCAAAGGACTTTACTGCCTTTTCACGTGGTGCGCCGTCTATAGGTGCGCGCGAAGTCCATTTCCTGTTGCTCAGCCTCCGAGATTGCACCGATGGCGCTCAGGTGCTGTGCGAACGCCGAGAAATTATCTCTCGCTGCCCGTGAGCATTCGTGGCGCAGTACTCAAGCGTCGGACTGCTATATTCGAGGAACACATGCGACGCCGCCCAGTACCGGATAAATTTTAAAGCATTTTTTTATATTGAGGAGAAAGTGGCCTAAAGAAGCTATATATATATATATATATATATATATATATATATATATATATATATATATATATATATATATATATATATATATATATATATGGGTAATGGCCAGAAGGCCAAGTCACATCCGTCGTCACCATGAGTAACTCAAGCTGCAAGTTAAGCTCAATGGATGCAAGGAGAGAACGAAGAATACGCGGAGCCAGAAGCTGCATGATGGTGACTTCTACAAGATACTTATTTGATTTAACCTTTTTTTCTTCAAAAAATGAAAACAGTCATTTCAACCCCAGAGTGGGTAGCGCCATTTCGCCAAGGAACAAGATCAAGAACAGAATGGCGACTAGCGACGTTACTAAAAGGTAGTGTTGTAGTCGGCGTGGTGGTGTGGTTACATTTGGTGGCAACGATGGGATCGGAAGCGATGAAACAACCGAAGGAAGACATGGTGAACGCGTAAAGCGATACTTTGGAAGAGCATGATCGGAAGTGGCTGGCGTCATTGGAACAAACACTTCCAGACGTGACAAATAGACACAGGCCTGCGGTTGCCACCGCGTGCGGCGTTCCTGGAGCGCTTAGGGAAAAGGGTGCAGTATTTGAGGGAATTTTGACTGAGTGCGACGAAAGACTCTATCCGCGGAGCAGAAACATGTGAAGTGCCAGGTTCCTTCATCGATAGCTTTGTATCGGGCGGTTCCAACGAGCACCCAGATCCCCGACACCGGGACGAACAAAAAAAAAAAAAAAAAAAAAAAAACCAAAAAATAAACAAAAAAACAAGTGAATGTCGCTTCAAAAGGAAATAAAAGCAAGCGGACTCGCTGCTGACGATCCCTACGCGCACTTACGCCTTTTCACAGGTTGAAACAACCCCCACGGTCACCAAGCATGCTACTAAAAAAGCTGTCAGTCTCGACTCCAGAAACTCACCGGCCAGAAGGAAACCAACCCGACACCTGTGTTGCAAAGTAGCATGTATGCAGAACTCATGATGAGCGTGGCGGCGAAGAGGGATAATGCGATCACTAGCACCATCACGCGTGCCACGTCCAAGGTGGAGTTTGCGGAGGAGAATCCGAATCAAACGGACATCCCAGTTTGGCAACTCGAAACAGTAAATTTGCATTTTCACAGATAGCTTTCATTCGGTTCAATATAACTTCTAGTTCTGCTGTAAATGTAGCGCAAGCACAAAAGTCAATGCATTCGTGCGGCAATTTGTTCCATATTCACATGGCAGATGAAGAGAGATGATGTTGGAATTACATTAAGCTGCGTGAAATAGAACAGAGTCCTAAAATGTATCGCGCGCCCGATACATTTGGGTGTTTCATTATAGATTAAGCGATGGCTTGATAATGTCTCTTTAAAAATTAAGTCGTGAGGTTTTACGTGCAAAACCACGATCTGATTATGAGGCACGTCGTAGTGGGGAACTACAGACCACCTAGGTTTCTTTAACGTGCACTTAAATCTAAGTACATGGGTGTTTTCGCATTTCGCCCCCATGGAAATGCGGCCGCCGTGACCGGGATTTGATCCCGCGACCTCGTGCTTAGCATCCCAACACCATAGCCACTAAGTAACCCCGGCGAGTGATAATGTCTCTTGCGCACACGACATTCTGTACCTAACTTTTGCAGCGCCTCTGAAACAGTTGTCCCTGCATGCGTGCGCAGCTCGTTATACCGTTCTTTGTAAAGTTTGTTTCTCCGCAATAACACTCTTAGTGAGGAGAAGTTGCGCACAGGCATACAGACAAACACGCAAACGTGCTTGCGTGCTTGGAGTGAGTAAGAGAGATATAAAGAAAGGGAGAAAGTGCATGCGCGTGCGTACGAGCGTGTTTGTGTGTCGGCTTCTTGACAGCGATCCTTTTATGTGCGGAAAACCACGAAAACACTCGCATCGTCTATTGGCCACACTGCTACGAGCAATGAAATCTCCGCCGCAATCACCAATCGGACACGTGAAATAACTCGCAACAGGTCGCACGACTTTATTCCGAGGTCACGACACCTTTTGCAGCGAAGAGCTCCAAGTGCATGAAGTGCAGTGCCAACATTTGTCGAGGTATCATTCCTTGGTAGCTGCGATGTTCGCTGTAGGAGCTGCATATACGTGCTTGTCTCGCGATTCCTTCGGTTATTTATTCAACGAGAGGCCGTCGGTACAGACCAGACTGCGAACGCGACGTTAAAGTTGTCCCATACTTCAACGTCACCAGTTTGTCAGCTGTCTATCTGCAGTCTCTTTGTGCATTCTTACTCCACAATCTTTATAGCAAAAATGTTTTGGGAAATGTGAATGGGTTTTTTTGGACCCCCGGATTTAAGATAGTAGCGAAAAACACACGCGAAGTAAGCAAAACAGTCTGCTCTTTTTTCACCTGGTAGGAGGCCTCTGGCGGGCCGGACAATTCTCCAAAAACGATCTCACTCATCACGGGACCAGATGGTTGCCCACGCATTCCCTTATTGCAACGAATCCCATGTGAACGCATATAACATTTTACGCCTTCTATTTCCTTTCTCTCTTGAATGTGCGCCAATCGCCTACTTTCCCTTTCTCCTATACTTGTGTCTCCGTTTTTCCCCAATCCCCACGAAGGGTAACAAAGCGGATGCTCACATCCAACTAGCTTCTTGATTTTTCTCTTACCTGTTTAAAGCGAAGCTTCCTTTGCCTCGGAAGTAAATTTCCTCGGTGTCCTCGGTGAACTACTCGAATGTTTGTGTCTGGTGAAAATAAGGGACATGTTATGGGTTATGGGTGGGCGAAGTTCAAAGTGTGTAATTTAACTACGGTTATTGTTGTAACTTACGTATTTAAGCGCTCCGGAGAGTTATAAGTGTTTTACGAACGGTCACTGTTTAGACCACTGTCCTGGGAGAGCTATTAAATGCCACTTAGATAAAATTTGGTTAACATTAGTGGGATCTTATGGCTGTTGTGCCTGCGAAGTTAAATGTGTACAGATAATTTACGATTTTTGTAAATAATTCTTTAATGAAGTGCTCGACAGTGTTATACGGCCGTTATCCGTCATGTTTGCCATTCCAGCAGAACTTTTTGTTGGGCTAGTTGGTGCATGTTACTGAAGTACTATAGCGCCAAACAGACGACACAAGAAGAGACACGGTCCGTGTCTCTTCTTGCGTCGTCTGTTTGGCGCTATAGTACTTCAGTAACATGTTTGCCATTGTTCCGAGATAACTCTTTGGACAGTGGGATACATTTCCAACATTTGTTGGAAAAAGGGGGGTGGGGCATCTTAAGCATAATGCGTGACAAAACTTCAAAGTTTATAGCTTAATTATCAGTTCCGCAAATAATTACTGAACACTTATTTATTCCCCATTTTCATGCGTTATGTGAGGTGCCTGCGGTGTCCTCAATAAATGAAACCAGTTAGTTCGTTTATATTTCGTGGAAATATGGTATGGGTTATACGTGATTTGTAGGCAAAGTTCAGACCATGGGGTTTAATTACGGCCTTCACAGTAAATTAGTTATGCAAGCACATCAGAAAATTATAACTGCGTTTAAGAGGAAGCTTTAGCTCAAGTGCTCCTATCTAAATACATGTAAAAGGAGAATTCGTTTTTCTCGGTAACCACTGCACCAAATTTGACGAGGTTTGTTGCATTTAAAAGACAAACTTAAAATCTAGTGACTGTTGGTTTCGAATTTTCGAGTTAGATTGTCAATATTTTGTTAAAAATTGTCAAAAATCGAAAATTTTCAAAAAACGAAACTATCAAGTTTACAACTCCGTAACTCAACCACTAAAAATGATAATGCAATTCTGTGAATTGCATCTAATAGTACATCTAAAGCGGACAAAATTGATATGTTACACATGAATATAAAAAGATTTAGTAATAGAGAAATACAACTCTTGCAAAACAGTTGTAACCAACGTAACAAATTCACGTAAGATGTAAAATGACATATTTAATTTGTCCGCTTTGAATGATCTAATGGATGCCGTTTACAGAACCGCGATATCGGTTCTTGATGCAGAGCTATGAATTTATAAACTTCGTGCTTCTATTTTTTTCAAACGGTCAAATATTTGAAAATCGTTTTAAGAAAATTCAAGCCCTAAATCGAAATTCCGCTTCCAACAGTCACTAGAATGTAACTTTCTCTTTCAAATGCGACAAATTTCATCAAAATCGGTCCAGGGGTTATCTCATAAAAACGTTTTTGCGTTTTACATGTATTTGAATAGGCCGCGTCGGAGTTGGGCCCGAGCTAAAGCTTCCTCTTAATGAACGGCGTAGAATTTAGCTAGCTGTACAGGAAGAACTCCAGCTGTCACCGCAACCAAATTTGCCGGAAATGGGGGGAACGTTATCAGTGATGAACATGCCAAGTCAAATGTGCAGGGCTGAAGTATCGCCTTTGTTGAAAGCTCCTCAACCAAGTACTGAAAAGTGTGACATGCGAGCAACGTTTTAAGAGGGTTCGTCAGTGGGTGAGTCATAAACTGGCAACGTCTTAAAGTGAGAGGTTTAATTACTGGCAACTGTATTCCTTAATGGAGCTGCTCGAAAGAAACAGCCTCACTGAAAATGGGGCTGTGACTCTGCGAGGTCACAAAAGTCTGTTGTCTTTCAGTATTTTTTTCTTTGTTTTATTTGTTTATTCTTTAAAAATTTTTGATTTTGTTTATATATTATTTAAAAAATACAATTTAATTTCACCTTTTGATTACTTTGATTTCATCACTCACTAACAATTTGGAGTAGCATGCTATACCCTCTCTTGAGCGAACATCTCCAGCTCTCATTAGAGTCGGCCTGTTTCATTATCATTGCTGTCCTCACCCAAGTAACACTAATGTGGGGCCGGCGTGCGACTATAATGTTGGACCAGCGTTATACGATGTATTGCCGATGTGGTTGCACGTAGGGTCTAGGTTGTTTCCTGTGCTCTTGGGGTAACTAGTATAGCTGTAGCACGCAGTCTGCAGAGTAGCTGGAAGCAGGCGATATTAATTTTAAAGTCACAGCGCGTTAACCCGAGCTTTCTTTTTTTAGACACTCCGAGGCAAAATTTTGCCTCGGAGATACACTGTATTCATTCACTAGCTGCACCGGTTTCCTGGCCCTTAGTTTCTTGGTCCGCTGCATATTTCAAGCGGCTCGTTTCTTGTGCGGCGTCAAGAGAACAGCATTTACAGATGACATTTTTGTGCCAACCCAGACGCTTGAGTGGATCATATTATTGTAGAATGCCCCCAGTGTGACCTACAGCGTTCGCGGTCGGGTTTGCTTGTAAATGTTGGATGGTTGCACGCCTGCACCGTAGTCACCATTGTGACGGCCTTTGCAACTTCTCCGCAACCAGTTCCTTTCCTTTGTAGATAGTTGCGCAATGTAGGAGCAATGCTCTGTTGCCTTTATTCTGTACATTAAAATGAGATTATGGCTTTTGAGAAGGCTTCCTTTCAATGTCTGTACGCCTGTGACTATGTTATTACACTTCCGGCACGTCGCCCCTGTGTATGTAACTACATTTCCCGGAAATGCCTTTCCTTCGTGTCTGCCACAATACGCCTGGCGACAGTGCCTTGGCTCACGAGGGAGTTTGTATTGTATTGTGTATCCCTGAATTTTTTTGCCAATTATATTTTGTGCTGGTGTATCCTCACATTTCTTTCGTGATTCTGTTTACAACTGCTCTGCAAACGATAATCGCGCGATGTTGCAGCAATAATAAACCCGCAGTGTACAAGAGAGCCGTCCGGCCTCTGTAAAACAATATTTTATAAAGGCTGGTCACCTGCCGAAACGTCGAAATAAACTTGTGTTTTCCAATTTATTTAACGTGCACACACGCACACGCACACGCCACGCACACGCCACGCACTCGCACACGCACACGCACGCGCACACACAAACACACACGCACACACACACACACACACACACACACACACACACACACACACACACACACACACACACACACACACACACACACACACACACACACACACACACACACACACACGCACGCACGCACGCACGCACGCACGCACGCACACGCACACACGCACAAACGCGCGCACACACACACACGCACGCACGCGCGCACACACACACACGCACGCACGCACGCACAAACATAAATAATACAATATAATAATGTAATATAATAAAGCCTAGCTTTATTATTTACTATGTCTGAGTACTGAATTACGTATATTGGGGCCTAAGGAGGTCTACCTTCCCATTTTTCTACATAAAAAAAAACAAAACAAGAGAAAACACATTCGCTTGACCCACTGTGTCTATGGGTATTAACAGTGAGCTAATAATTAAAAAAAGGAAAAGAGAAACTGCGCTGGACAAACTTCGAATCTCCTTTAGGTGCGGGCCTTGTGTTGAAACAACAGCAGCAGCACCAAGAAGAACAACAACAACACCAAAATCGTCTCGTATTGGTTTTGTACGCTGCCTTTCTTTCTCGCAAATATGATAGCCCGATTTAGTGCCGAAAAATTGGATTTAATGCTGCTCCTTTTTTTTGCTTACACATAATGACTAAAATTACAAGCAAGAATATATCAGTATTCTGTCGATCTTCCTTTCAGTATGTCAAGCAGTCAAAACAAGAAAAAAATTGGTGACTACTGACGTCTAGCGGTAAATTATTGTACTATTCCGATTCAAACCTGCGCGAACGTCCGCGAGGTGGCCTATACGTAACAGCCACTGTAGGAGCCGCTATGAAAGGAACGGACACGCGTGGATTCTCTTAATAAACTATGGTACATGGAACCCGTGCTTTATATTAATGGATTCGACATAAATATTTACGCAAGTTTGCTTCAAGCAGTGCTCTCGGCCAGGAAGTCGCTGTAGTCGTCGGCTAAAAGCGGTCTCAGTATTCGCCAGAACACACGCGCTTGGAATAATGGAGGCGAAAGTTGGAGAAGCGTGGGACTCGGTCGGAAGGTTGGATTTCCGCTAAGCCGGGGGAGTGCTTTCCCTGTAACTAGCTTGACTTAGCATGCATTAGGGGTAAACTCTGTTTTGCCTTTTTGAGGCTGCACGTGCTCGAAACGTGCGGAAATTGCGCTCTCTCACTGAACATGAGCCCTGTAATATCATGGCTCTGATGGCGCATTTAGCGTGACCATAGAATTTGCTGACATGTCGCAACCCTGCTGCGCGTCCGCAGTCTCAAACGCCTCCCTAAAATGACAAAAAAAAAAAGAAGCAATTCACCTATTTGTTCCGCTCTGAACTCATTCACACTGTGACAGCAGCGGACTATCGCAGGGGTTATTATCAAGGAGATATTCTCAAGAACGTAACTGCGATTATCGACAGTGGTGTATCGACGCGAACACATAGAACGGGTTGTCTCTCACACAGCTCAGAAGCGCAGAGGGACAGAAGAAGAGGGAAAGAGAACGGCTGTGGCGTTAGCGCGGAGGAGTTTCGACAGGAATCATTTGCGTCGAAGTGCTGGCTTGCACGTTACAAGTGACATTCACGTGTAGTTCAGTGCGACCAAGGCTTAATGCCGAGCGGGGCAGGGAGAGAGGGAGCGCACCCGTTCGCCTGGCGATCAGCATGACGTAGATAAATAAGCACGTACGCACTAGGAAGCGACTCATGAGTGCGCGAGAGCCCTTAGCACCCAGTTAACGGAGAGTTTAAGCGCTCAGCCTGACCCTAAACGTCATCTGCGAGCGTCCTAATCGGGAATTGCAATTGATCATTTCTTTGCAAGATGTGCAGATGCATTAAACGTCAAGCGTTACCAGAACATAGTCAAGCGCGCACAAACAAGTGCAGAGGGGACGTGCAGACGACACGAGTGCTTCAAACTGATCGTTAACTTTTTATTCAGAAAATTGCATAATATGGGGGGGGGGAACATTTTCCTTCATGACGTCACAAGACCGGCATGCCGACATCAGGTGGTCGTCCTCAGAAACTTAGTTTCTTTAGACGACATAAAAATAGAAGGTGCGCTGACACCCGACTCACCCGCCTTTCTAATGCAATCTGCTTCAATTATCTCCCTAACATCGGGGTTCTTATTTTTTTTGGCTACTATCCTACACATGTCGAACAAAAGTTTGCACGGCCTCTTGTTTTTTATTACACACTCATGACAATGCATATGAAGATTCCCATCACGGTGATTATCCACCTTACTTCTGTATTCTATATAAGTCTTCCATTTATACATCTACCAATCTGATCACTATAGCTGGAACCACACGACAAGGGAACTTTATATACCCTTTAAGTAGAACTTTAAGTAGAAGATCCCCAGCGAATCAAATCCAAAAACACAGAGAAATTGAAGCCTGGTAAAGCTTACAGCCAAAACCAAACGCTTACCCACTGAAGCAGCAACATATCACCAGTCCTTCTCCGCCGTATCCAGTCAGTTGCGAGAGATGGTCAATCCCAAGTCGCCTCCAACTCGATCAGGATACCGGTCGGTCACGATGTGCCAAAGCCCGTCAGCTGCCGTTGCTGTCTCCCGAGTCGTAGGCCGATCTCACCGCTGCCATTCAGTTATTCAGTTTGGCGGTTGTAGCTGTAGGGACGATTGGAGGAACTTGGGGCGACAGGACTAGGCGAGCAGGGTTTATTTACATTATTTAGATTTGAACTTGGGATGCATTTACACAGTCTAGCGTGACTCCCAACTGGAGCCCGCAAGACGAAGCATACAGCAAACGAGCACACAGCTCACGAGTACATTGACGAGCACCGAGCATACCCGCCGTGGTTGCTCAGTGGCTATGGTGTTGGGCTGCTGAGCACGAGGTCGCGGGATCGAATTCCGGCCACGGCGGCCGCATTTCGATGGGGGCGAAATGCGAAAACACCCGTGTGCTTAGATTTAGGTGCACGTTAAAGAACCCCAGGTGGTCAAAATTTCCGGAGTCCTCCACTACGGCGTGCCTCATAATCAGAAAGTGGTTTTGGCACGTAAAACCCCAAATATTATATATAGCACCGAGCACGACGACGAGCACCCTCTAGCAGCCGACAATCGCTGCTTATAAGCACTCCGTTCGACGTCATCGTTCGACGTCATCGCAGACTACACGCCTTTTTGGAGGAAGAGGGCTCACACACACGTGCCGCACAGGTTTCAGTGCTCTCTCGAGGGCAGACGACCTTTGCAGCGCAGTCGTCGTGGTACCCATTGTCCTGCGTCCCCGTAGTCAGGTGGTCACGCCCGAACCCAGCCGGCGCCCCTAAATTCCAGAGCTTCCGTAGTCCGCAGTTCTCCAAAGGAATTTCACGGTTCATTAGCGCGGTCCTCGCTGGTTCTCTGAAGGGCGCCACCACCCCGGATCGATCGACGCACCTGCAGCGGGCTGAAATAGCTGCAGGCCGATCCTAACAATATCGGTGGACTCAGGGCGGCCTTGTGAAGTGTGTTGAGTGAATATTCGAGTTTGTGTTTGTGTTATCGTTAGAAACGGGGCTGTGTACATAAGCCTGCTATACACGAGTGCAGTCAAGAGCTGTGTTGCTTGTTCTTCGCTATGTACGTGTTTTTTTGCTAATGATCCTTCGCATTAGGTGCGTGAGAGTTCGGCAATCTTTTTGATATTGTATAACGCTAGAGTTTGCATTGTTGTTATGATTTAGGATGAATCCGAATATTCGGCAGGGTGTCGCCTTTGGTATCTGTTTGCCTAATAGGCTGTTGTATAAGGGCGTTTGTTTTCTTTTGATATTGTGTTCGATTCATGGGGAGGAGTGCCGACTTTTCTGCTGAAGGTTGGAAGCCGGCTTTGTGTAAGTGGTCAACCATGGTGTCAGCGCCTTACTCGAGGGTTGTTTAAACGTCCCATGGACATCCAGTTTCGCGCCATAGGATAATTTCGTCGGCGTAGAAAGGGTGACGAAGGTTGGGGATTGTGGATAGCAGCCTTGATAGGGCTGTCTTGCGCAGATTAAAGAGGGTGGGATATATGATCTATCCTTGAGGCGTTCCAGGGTAATATTGATGGAGACGGAAAGAGAATGCGCGGCCTTGAAGCGTACTCAAACGAGAAGCTTGCACGGTTAGGTACAAAGACCAAAGCTGCAACGCAACGGCTGTAGAGCTAGACCAGCGCCAAATATCCAAGGTCTAATGAGTTTGTTGTGTCGCTTTTGTGACGTTTTTGTTGTGCATTTCACCTAAACAATAGTTTCTAAGCAATGCGATGGTATTTTAGTATCTTTTTATCGCATTATAGTATTTTTTGTCATCTCGTGTAGCATACAGGGTGTTCCAGCTAATTTTAGCCAGATTAAAAATATGCGAATGCTACGCAGCTGGACAGAACCAAGGTAATGTTGTTTGCCGTCACTTGGAGATGCTCATATTATTTGTTTTATTCTACCTAATTACAGAATTAGCCCTAATTAATTAATCAACTTCTTAAATATTACATTTAGATGAAGCGTTTCAATGAAAAAATTGTAGAGCAACAAGAAAAACTCCCGATACAGTTTTCTGTTGCTCAATACGAGCTACATAAAAGTGTTTTTTCGAGCATTAAAGAAACCCACAAATACACGCAAAGTGCCTCGAGCGGCCAATCGCGCGGCAATTGTGCGTGCATTTGCGGGCTTCTTTCGCGCTCAGAAAAACACTTTTATATAGCCCGTATGGAGGAACTTAATTACAATATTTGAGAAGTTGATCAGTTAATTAAGACTAATTATCTAATCAGGCGAAATGAAAACAAAGTAATTTGAGTATCTCTAAGCGATGGCCAAGAACATTACCTTGGTTCCGTCCAGCTACGTCGCATTCGCATATTTTAAACTCTGGCTAAAGTTAACTGGGGCACCCTGCATATTAAGCGGTGTGGAGTTATAGGTATGGTTTCATGTGCAACGATTTCCACAGTGCGTGGGACCTGCAAGACTTGTTATATTCGTTTTAAAGGCTGAGTAACTAGGGAAGCCCCTGATTATCCGGAAGGTTGAGTGAATCTCGGAGGATCCACAGTTTTGCGCAACGTGAAAAGTTTCCTGCCCGTCATCTATCAATTGGTGCACTGCTGCGATATTTAACCTCCTCCTGTCTCGGTGAGTTACGCAGGCTGCGATAGATTGCGGCCAGCGTAGTCTTGTGTGATATTGGAGTAGCCTTATGCAATATACCTCCAGTGATACTACATGATCTGAAACGAGTTTACCTGATACGTGCATAAGCTATTATAGAGGGAGTAATCTTTATATGTATAACAGCGAAGCTGTTAGCCTCTGGTTGGGCAGGATTTTCCGAGGCGTGCTAACCCCCCCCCCCCAAAATAAAATAGAAGAAAAAGAAAAAGCGGCAGCTGGAAAAGGGGTTTATGTTTAATTTTCGGCGTAACAGAATTATGTTGTCTCGTATATTTGAATTACAATCCGAAACTATAATGTCTGCAGGTTGTGTGTAAGTGCTACTTTACGAATTTTGTGACGTATTTTACTTTGAGAAATTCAGTTAGGTCAATAACGCACTTGCGCTTGTCGGAGGGTCTACAAGAATGAGGATGTATGCTATGCTAACGGTGCCGCGCTCTAGCGGCCGCTGCCACTCAGAAAGACCTCAAACGGAAGCCGGAAAAGGGCTTTGTCTTTCAGTTTCCCCGTAACAGGTTAACGTTTTTTCGTATATTGGAATTACAATCCAAAGCTACTAAGTCTGCAGCTTGTGTGTAAGTCGTACTTTACGCATTTTTGCGAGGCAATTTACTTTCAAACATTGATTTAGTTCGATAAGGCACTTGCGATTGGCGGAAGGCGCAGAAGATTGAGGATGTGCGGTGCAATTCCGTACACGTTCGTGCGCGCATGACGTAGTACGTCACCTGTGGTGGTGGTGGTGGTGCTTGCGTAACATCGTTTAACGTCAGTTGGGGTGGTTGTACTTTTCTGACGTCCGCACCAGCTTCGCCGTACATCCACTTTCACGGGGTGGAATGCAGGCGGTATGTTTTTTTTTCTGTCTACAGTACGACGCCGTTCAATGGCCACTTCAAGTGCCAGTCAGTTCAACATGATGACGTGGAGTCCAAATTAAGCCTTTCAAGAACGATCTACCGTGAAAATGTGAAAGTTACTGTATTTCACCCGAAGCAAAATGACCCTATCTATATTGCGTAACGTCGCACTAGCCTTTTAGCGCCTATGTAGTCAGTCAGAAGGGTTTGGGTGCGAGCTAGTTGGTACGGATCATTCATATTTAAAACAGCGCAAATAACACGGACAAGGGAGGACACAGGACAGCGCTCGTCCTGCGTCCTCCCTTGTCCGTGTTATTTGCGCTGTTTTAAATATCTATGTAGTCAGCTTTCGGTAAGAAAGTATTGCCATAGTAGCAACATAGTAGCAACATTGTAATCTGAGAAGCGTCGGGAAGGACATGCGACTCGTGAATTCGCTTGTGATTCAGTTGGGAGGCTGTCCGGCCTATAGCATTAAGAAAAACCAGCCCCCCCCCCTACCCCCCCACCCAAAAGAAAAGAACGAAGCACACAGGAAACATACAAGACAAGAAAAAGGCTGGATTCTGAAACGATATGGCTCCATTAAGCTCAATGCATTCACGTACGGCCTCGAACAGTTCTGCATGCGGTACAGCCTAGAACAAATCCTGAACATCAATTGAAAATAAAGACCCACCGTCAGTCTGCTCTTTTGAAAACGCAGTCACCTATGTGGAATTCTTGGTGGCGAAGGGATCACCCAAGTTAAGTCTTTTCAAATGTTCAAGAAGAAAACGGCTGATTTGCTGTTGCCATGAGTCGGGCTTGCTAACGATACATCTAAACGGCATGTCCTACTTGCACGTTTTGACAGAAAACAACACATTCAGATAGCCCTTCTTACATTGGCTGATTTCGATAGCTAGTCTGGGGAGCTGCATGTCATTACACATGGCTATCGCTTTAGTCTTTACTCTGCAGGCTTTCCTGCTAACCTGAATAGGCCTATAGGTTTCGTGTTCTTGCAAAATCTTATGGTCATAGATTTTTATCAAGGTATATCTCTGACTCCAGCTGCGAATTCCACAAAAGAGTGGAAGCAGTCTTACTGGTCTTCATTACATCCGGAGTCTATTGGTGCCCCCACCTATCCCCCCCTCCCCCAAAGCACGCGTAATATTTATAAAAATTCTGCAAGTGGAAGTTGTGTTGCAAACTGCTTAAAAAACTGGGACGACTCTTTACAAGATGTTAAAATGCTCGTGACTGATGAAACGTCTCGCTCAGGCATTTAATGAAAGTAGCAGCAATATTAAGAAAGCTTGCTGGGCTGGGATCGTACGGAGTCTGAGTATCCAAGTGTACGCACAGCAATATATAACTTGGAAACGTGAATCTATTAGGATAACTATAATTTGGTTTGCGCGATCTTGAACGTCACAACGCAAATCAAAAGAGGGATGAAAGACAAAGAGTAAACGAATTGTCTGTCTCTTGCTCTTTATTCTTTTATCCATGTCTATCAACATTTGCGCAATAACCTTCAAGTGTATGCAGAAATGCGATAAAATCCGGCGTATGTGTTGGAGACCGAACGCTACAGTGGTGCACTGATTCGATCACGCCAGTAGATGCGTTTCCTCAGCAAACATGATGGAGAAATATGTTTTCTTTCTGAAGAAATGGCGCTACTCTGTGTTCGGAAAGGCATGCACTGCTTGCGAAACGTTCTGGACTCTACGACAACAAATCACTCTTGGCTGTGAAAAAAGTTGCGGCGCACATTGTTCCTTTAGTTTCTGGTGGTTGTGTTTACAGGGCTTTGGCTGCTTGAGTGATTTGCAGATCACCGTTGGGAGCAAAAATTTCCCATTTAGAACGTCCGCGGTCTGCAGATGTTGGCACAATCTTTTTCTATGCTCTGTTCTTCGCCACTACTGATATCGTTGACTTCAGGAAACAAACATTATAGATTTTGACCGTTCAATCCGACTGACTTGAATGTTGGTTACATAGCAAACGAATCCGCTTGTTCACTGAACTCTTCTATAACGGGGACCAACGAGTGAAGTCATAGTTTAGAAAAGCCAACGTCAACGCAGCATTGCAATAGAATCGTGTGAAGTGCTCGAGGAAGCAGACACATATTGAATGACTGTGTTTAATATTCCCAAAGAAACAGGTTTTCTTTTATTTCAGACGCCGCTGTGGGAAGCTATATATCATATTTTGGACCATCTTCTAGTCGAAGGGGTATTAACACACGCTAATAAACAGAAGCATATGATATTGGCTGAGCTGCCAAGGCTGATTAACAAGAAGAAAGGAAATGATATTCGAAATTATGTAACATTGGAAAGACTGAGGAAGCAGTACAAATTGGGGGCAGCGTAGAAACAGTAAGAATGAAACTTGGCACAGGAAAGCACAGGTGGCACGCAGTGAATGATGACCAGGGCACTGTCATAGCAATTTCGACTATACAGTAAATGCGGCAGAGGAATTCTACACGGAACTGTACATGTGCGCAGAGCAACTACGTAACTAGATTGGAGGTAGTGAAGGAAAAATTCGCCGATGACCACGATACTCTTTAATGCGAAATTTGAGCGCGCAGCTCTGTATGTGTTTTCATTTCGCGATTTATTGGCTGGCGCGGACAATCTGACTCGTGCGGCACGTTGTAAACGGAGCGAAGTGTGGCGCCACTGCCTCGCTAATCGAGAGATCGCGAGAGGCAGCGCGTGGGTGACGCGTGGGCGCGATTCACAGCCACCGCCGCCGCCGACAGAGTTCTCAGACTACGCGCTCTACTGTGGCGCCATCTCGTAGCCATCGTCTCCAAACTACGCTTTTCTTCTCACGCTTCTCGCCATACCCTCCTCAGCTTTCCGCCTCATGGTTCTGCTGCACCCTCCTCTCCACTTTCCTCCTCGCTCTTTAATTCCGCGCTACTCTCGTTCGCTCGGTTACGCCGAGGCACAACGCCGACGTTCACCGCAGGAACGGGCGCCTAAGAGCTTAGCTCTACAAAGTACCATCTGTAACTAGCGACTAGAGTGGAGCGGCTTTGCAAGACAGGTCCTGTGGGAAAGCGGCAGGAGTAAATTGATTAATTAACGTTCGATTGATCAAAGGTGGAGGGGATATTATACTCGAAAAGCTTGCGACCGTAATGCCTCAAGACTTCAAATATACGAACGAGTTGGAAGAATGCCAACATTATACTGATCCATAAGACGAGAAACATTAAAGAAGTGAAAAATTACAAGCCCGTTAGCTTGCTTTTAGAACTCTACAGAGTATTCCTCAAGGTAATTTCCAATATAATCCCGGCAACACTCGGCCTCCGTAAGCCCAGAGAACAGGCTGGCTTTAGGAAGGGGTATCCTACCATGTGATCAATCAGGTAATGGAGAAATCTGCGAAATACAACTCTCTCTCTATGGTTTTCATATATTATGAAAATTCATTTGATTCAGTAGAGATACCAGCCGCCATGGAGGAATTGCGTAGTCAAGGAGTACAGCATACGTGAATATCTTAGCAAATATTATGTGACGACTCTGCAGCTACTTTAATTGTCTTCAAGAAAAAGTGAAAAATACCGATCAAAGAGCGGTCAGGCAAGAAGACGATCTCTCTAATGATATTCACTGCATGCTTAAAGTATTCAGGCTATTAGATTGGGAAGGACAAGGAGTGAGGATCAACGACGAACATGCCAGGAACATGCGGTTTGCAGATGACATTGTCTGACTGTAAGTAATATATATATGCGCCATCCTGTGCGCGCCATTCCTTTAAAGAAGCAAATAGCTTATACTGTAAGCGTTCGGCTATTCGCTCGCGCTGACAGTCGTGGTACGTGGTTTCTGATTAATTTTTGTTTCTTTCTCTCGGTCACATGTTCTGGCGAGACTAGCCGACGCGTGAGTGTCACGGATCAACATTTTCAGCTTGAGAACAAAGAGGTCCTTACATAAATATTAAAAAAAAAGAGCTAATAAATAAATTGAAACCATAAAAGATTTGTAGTAGCTGTTTCCACAACATGTAAAAAAATTTACACAAAACGCAATGTCACGCTGAACAACCACCTACTGCAAAAAAAAAAAAAAGTAGGGGATCTTTTTTTTTTGCGCTAGTTATGGGGAAAACTGGCTTCGGGGCTTGGCAACCCTGGTGGCGACCGATTAACGCGACGAGCAACGACGTTTATTGGGGGAGCCGGCCCGGCAGTGAACTGAAAGAGATTTCCTTTGCCACAGTATTCCTGCTTTACTTTTTTTTTCTGCACAGTACAGGACACATCATCGTTCTTGCATTGCGGCCCCATCGGAATGCGGCCGCTGGGGACGTGATCGAACCGGCGACCTCGAGTTTAGCGAAGCAACACCATGGCCACCGGGTTACCACGGCCTTTTATTTTAAATTTTATTTGTCATGTTCGAACACAGTGTATATTTTTCACCAATCTCCTTCATATTTTTTTTTTCTTGCTGTTGAGTCCTGCAAACCACAAGTGTACGTGTTTCCTTTTTGTGTGGCAATAAAACGGTTTCGCTTAAATCAGTGTCGCTTCTAGACCATCGATGTATGCAGTACCGTGCATGTATCTGGACTCAAGCCGGGGCTACATTTTTTTTGTTACCATTTATCGCTTAATTAATAATAAAAAAGAAACGGTCAACGCAAGAATTGATCGATGTAAGGAGCGACCAGTCTGAGGAAGTTAAGTGAAATGAGACCATGAAGGTCCCACGTAGCCCTTTCTTGTTTACGAGATGAATTTTAGTGTCTTTGACTCAATATGGGCCCGAACGGTCCTAGTCGTTAGACAGTGGTGAATGCCTTCATTTCCCATGAAGTTCGAAGTAATACTATGAGAGGGTTCTGGGTAAAATCAGCTCCCATTCAATAAGACGAGCCCGAAAATCCATCTGATAGATAGATAGATTAGATAGATAGATAGATAGATAGATAGATAGATAGATAGATAGATAGATAGATAGATAGATAGATAGATAGATAGATAGATAGATAGATAGATAGATAGATAGATAGATAGATAGATAGATAGATAGATAGATAGATAGAGAAGTCATAAGGAAAAATAATCCATCTGAGGGAACAGAAGACAGCGGGCGCACACTTACAGAAAACAAGAAAAGAAATGGCTATCGTTTTATAAACATGCGTGTATACAGGTCATAGAGAAACAGTCCATTTGATTATTTGACTACAAAGAAACATGTAATCACTATTGGAGGCGAGGACTTACGGAGTCGCCATTTGTCGGAAGCGCCTCTTTTGCGCAGTACGGGGGATCACGCGGCGTGCTACTCACAGCTTTCGCTTACGGCGCTCAATAATAACACCACGCGGCAGCCGTCCTGGAGATTTCTGCGAGTACTCTCAAAGCGAGCGAAGTCTTTTACTGTCGAAACAATAATCTTGGGCAAACTGAAAGCACAGAATCGTTTACAGACGCTCTCTCTTTAACGAATATGCACAGTGAACGCTATTGCGCGCGGTCGCCGCGATGGAGTCTCCCGAACCGGCTTCTTGCGTGAAAGGTAGGCAAACGCTTAGCGCAAACTACGTGAAATGTGTTCTTACAGTGGGCTGTCTGTATAACCGAATGGGGCATAACAGAATGAAGCCTCAAATCAGTGATCGCACGGGTTCGCAGAGACAGATTGCGCGTCTGCATGCACGTCCGCGCACAATGTTTTGTTTTCATTAGGAGCGCGTTTTCGCACCGTGCCGTGAGCTTTAGGGCGCAGAATATGAACATTTCACAGTACTCTAGTAACCATTGTTGCGTGGACGCTATCAGAGCTGTTCAAAAATAATTTCGTTAGAGTGACTTCGACGCCTACGGCGACTGTGATGTGCCGTCGCGACGATTCCATCTTTTTTTCTTCTAAATTCTTGGACGCTTCAATATTATTTCTCAAGTTGCGTCGTATTGAATTTTTTCGGGCTTCTCAGAGTGTGATTTCGCGCTGCTTCTTTTTCGTAATCCAGTACATTAATTCATAACACAAACATGACCATGTAACATGCCCTTTTTTTAATGTGCTCCTTAACGCTCTCTTCCCATTCCAGTGAACTTGCCAGAATCTAGCATCAACAAGTTCATAGACCAAATAAAGCGTCACGACATTAGCCTGGCAGCAGGCGTGGGTGAGCGTCTCAGTGCGCGTTTTCTTCTACTCACCGAACATCGCAGTCCCGACGCCGTAGCAGAAATTTTCCTCGCATCTGTGCTTTCTGCGTACCCGAGTTGTAGCCGATGGCTGTTTGCTGGTTCTAAGTTTCGCAAGCCAACCTTCACACAGCTTCTTGTCTTGCGGCTACGTGTGAATAAGGCTGACACCAGGCTCCATTGTGCACGTCCGGCACTGCGGCACCGAGCAGTAGCCTACCATGCTGTACACCTCCAAAAGCAGCCACTACCTATTATAGTGCTTTCAAATGCTGTCACGTAGATACCCAAGGCGGGAAAACCTCACCCCTTAATCAGAACCACAGCGCAAGCGGGACATTTGAACTTTCTTTTTCAGTTCGCTTCGGCGCTTCCGAAGTAGCCGACGCGGCCTCTGTGTCCACGTGATCCCTCATGCCACGTCACGCCGACGGTGGCGCCAGATTTTCCAGTGGTGGAGCTCGCCCCCAATACACTGGAAAATAACACGAGCATTTGCAATACAGGAGCAGCGTTGATTGGTTATACATGTTTTATGGTACAACAGGCAAAAAAAAAAAAGAAAACTTGGCGCAGGTGCAATAGTAAGAGTACAGAGCACAAACTACGCGAGCGTTCGTATAACCTAAAGTACATGCATAATCAAAATAAGAAAGACAAAAAATCGCATTATTTTGAATGGAAGTATATTTGCACGATCTACAATGAGAGTAGATGCATATTTTGCAAGGCAAGGTTATTAAGCAAAGTCGGGAACATATGTCGAAGCATTTTCCGACAGTAATTAGTTCTTGAACGCGGGAATTTCCATTGTCCAGGTGTTCTCGTGTCATGAGTGGCAACGTGTTAGTGTAGGCAAGCTGTGCTTCAAAAATTTGTTTATGGCGTTTGAGCTCCGTGCGGTTCGTCAGTGCCAATGTGATCAGTTAAAACAAATGAGGAAATACAAGTAGGGGCACTATAACGTAAATCGCTTGTTCAGAAACGCGCTTGTTCAGAAACGCGCTTGTTCAGAAACGTCGGATTATTTTACCTGTGCTAAGGTCACTGTCCTGTTTAATTTTCTTCTAGCCTTTCTTTAAAGCGCGCGAAACTTTAAAAAAATACCACGTGATTGCCGGCTAACGCGTAGCGCTTTTAGTACCCTCTAATGTAACTTGAACGAATTAGCAAAAGCTGCTCCGGGCACAGAGATCGATTGAACAGGCTGTCGGTGACTGCGATGGACGTTAAGTGAAAAAAGGGACGTCCGTCCTAAGAAATAAATCCTTCAATGAAAAAGCGATCGGTACGTGCGATATGCGACCGGAGGCAGCATTTGAAGCAGCACAGGAATTTCTTTTTCTTTTCGTACCGATGAAGAAACAAAATGGAGGGGCCGAGGCTGATAGTGTGATGAAGGACGCAGATAAAAACCGCGCTGCCTGCGGTCCCACATCGCATTCGCATGTGGCGGCCGCATTCAGCCGCAGTCCACATAATGGACCATTGCCGGTTGAACAAGTGTATTCTGTCGGTAAGCTAGAGGAAAGTGCCTTTGTTCTTTCAGCTTCTGATTCACAGCAACCCACCAGGACAGAGAGGGCGGTCAGCGTTTCTCCACGTTTCGCGCAGATGGGAAGCTCACCACCAGGCAGCAAGTAAGAGTGTGCCGTCGGTATGTCCTATCCTAAGTCGGCACAGAACTTTTTACGCAAGTTGCCCTCTTAGAAACAAAATGAATTCATTCTGAACTGCCTGGAAGAGTGTTTTTATAGATTACAGCAAGACGCCTTTGACAGTATAAATGCCCTCTTTTTTTCAAAAAAGACAGAAAGTAAGCATATTGTTAGGGAACGATGACAGAAGAGAGAGGAAGAAGATCGGAGACGCTGGTTGCTGCGTGTTCTTGGTGGTCAGCCATCTTAGCTATTCTGACTCATCCTGTATATATAGTGTAAATATAGTTTTTATATAATCGCAACATCCCCGTAACATATTGGTGGAGGTTCTAGGTACCACGGCTGGAAACGGAGCTCTGCAGTGGACGTCGCATCACCGTCCGCACCATGAATGACGGTGAGCACGCGGGATCAACGTCGTTGCCGCCTCCAACGTCACCGTCGCCAGCTACGTCGCTGTCACCTTCGGTTGTCGTTGTGCAAGCCAAGGATCCTGTAGCTTTCTGCGGGACCGATGGCACCGACGTTGAAGAGTGGGTGGCCATCAACAGAGGGAACCCTACGCTTATGCTAGCTAACCTGCGGTTCTACCTGAGAGGCACGGCAAAGGTGTGGTACGAAAACCACTAAGAGGAGCTAACCAGCTGGGACCAATGCAAAGAGAAATTGACAGAGTTGTTTGGCAAACCAGCCGGTCATAAGAGTGCCGTAAAGCAGGAAGTGGGGCGCTATAACGTAAAGCTATTCCAAACTTTTCTATTCCAATTCTGCAATCAGCCCTCCGCGATTGGTCAGAAACTTTTTCGGACCACCCCCGCTTCACCTGTCTGTCAGGCGACGTCACGAAAACCGCGATAGCTCCCCATCTGATATGACGTGTACGCACTGATTATGCATGATGTGATCGAACAGAAGAAAAATTGTTATTTCTGATTCGACGCCTTTACCCCATTAGCCGTAGGCTATTGTTCAAAAGTTTTCGGGCTGCGCCCACTTCACCTCACGCGACGTCACAAAACCGCAAAAACTCACTGCGTCAAAGTGACGTGTACGCGTTAAAGATGCATTAATGTGCCGAACAAAACTGAATTTTCTTCTGAATAGCCGCCAGCTGCCCCGTTCCGAAATGAATATAAGATGGCTGCCGCTGATCGCTCAGGCACTCGCTGCTCGCACCTGCCGGAGAGCATGGGTTTATTTGCGTGTAACAAAGCTTTCTGCGGGGCCGTGTAACTTTTCAAGTACTTTCGGCACGTTCGCGACCTCGTTCTGCCAATTTTTCTTTGCTTAGGATCTGTTTTAGTGTCATTATTAAGCCTACGTTGCATGCCGCCGCGATTTTCGATGAGCCACTGCAAGCTAAGTAAGGGAAAGCGGACCAGTCGCAGACGCCGGCACCACCCTCTTCATCCGGCTATCGATTTTCAGTGCACTGGCTCGGCTCCATCGAATCTCTCTGCACTTGAGCATGCTCGTCGCCTCTTGTCAGCCAATTAGATAAGACAAGCCGCTAAGTGTAGGCAATGTTATTCGTTTTTCAAGCAAACAAAAGTGACCTCCTATGAACGAGGAGAGCGTTTGATTGGTCTGTTCAAACAACCCTGCGAGTGACCGTCCGATGCTTGCGTCGGCGGTTACGCAAATTTGACGTCAGGAGATTCGAATAAAAACATATGGGAATAGTTTTACGTTATAGGGCCCTAGTTAAGTGCTTTAAACAGTGGCCGAGATGAAGCATCGTACGGCATATTATACAGCAAGCGTAAAATTATCTTTTTTTTTCTGTAGGATATTGACGCAGTGTACATTAGTGTAGCGGCCCGCCCCGCCGTGGGGGTCATTGCCCCCTCCTAGAACCGAAGCGGCTGTCTGACAGCGGTGCCACCTCTGCCACTCGGTGAACCTGCTTTTACTCTTGAATAAAGCATGTTCACTCTCCATTCTCTACCTGTCAAAGCGTGTTACTTGCCTCCGCTAAACCGACCTCCCAACATTAGATTTCGATGTCGTGCCCCAAGCAAGACGTCAGTAGTTTAAATGAGCGAAAAATAAGGCATTGTAAATTGGTAATTTTACATTCTATGGACGACATTTAGGGCAGTACACTGCACTTACGAAAAAGAACGGTTTTCCAGCGAGGAAGTCGTAATGGCTGTTCCACAACAAATGCTTATCCAAAAAAGACGGCTTACGGCTTATTCGGATAGAAGTTATATTTATTGTTTTACACCTCCTATTTTGTAGCCCCCCTAATAGTTTATCTGTTTCGAACGTAGTTTTCTTATTTTTAGCTTGAAACATCACTTCTTTAGTTATATTTGCGTCAATTATAAAGCCCTTTTCAATACACCGGTCGTGAACAATACTCAGAACAACGATGGTTGTCGTTGCAAGGTTTGCGTAGAATTATGGCAGCGCTTCAAAGGTATAATCAAACATTGCCTTCACTAATTAATTCATAGCAGTGTGTGTGAGAATAAAGAAGCGTAATCCCTGGATAACGCAAGATATTGTTCATAAGAAGCGGAAATTAAATAGGCTGCGTAAGAGAAAGTATCACTCAACGGAAATAGCACGTGCACGAAGGGAACTGAAGGATGCGCTGTTAGAATCTAAGCACTATTTTCTTCAACACAAGCTGAGTGCTTTGCTCAAACATTGCCTAGAAAGTTTTGGCTTTATATGGCTGATAGGCGGGACAAAATTATGGGACTAAAATGACGTAATGAACTTTTGACCCAAAAGGCCAACATTGCAGACAGTCTGAACTGTTCTTTTTTTCCAGTAAGTTCTCACGCGACGCAAAAGCAATCAGGGAGACGTGGGTACGGCATGCTACTTATCTGAATCGATTGGAGACATTATTATCAGCCAAGAAGGAGTATCTGAACAACTTTTGTCTCTTGATTCAAAAAAGGCGAGTGGGCCCGATGAAATACCCACACTTTTTTTGAAGCGTTATGCAGAGTGGTTATCACACTACTTGAATATTATTTTCCAAAAAATCCCTTATTTCTAACTCGGTACCATGTGACCGGAGCGAAGCTGTAACTATTCCTGTGTTTAAAAGCAGTGATTGATTCTCTGCAAACAATTACGGACCGGTTTCACTTACATCCGTTTGCTGCAAAACATTAGAATACATCACAGCCAAGCACATTAACGCGTCTTTGGAAAGCAAGAAGTATTTTTATTCTTATCAGCATGCTTTCAGGAGCGGTGTTTCAACTACAACGTATCTTATTGAAACGATTCATGACTTTGCGACTGCTTTGGGCATGCAGCGACTTGATGTCATAGGTGTAGATTTTGCTAAAGCTTTCGATAAGGTGCCTCACGATAAATTGATGATTAAACTCTGTCTTGCCGGACTTAGTAAATCTGTGCTGTGTTGGATCGAAGCTTACCTGAAAGATAGGGAACAATACGTGAAAATAGAATATGTCGTGTCTGGTTCACTAGAAGTATCTTCAGGAGCCCCGCAGGGCTCAGTTCTCGGGCCGTTATCATTTTTGATATATATTAATGAGATTGCAGAGATAGCAAAGCCTCCCGTAATGCTCAAACTGTCTGCATGCGATTGGTTAACCTGCGCAAAAATACCTAATGGGGATGATCAGCTAATAATAATAATAATATTTGGGGTTTTACGTGCCAAAACCACTTTCTGATTATGAGGCACGCCGTAGTGGAGGACTCCGGAAATTTTGACCACCTGGGGTTCTTTAACGTGCACCTAAATCTAAGCACACGGGTGTTTTCGCATTTCGCCCCCATCGAAATGCGGCCGCCGTGGCCGGGATTCGATCCCGCGACCTCGTACTGAGCAGCCCAACACCATAGCCACTGAGCAACCGCCGCGGGTAAGAATTAACCAGTGTCTACAGGCGTTGCACTTATGGTGTCAAACTTGGGGAATTGAAATAAATGACTCAAAGTCAACACTTACTCATATTTCGAAAAAGAAAAAGATAATTCCACATGAATATCACATCGGCAATCACGCCTTGTTGACAGTAGATACTTTCAAGTACCTTGGTGTTACAATTACGCATAACTTAGTGACATTCACACATTGATATTGTATACTCTAAAGCATCACAGATGCTACACTTTCGAAGGAAAAACTTGTTGGGCGCAAGTAGGGATGTAAAACTTATTGCTTTTAAGGCGTTTATACGACCGTTACTTGAACATGGCAGTGTTATCTGGAGTCTTCATCAGAAAATATTGAAAAATAAGCTACAAACAATACAACGCCTTGCGACCCGTTTTATATTGACACGTGTACTTATCTTTATCGGGCGACCGCGTTTCGCCGCCTAACAAATGTTATCGCACAGCGCAGGACGCGCCTGCATGTAAAAGAAGTTTCTGGAATGTTATCGATGGTTCCGTCCACTGTCTTTCACCGCAACTTGTGTAATCTGATTGCATGTATGCGCGACGCGAATAGTGTAGAACTTTGTGGAAGACACGCGGGCCCCAGCGGTTAATCTGGAACATTCGACGACTGATCTATAAAAGCCGACGCGCTTGACCCGTTGATCAGATTTTCGACGATCGCCGACCATGTTCGCCGCTATCGTTGCGCTATATAAGTGTAGCCCGTCTTGTGGGCACAGGTTCGCCCAATAAAAGTTAGTTTTGTCGTTCACAGTATTGTTACTGTGTTCTTCAACGTCATCACCACGTGACAATATGTTCAAAGTACACAAATAATAATAATAATATTTGGGGTCTTACGTGCCAAAACCACTTTCTGATTATGAGGCACGCCGTAGTGGAGGACTCCGGTAATTTTGACCACCCGGGGTTCTTTAACGTGCACCTAAATCTAAGCACACGGGTGTTTTCGCATTTCGCCCCCATCGAAATGCGGCCGCCGTGGCCGGGATTCGATCCCGCGACCTCGTGCTCAGCAGCCCAACACCATAGCCACTGAGCAACCACGGCGGGTAAAGTACACAAAGGATGACCCAGTTACAGTGATGTTAAGATTGTGTGATTTAGAATCGCTAAACAAACGCAGACCTAAAAATAACATTAAGTTTCTTTTTCAATTGGTGAAAGGCAATTTTAGTATTAATAAAAAACGACTACTTACTATTGGCTGGGAAAACGAAGTCAGAGGGCGAATATCATATGCGAGTGTTTCAGCCTCATTTCGCTCGAACGAATGTGTTTCGGTATTCTTTTTTTTACTGATACAATTCAGGCATGGCATCGCCTTCCGAAAGATATGGTCAATACAAATGATGTTCCTCAATTCATGCGTTTACTTGATGCGCATTTATGTCAATAAGTCTGATGATTAGTTTGAGCTTCAGCTATAATCTGGTTGTTTGGTTGTATATGGGAAATAAAGCACTTGCTTACTTACTTACTACCCACATTACTTATTTTATATATATATATATATATATATATATATATATATATATATATATATATATATATATATATATATATATATATATATATGCAAGCTTGTGCGTATGTGCAAACTTCTGTATGCAGAATGTTCTCCCTCCTTGTAGTGACCCTCAACAGAGGGTTAACAGTATTTCTAAACATTTCTAAATAAATAAATATGCGGCATTTAATTTAAATCGCAAAGTAGTGTTGTCAGCATAGACAGCATATCTCGTGTTAGGATCAACATTAACTAAGTCACTTACGTAGAATAATTAAACAGAAGGGGACCTAAGGTCCTTTCTTGCGGGACGTCAAACTTAACTGGCCTGACATGTGATGTCATGTCAAGTTGCACTAGCCGCCTTGGTCGTTTCAAGTACGATGTAATTAAGTCAATTGCTGTGTCCCTTATACCATAATATGCTTACTTTTTTTTCTTTTTTTTGCGAAAAGAGGGCATTTATACTGTCAAAGGCGTCTTGCTCTAATCTATAAAAACACTCTTCCAGGCAGTTCAGAATGAATTCATTTTGTTTCTAAGAGGGCAACTTGCGTAAACAGTTCTGTGCCGACTTAGGATAGGACATACCTACGGCACACTCTTACTTGCTGCCTGGTGGTGAGCTTCCCATCTGCGCGAAACGTGGAGAAACGCTGACCGTCTCCCCTGTCCTGGTGGAGTGCTGTGAATCAGAAGCTGAAAGGACAAAGGCACTTTCCTCTAGCTTACCGACAGAATACACTTGTTCGACCGGCAATGGTCCATTATGTGGACTGCGGCTGAATGCGGCCGCCACATGCGAATGCGATGTGGGACCGGAGGCAGCGTGGTTTTTATCGCTGTCCTTCATCACACTATCAGCCTCGGCCCCTCCATTGTGTTTCTTCATTGGTATGAAAAGAAAAAAAAATGCCCGCGCTGCTTCAAATGCTGCCTCCGGTCCCATATCGCACGTACCGATCGCTTTTTCATTGAAGAATTTATTTGTGAGGACGGACGTTCCTTTTGTCACTTTACGTCCATCGCAGTCACCGACAGCCTGTTCAATCGATCTCTGTGCCCGGAGCAGCTTTTGCTAATTCGTTCAAGTTACATTAGAGGGTACTAAAAGCGCTACGCGTTAGTCGGCGGTCACGTGGTAGTTTTTTAAAGTTTCGCGCACTATAAAGAAAGGCTAGAAGAAAATTAAACAGGACAGTGACCTTAGCACAGTTAAAATAATCCGATGTTTCTGAACAAGCGCTACAACTTTGGTATCGAAGATTTTTCGCTAGAGTTACCATTTAAAAAGTTAATGAAGCAATATTTGTTAATTACCAACTTGGCGGATTGGAAAAGAAATATCATGACTTGCACCATATGCCCCAGAACAATACTGCGCCGATTCGACACACTTAGCGCCTATGTTCTTTTTTAATACTTGGCCCAAGTTAACTGAAACACCCTGCACGTTTTACGTTCGCGCGACACTTCACAAGTGGGTGTCGTAATTTTATTAAATTTATGTTTTACGCCCCCTACAGAGACTATATATATCTTTAGGGCCATGCACAGACGTGTTGTACTTCATTGTGTCATTGAATACTCGAACTCACTTGCATAGCGCTCTTTGGCCAGACATGGCCCCTTACGCCATTGAACACCACATATCATCAGAGCACACGCCTCCAGGCCCTTGCGTATTGTGTACAAGGGCCCTGGTGAGGCAGTAGTGCTGCATAAAAATATTATAACAGGGATGTTTTAAGTTTATACGTCCTTTACATACATAACTCACCTCACTCTAGTCACAGCCATAGCTTTATTGCAAGTATATATTTTACGTATCTATACAACGATACATTTTAGGCCTTTATACAGCCACTTTACATCTCTATTCACCATTCCATCGATCGCTCAATACCATTTTATGGCGCTCTTTGGCCATACCTGACCCTCACGACATTATATGATAATAATAATAATAATAATAATAATAATAATAATAATAATAATAATAATAATAATAATAATAATAATAATAATAATAATAATAATAATAATAATAATAATCGTCAACGTAATCATGCGGGAGTAAATAAATTCTCGATCGACATAATCTCCGTTAATGAGGCCTAATTCTGCGCGAAAATGCTCTGGCCGAGTAGGTGTAATCAGCTGAGTGGTATGCGCCCGTAACTAGGTTTTTTAAATTGCCGCAATTGAAAGTTAGAAAGATTGGCATGTGGTTTCTGACCCTATATGAAAAAAAAAGAAGCACTAGTCTTTATGCTAAATGGGGCGAAGTTGGTCATGGAAAAAAAAAAAACAAGGCACGTTTGGGCATAGTTATAGCAAGTTTCGAAGCACCCATCAGATTGCAACAGTATCGCAAGGTCGCGTTTAGCTTTACCTTGTGCTAAAATGTTGGTGATAAAATATCTGCCCTCTGCTAGATTATACTGATATGCAGAGGTGTACACAAGACATTTTACTAGGAACGAGGACAAACATTAAGCATTATTAGTCGGCGAGTGGTAGAATGCCGAAAATACAGTCCACGCATAAAGAACAGTGATGACTTCGTAAACTTCGTAATAAATAGTTGTAATACAGAATTAATCAATGCGATGCGCAGTAAAATTTTAACGGACAAGCAAGCTGACGCCACCAGCTCGGGAAGCGCTGCTGGATTAAATCAGGCACTGGCAATTTGGCAGCTTCCAAGGAAGCGAGTTCGGCCATACCACGTTTCTGAAAGCATTATGACGTCGAAGTGGAACTACAGACTGCAAGACAAAAAAAGATGTCTAGGTCGTTAAACTTCTTCCTTGCCGATTGGCGATTGAAGTGGATGTACCACACACATATATTTTCTTAATGCTCAGAGCCGACAAATAAAAAAAAAAAAAAGAATGCGTGGGATCAACCCAATCGGAGCATGTTACGATCAGGCAGACACCGCATTCATTATTGAACATAATTATTTCACCAGCCGCTCGAAGTCGTGACGGATGAATCAGTCGCGCACGTTCGCCTTCATATTTGTGCACGAAAACTACCCCCCGTTGCGGTGACGCAGAACACAGTAATGATTTTCCCCACTCCAGAATTTGGTTATGCGGAGGGACGGCCATGTTTTGCGCTGTCATGTTCAATCTCACGTACAGATCAGATTGGACAGTGCGCAGGGCCTTTCTTCTTGCAAGCCACGACCCCAGCGATTCCGGACGTCGCTTTCAGTTTACAGCTTTTACACCACCTTTTTACCACCACCAATTTTCAAGATTCAAAATTCGCGCGATGACACACGCAGTGTACTGGACGAAAACAGAATACATGTAATACGTAATATGTAATAATAATAAAAGGAAACAGAGGACCGCGACAAAAGCTCTCACCGCCGAGCGCGAATCGGGAATGGCTTATCTGATAGCCACCGTTCGCATAAGACGAGCGGCCGGCTGATCGACTGTGAATCAGCAGTTTTGTTGCAATTGATAGGCGTACCCTATGGGCGTACGAAGAGGCTCAGTCATGCTTCGAGATCGCTCTGCTCCAAGGACCCGCGAACGCACTTTGACTGGCGCCTGCAGCCGGGGCCCCCCCTGAGGCATCCATCGCCCGTATTACCACGGCAAACCTCGTGTCTCGAGCTGCTTTGGCTCGGCGCTTTCTCGGAAGAGTTTCATCGGTGGCAGCAGGCATGGCACCAACCAGGTGAGTTACTCTTCTGTGGCAATTACCCTGATCGCGGACATGCACGCAGGCTTGCAGGAAAGCGCGGACCATCTCAATAACTCCAGGAGTAGTAGCCAGGTTCTTCTAAATTGTGACCTTTACAACACAAACAACCTCAAAATGTTAAACCCTCACCGGCTCCCTCCCACGGTCATTGAACGCGCCGCCTGGAACAAAGCTATCAGAAATCTGCGCGAGACCAACTTTTTCCGACTGGGCGCCTTTAATTAATGTCACGTATACTGCGGTTACCCAGTATTCACATGCCGGCTCGTACCTCATAGAACTGGCCGACATGCACCATCTACCGCTCCTTAAAGAGAAAAGGGAAGAATTACCTCTTCTGTACCAGTAAATTACCCTTGCGCCATACTGAATACACCCCTCTTACCACGAGAAGACGCTTGGCAAGCCAGACAAAAAAAAAAAAGAAAACGACAAACACAAAAGACGGGTGACGCCGCCGCCTTGAAGTTCCCGCAAAGCCGCAAGGGCTTACCGTGACGTCATAGATTTTGACAACTTCCGCTAGGGCCTGGCTAGTTGTTTGGCGGCAAAGATAGATTGCATTGTGCTCTAAAGGAGCCAAAGGTTGAATAAGGCCAACGCAGGACAGACATGAAAAGCGACTTCGAAACTACATTGACGTCATTTAAAATATTATCGTGGAAATAACGACCACAGAGTTTTCATAGAATGCCATATCGGCCTAAATTGATTGATTGCTTTGTTTTAGCGTTCTATTGAGCAAGCTCAAACTGATCGGCATCTCATCTCACTCTGGGACGCTCAGCACAGATTAGTGAAGAAACGGGAGCAAAAACAAGCTTGATAAACAACTTCGCCGCTGTATAGACGCAATCACCACAGCAATTTTTAAGAACTGGTTCAAGCGCACAAAAGAAAGGCCGAGGACACGCGCGCACACGCACATGCACGCGCACACGCACACGCACGCGCACACGCACACGCACACACGCACGCACACGTCAACAGTTCTACACGAGCGAGGATGGCCCACCCAGAAAATCAAATTCTTCCTTTGTCAGCGCATAGACGCGTGCTTACCAACAATTCCCACATATTTTCTATCTCTTCTGCTTCTATGATCCCTCTTGTAAGCTGATTCCTGTTTCGGCCAACAATTCATTTGTTAAACAAGGGAACGCAACCCCAACTTTTACAATGCATCGCCAGAAAGCCACCGGCCACATTTTTGACATCGTAACTATGCTCTCGCAGCGGCCACTTTGCTCAGCATAGGTGCGACGACATGACAACGAATTTTCAACAGATGACGACACGTTTTCGAGCTTCTTTGTCAGTCTCGAAGTTTCTGGCCCATATGTTAGCACCGGTAGAATGCACTGATTGTACACCTTTACTTTTAGTTATAATGGTAAGCTTCCACTCAGGATCTCATAATGTCTGCCTTATGCACCCCAACCCATTTTTATTCTTCTGTAAATTTCTTTCTCATGATCAGGGTCCCATGTGAGTAATCGACCTAGGTAAACGTATTCCTTCGAGGACTCTAGCGGCTCACTGGAGATCCTGAACTCTTGTTCCCTTACGCGGCTATTGACCATTATCTTTGTTTTCTGCATATTAATCTTCAACCCCACTCTTACACTTTCTCTGTTAAGGTCCTGAATCATTTGTTATAACTTGTCCCCAGTGTTGCTGAACAGGACAATGTCATCCGCAAACCGGAGGTCGTTTAGTTATTCAGCGTGAATCCTTACTCCTAAGCCATCACAATTTAATAGCTTGAATACTTCTTCCAAACATGCAGTAAATATGATTGGAGAGATTGTGTCTCCTTGTCTGACCCTTTCCTTTATAGGTATCTTTCTACTTTCCTTATGGAGAATTAAGGTAGCTGTGGAATCTTTGTAGATATTTTCCAAAATATTTACGTAAGCCTGCTATACTCCTTGATTATCTAGTACGTCTATGACTGCTGCTATCTCTACTGAATCAAATGCCTTTTCGTAATTTATGCCATATAAAGAGGCACTCTGTAGATTTCTCGATTAGCTGATTGATGACATGGATGTGATCCATCGTAGAGTATCCCTTCCTGAAGCGAGCCTGTTTCCTTGGTTGACTTATTGTTGACTTATGTTGACTTGTTGCCCTTATCAGAAATTATCTTGGTAACTATTTTATACAATAGTGGAAGTAGCCTAATGGGCCCATCATTTTTCAATTCTTTAATGTCTCCCTTTTTGGGGATTCGCATAATGTTGGCATTATTCCAGTTCTCTGGGACACTTGAAGTCGTGAGACAATTCGTAAAAAGGGCCGCAAGTGTTTCAAGCATAATGTCCCCTCCATCTTTGATTAAATCGACTGTTATTTCATCTTCTCCTGCCGCTTTTCCTCGTTTTATGTCTTCTAAGGCCCTTCTGACTTAATCGCAAGTTATCGAAGAAGCCTCTTTAACTTGCGCATTACTACTTCCAATGGAAGTGTCCTGGCTGCTCTGGGTATTGTACAGGTCAGTATAGAATCCTTCCGCTGCGTTTATTATATCTTCCAAATTGCTGATGGTTGTAGCCCTTACCTTTCTTCTTATGTGCAAGTCCAGAGGAGCGCTAGATAGAAGGTCAGAGAGGAGGGGGAGCACAAGGTCGTGGGATCGAATCCCGGCCACGGCGGCCGCATTTTGATGGGGGCAAAATGCGAAAACACCCGTGTACTTACATTTAGGTGCACGTTAAAGAACCCCGGGTGGTCGAAATTTCCGGAGTCCTCCACTACGGCGTGCCTCATAATCAGAAAGTGGTTTTGGCACGTAAAACCCCACAATTAAATAAATAGAGGAGGGGGAGAGGAGGTACAGCATGGGTAGAACCGATGCAGTTGTGAAACGAGTAACTGCCTTGCCACTCTTCGTCACAGTTACCATACAAGGGAGGGGGGGGTGATAGGGAGAAGATGACGTAAGAAGGCAAAGAAACGCTACTCTATAGACACGACTGCTGTTGCGGGCAAACGGTATAAATTTAAGTTCAAGGTACGGGACAGTACGTTTCTGCTATTTCTGAAAAGTAAACACTATGCAAGTTTGTCAAGCGGACCACTTACGCAAGGGGTGCATGAAGCATAGCCGCATTAAAGCGCACAGTAGGATCTAGGCGACACTACGGAAGTGGTCACACGTAGAATCAACTCTTCTGTGCCCGCCGCGGTAGCTTTGCGGCTATGGCATTGCTCGAGGTCGCGGGTTTGAACCCGACCGCGGGAGCCGCATTTCGACGGGGGCGAAATAAAAAAAAATGCTCGTACACTTGGATTTAGCGACACGCTACGGAACACAACGGTATCAAAATTAATGTGAAGTCCACCACTATGATGTGCCTCATAATCCGATTGTAGTTTTGGCACGCACATCCCCATAATTCCATTAAAGTTTAACGCTTGTGCCCCGATGCGATGTGCAATGTGAGGCAATGACAACGCTCAACCCTCTCAGAGGTTATGAAGTATGGCCCACAACAACGCTTTAAACAAACACCTCCTCTTGTGCATTCTGTGTACTACGCAGACAAACAGCACTGGTGCACGCAAGGTAACGTTTAGCATTATTTACCACTGTCGTGTTGGACTAAAAGTTTAAGAAATTAAGAATGCGCCGTCAACATCACCGCTAATTATCGTCAATCAACGTGAACATCACAGAAAGATTCGCTTAAATTGATTCCTACACTGCGTGATATCCGCATATTTTTTTAAAATGCATTTCTATGCTTACCCAACAAGAAAAAACGTCCGTCCGACCGTCCCGTAAGACGATCGCTTTCAATATAAGGCCTGCAGCAGCGAGTGAATGCACATTGGTGCTGTTTCTCGTTTCACAGCTGTATTTACCGGGGGGAGGGGAGGGCAGGGGGGCACTTGCACCCCCCCCTCAATGTGAGAGGTTGGGGGGCAAAGTAGGTCATTTGCTGCCCCGCTTTCAAAAGCGGGCGCTGTCGGCTGCACACTGGACAAACGATTAAAAGAACACCTAAACCAAGTTGTCTATCAGAATAGCGCCCACGTGACTATAGCTACTATTTTTTTACTACCTGTTCCCTTCTTACGTAGCGAGGATTTTTTTTTTGGGCCTCGCCGTGACGCATTGTAAGCAGATAACGATCAACGGGCGAACTAAGCAACCGTTACGATTCTTCGCAGTGCGAGCCGCCTGTGGGACGCACCTTGTACGTCTGAATTGCTTAGCAAGCTGTAGGCGGACAGTTAAACCCAAATCTCACCTTCCGCCGCTTGCATCATCACATATTTGTTGGGGCCATTGAACCTGATCGTCTTTGAAAACAGAAAATCATATTTTTTTTAATAGTTTAATGGTATTTATAATCAGTGTTGTCACTTTAGAGATTTCGAGGTTTTATTTACGACTGTGTTTTTGTTTTGCGACAAAGTTTTCTACTTAGCGATGGGTGACTTTTTGGCGACATTTTAGCAAGTTCGAAGTTACAAAAGTTGTTTTAGCCTTGTAGAACGCAGTTCATTATTCAAAATAAATTTCTATACTCGCGGACAGCTTTCTGTGGCAATGAAGGGAAAGCTACGGAGGCAAAGCGCGCACAAGTGAGAGCGCTTCTGAAAAAAGTCCCGTGTTTTCACCTATGTTAGCTTAAGCTGGGGAAGGGAAAACAAAAACACCTTGTTAGCATCAGTCAAATAAGACAAAACGCACCACTTAATGTAAAGGTTTTCTGATTTTGCAGCTTTTTCCTTGCGCATCTGGGCAAACGCGAAACCGTCGCACGTGAAGCTGTGTCGATTCAGCCTCTGTTCCGAGCAACCAAAACCACTGTCGAACGCTGCCGGACTGCTTGGCGCCGTAACACACGTGCTGCAGCCACGCTCCCGTAGCTTTCCCTTTACTGACACAAAAAATTGTCCTCGAGTATAAGCACACGAAACTCGATGCGTGGCACGTAGGCTTCATGACCATGATGAAGCGACGGTTGCACTCACAATGGGAGTCTTTACGCTCTACTTGTGCTTCACAGCACATTGGTCAATCACAGACTTGTCATATTGATAACAGAATTTGTCTTTTTTTTTATTCTTTAGAAAACGGATTTGAATGTGTTGAAAGGCTCCGGATCTTGCGGCGTTTTATGTTTCTTTTAATTTTATGTTTGCTTGACGTTCGAAAGCGTACCCTTAAATTTATTCTAACCAATGGGAATAAATTTATATGCAGATTTTAAGCACAGCAGGTGAATAAGACAAACCGACTTTGCAGAAAGGCGCAGGTATGAGAGCTCGTTCACGGAAATCTGAAGAAACCGGATCGAAAATCGGCTTTCAGATCAATTAATACTTCACGGTGGCTGTAAAATAGATCAAGAACGGAAGGGTAGTATTTGACCTGAATATTCAAATTCATTGTAAATAGGCTAATTTCCGTGCCAATATTTGAATCCCTTTATGCATCGATATTTTTTTATCGATTGTATCTTGTGATAAACGGTGCCATATGCCCCATATGCCTCTTCGTAGGCCTGTGAGGTCTTTCTAAATAAAATAAATAAAATAAAAATAAAGTTCGGGTAATTGTCATTGCCCTCCTAACATCACCACAAACGTGGATTACACGAAAATTGAGGGATTTTTGACTAAGTGCTTTCGCATTAAGAAAACGTCGCTATTTTTGTTCTTTTGAATCGTGTGCATTTGCAGTTTCACAATCTGAAAGTAAACGCAGAATTTAGGATGTCATCATCCGTCACGTAAATATATTGCTAAGATGCCAACAAGGGTTTAGAAAAGGTTATTCTACATCTAATAAGCTGATTGAGACCGTTCATGTTGTCGCAGTAGATAATAATGATGGCAACCAAACTGAAGCAATTTTCACAGATTTCCGCAAAGCATTTCACAATGACTCTCACAAAGAGTTACGTTATCAATAAAATGAAGTCCTCAAAAATGCACAGTTGGCAGCGAGTTTGAAGCCTACGTAAGCCACAGGCAGCAATATGTTGTTTAGAAAAACCACTCTTCAGGACGACTTTCAGTAAACAATGGTGTCTCCCAGGGATCAGTTCTTGGGCCGTTTTTATTTCTTATATTCATTAACGACATAGTTATATATATTTCAGTGAAAATTTACCTGTACTCTGGTGATTGTGTTATTTATGCAGACATCAAAAATGCTCCTCCCCAACACGCGCTGAATCAAGACTTCCAGATTATTGAGTGGTGTCAATTCTGGCAATTCTGCAGGGACAGGAGAAACAGAGGTGGAGGTGTGGCATTACTCATCAAGAACACATTGCAGTATAAATCCTTCCCCCTTATCAGTGATCACGAAAGCATATGGTGTAAAATAGTTATGACTGATATGACATTAGTAATCAGTGTCATTTATAGACTTTCAGCAAGCCTTGTCGAATACCTCCAAAAGATTGATGAACGAACAATATAAGCAGAATTGTACTTGCAGGAAACTTTAATTTACCTGGTGTAGATTGAAACAGCCGAGTTCCCGGGCCTATGGAAAGGTCTCACGCTGACTTGATGTTAGATATTATGGCGAAGTATAGTCTACTTAAGATGGTCAAGAAACCCACTAGAACTCAAGGGAACTGTAATTCGCTGTTGGATTTAATATTTTTGTCTCGAAGAGCTTTCGATTATAGAATAGATATTCACGAGGGAATTTCGGACTATAGTAGTGTACTTCCTACTATTTCATTTCATTTCATTTCATTTTATTACCTTAAGAACCCTTGATAGGGGTATTACATAAGGGGTGGGAATACATTAGTACATAATTTGCATAATACATAACTGAACACGCAAACAACAACAAAAAAAAAACTATATGAGCTAAAGTGTTACATACGTCAGCGCAAATACATAGACCTAAATACTACAAACTTAAGTTGCACGAGCATATAAGTCTGTTAACACAAGTCATTTTCATTGTGGAAAGTGCGCAGTGACACTCTCCATTAACGTACAAGGGCATATGATGGCGGCGATTTGGTGGGGCGGATTGTTCCAATCTATAGCGGCATGGCCAAAGAATGAGGCGCATGCCTCAGTGCGCATGCGAGGGCGGCCCACTTGAGAAGTGTGCCGTGTACGATGAGGTGTTCGGGCTGCGGGGAGGACATAGGCTGGTTGATTAAGCGAGCTGTGATAAAACTTATGCAAAAGTGAAAGGGTTCCACTGCGCCGGCGCGTACAAAGGGGAAGTAAATTCAATTCTTTCTCTAAGCACGATATGCTCACGTCATATGAATAATTAGAATGGATGAACCTTGCGGCGCGGTTTTGAACGGCCTCAAGTGCGTTGATGAGATATGTTTGGTGTGGATTCCACATGGCGGATGCAAATTCCAGTTTCGGTCGTACTATTGACTGGTAGGCCTGTAGTTTAACACGTTTGGGGGCACGTTTTAGATGACGCTTGAGAAAACCCAGAGATTTGTTAGCACATGAAATGATGTAACTGATGTGTGTTCGCCAGGATAAGTCGTTAGATATAGTAACACCTAGGTACTTGTAAGACTGCGCAGCACACACGGGAATGTTATTAATTGTGTATTGGTCAGGAAATGGGTCGCGCCGATGAGAAAATACCATCAAGTTGCATTTCTTAGGATTAAGTTCCATTAACCACCGGTCGCACCATTGCTGTAAACAGTTAATCTCCTCCTGAAGTAAGTCTTGATTAGATGTGCTAGCAATTGTTCGATAAACGACGCAGTCGTCTGCCAACAAACGAACGTTGCAAGGCATGTGCACGGGTAGGTCATTGATGTATATTAAGAAGAGTAGGGGTCCAAGAACAGATCATTGCGGTACACCGGAATTCACTGGTAGGTGGTTATATGCGCGGTTGTTAACTGTAACGAACTGAGATCGGTTTGTCAAGAACGCTTCAACCCATCGCAAAATGTCGGGGTGAAGGTTCGCAAGAGAAAGTTTTAGTACTAGACGTTGGTGTGGTACCTTGTCGAACGCTTTGGAGGTTAGAATCTAAATAGGTGTGAATATCATGCAGGAAAATGGCCATTTGTGTTTCGCAGGAAAAGCCTTTGCGGAACCCATGCTGTGAAGAATGAAAGTATTTGTTCGAGCCAAGAAAGTTCATGATTTCTGTGTGCATAACGTGTTGCATGAGCTTACAGGGCACACTCGTTAATGAAATGGGGCGATGAATAATGTTAACAAGAAGTACGCCTCAAAACAAAAGGTGGTAAACGTTTACAATTTCAACGCTGCTGATGACATTGACTACTTAGAATATACCTTTAATACAATGCCATAAGACGATAGCGTTGTGAACCTGTGGCAATATTTCGTCTCAACTGTGAGGCACTGTTTGAAGAAATTTGTATCACTGAAAAAATAAGCGGCCTTGAAAAGAGAATCCATGGATTACTCGAGATATCATCCAATTAAAACGACGTCTCTAATGTACTCGTAAAAAGAAACCCAAAGTTGACGGCGTAGTTGCTACTATCAGTGCGCAAGTGTGAAAAAGCTGAAGGAGGCCAAAACACATTTCCTTTCTACAGCACTGGCAAAGTATATGAAGAGCGCTCCCCAAAAGTTTTGGAGGTATCTCTCTGGCTATAATCCAGAAATAAACAGTACTAATAAACGCTGCTTTATTCTGTGTACTGAAATCAATCGCAAAAGCATTTAATAGTTTTTTGTGTGTCTGTATTTAGTTCAAAACAAAGCGAACCCTCAATGAAAGCGTCAGGCAGGCAACAATGTGATGGCATTGTCATATCGCGAGAAGGTACAATTGTATTACTTTTTAAAGCTGGATCCTAAGAAATTGCCTGGTCCTGATAAGATACCTAACGAGTTTTTGAGACGCTAAGGTAAATGGGCTTCCTATTTTTCGGAGAAGATATTGATAACATCGTCACGTGATAGCGCTGTACCGAGTGACTGGCTGTTAGCGAGAGTTCTGCCTGTTTTTAAATCTGGCGATAAATTGGACATTTCCAATTATCATCCAATATCTATCACATGTTCTGCATGTAAAATATTAGCATATAATATATAGATATGTGGTAGAATGCATTGAAAGTAATCAGTTTTTTAATGACAAGCAGTATGGCTTCAATAGCCGTCTCTCGACAATAACACAACTTTTTGAAGTTACTCATGCTTTAGCTTCAGCCATAAACTCGAGCGAACAAATTGATGTCATCATGATAGATCTGTCCGAGGTATTCGACAGAGTATCTCGTGTCAAACGTTTACACAAACTGCATGAGTTTGGTATCGATGAACAAAAAATTATCAGTTGGATCCAGGCTTATTTATCCAACAGAGAACATCTCGTAGTAATAGATGAAGAATGCTCTTTGACTTCATCAGTATCATCCGGGGTTCCAAAAGGGTCCGTTCTGGGTCCTATATGTTTTTTTGTTACATATCAACGATATCGCGAAGAACATACAACCTCTGATCGAAGTGCGATTGTTTGAGGATGATATCGTGTTATTTTGTCGCATAAAATGCCAGCAAGAACAGGTCATGTTAAATGACTCTGTGAAAGATGTATATGACTGGTGTGTAAAGTGGAGCATGCAGATTATTTATGAAAAGTCGACTTCTATAATTGTGTCAAACAAGAAGACGCCATTTGTGTTCCGGTACATAATTAACAACACATAAATAAAACGTTCCCATAAATTGAAATATTTAGGTACTATGATTTCTCATGAGATGGACTGGAATGATCATGTACAAAATATATGTGAAACAGCCCAACAAAAACTCGGATTCCCACGGCGAAAGCTAAAAAATGCATCATCGGATGTCAAACTAAAAGCATATAAATCAATAGTAAAGCCAACTCTGCAATATGCAAGTATAATTAGGTATCCAAATCAGAAGTATCTCGTTGACAAACTTGAACGTGTTCAGAGATTGGCAGTGAGGTTTGTATTTTCCTGTTACCGAAGAACGCAGTCAGTAACAGAACTTCCTGCACGTGCAGGGCTGCCAACGTTCGCTGTTCGCAGAAAAATTGTTAGGCTTAAGCACCTTTACCAGCTCTATCACAATAGATTCGATTTGGATTCCAGCTTGTACTTGCAGCCGCCCGGTATGCGATCATCATGCACAAACAATCCTTTTGCCGTTATGTCCTACGTGCGGAGAGTTGACATTTATAAATATTCGTTCCTGTCTAAAACAATTATAGAATGAAATAACCTAAAAAAATAACCGCGTATTTGATAACGCTTGTTCACTAGAAACTTTTGAAAAAAGTTTGGAACTGTGCTGTATTGATTGAATGTACCCTTCCCACCCTGTAACAGCCCGGAAGGGCTGACAGTTTTTGAAGTAAAGAAATAAAAATGGAAACCAATTTCATAAACACAGTTTATATGACTATAACTCTGAAACGAAAACCTGTAGAATTAAGCTATTGTGCAAAGAGTCTGCTTCTTGCTGAAACAACTCATTTTAAATACTTATT
This sequence comes from Dermacentor variabilis, assembly GCF_050947875.1. Taxonomy (NCBI): domain Eukaryota; kingdom Metazoa; phylum Arthropoda; class Arachnida; order Ixodida; family Ixodidae; genus Dermacentor; species Dermacentor variabilis. The sequence continues at coordinate 145,287,660 of NC_134572.1, forward strand.
ACACTGGGTCAATAACACCCTTCATTGGTGGAAGCACAGGGACCACATTACAGCTAACCCAAAAGGGAAAGTGTTCTTTCAACGAATATTGTTAAAATGATCAACTTCTGCTGTTCGGTTGCTCGCCTATGAAACTTTTATCTTACAACTAGTACACTATTTTTCTATAATTTGTGACCCTTTTACCAAAACTGACATTGACAAAATAGAGAAAATATAAAAATACATATAGCAGTTTTGGGCGCTCTTCAACAATAGCTTTTTCGGCCACGGCTAACTTACGTACCTTGTACCAGAGGAATGGCTGTTTCCGTCTTAAATTTTTTAAATTAATGGGCACTAAAACACTGACACAACAAAGCTATTCAGTTTAACTGATTATGAAGTTCTCCAACCAAGTGTTGGCTTTTTGTTTCTAAACTAGCGTCGCGAATCGTGTTATTATTTTTTTTTTGCTTTTGTATGCCATGATTTGTGTATGTACTTCACACCCGCCATCTCTTACAGTTCTGTTGTAAAATGCCCACGTTCGAGAGATGGTCTACGATTACCGTATTGACGCCAATAATTTTAAAATTTTTTCTTTCGCGTCTGATTTAGGGCAGAACTTACCCCAACAGAATGCAACTATGATGTCATCGAGCGACTTTTCACAGCTTTACTTTTTGAACCCACACGATTATTCTGACCTACCGGCAGCAGCACCACCCCTAAAATGGCAGGCGAAATTTTGGCCGCATTTATATGGATATTTCACAAATAAACATCCTGAACAGAACATTTTGATTCTTCTGCGATGTGAATAATTTTTTTCATGCGAATATATAGAAGAGCATCATAACAGAACAAAGTCAGGTAATTTTCTTGTGTATGTATCCTGACTAATAAAACAAGGTTTAGTATTTTTCACAAAATTTTAGTAGAGTTTGGTTTTGATGGTAGCATTTTTACATTTTAATGTCAGCTCTGGTATTTGTTACACAATTTAAAAGTGTTTAATGAGTTTGGTTATAATAAATAAATAAATATAGAAACCCTCTGCACCCTTCCGGTAAAATTATTGTTTAATACTCACTTGTACGGACATTAGGCAAACATGAAACGTTTATGTAAGTGCCTGATTTACTTCGCGTTATCTTGTATTGTAGAATATTAAAACGGCCACGTTATATAATATTCGCTTGACAATTTTAGTGGGAATTTCAACGACATTTCTTTGTCTCCTTTAAGCGAAATGCTTCGAAGAATTCTTGCACCTTTGGATTGTTATGGTTCAATATGTGTGATTATTAACCAGCTCTGTCAGGGACAAAGATAGCTCTGCATTTTCAGCCTCTTTTAATGCAATGATAATCTGCAAATATAGCTTTCCCAAGCACACACATACCATATATATATATATATATATATATATATATATATATATATATATATATATATATATATATATATATATATATATATATATATATATATATATATATATATAGAAGACATGAAGGGACAGGCTGAAACGACGAGGCTTGGCTCCCACTCAAAAAATAGTTGGTTACGCCACTGTCTCGTTTCCATGCCAACGAAGCGGAGAGAACAAAGTGAGCGTGGAGCTCTCAGCACACGCCGCACTCTGCCCCTTTCACAGATCGCTTTCAAGATACGGACCGGCGCGTCTTCCTTCAAAGCTAAGCAAGTGGCAAAAAAGAAAAAAAAACAGCGCGCGAAGCTATCAGCAGTCGGCACTCTCTGTCTGCATCGCAAATCGCTTCCAAGATATGGTCCGTGCCATACGCAGCCGCCGCAGAAGTACGTCTGGTCACGGTTCGTAATGGTTCGACGCTGAGTGATAAGGCGCTAAACAGCGGTGATGGTTTATAATGATCAAAATTTCAGCAACGCACCTGGCACCGCCACCCTCAGTACTTTGCTTGCGCCATCAATGCACCTTGCGCCACCGTCTGTACCAGTTAGTGTAGCCGCAATGCTGTCGTTTGTACTGGCCGGATCAAGTTTCGTAGCATTTATAATGAATCCGAGCTGCGCGGAGATGAGCAAGTTGCACAATGCTTACGCATGCTTAGGCAACTCTCAGAAGAGTATGTTCGTGATTTTTTTCATCCACTTTACTTTTCATTTATTTTGTGAACGCGTTTATTAGCCACCGATGTTTGAGACTGACCGTTAGAGAAGGACATGGACTCTCAGCCCGAGCGGCGCCCCCTGAGAACAGCGCTGACGAACTAGAAAGCGCTGGAGAGGATTGCCCCTTATAGCGTTCCTGTTCTTCGCTACAATTCCCCCGGGAACGAATAGAGAGCCGTCGGGCGACATGATAGCTTCTATGAGTGGCTCATAGTACGGCTTGAAGCGCTCGACGTTGACAACGTCTCGTCCACGACGGCGCATGCCCGAACACGGTTTAATGTGTTCGATCACGTAGTTGAAGGGGATGCGCGCTCGACGATACGGTATGGCCCTTCATACTTGGCCAGTTGTTTTGAAGAGAGCCCAGGTGCAGCGGAAGGAACGGAAAGCCACACAAGCGCTCCAGCAAGGAAGGTGGGTGCAGAGGTGGTGTCACCCCGAGTGCTCCTCTGACGCTCTTTGTCCATGGAGGTGAAGGCCCGTGCGAGATCGTGGCAATTTTCAGTATGTCTTGCCGTGGCAGACATGGGCTCACATTGAGATGCATCCGGCCGATATGGTAGAATTATATCGATGGTGTGTGACTGGTGCCTACCATACTGTAAGAAAAAGGGTGAAAAGCCGGTGGCGCCCTGAGTAGCGGTGTTGTACGCAGAGGCTACGAAGGGCAGAATGACGTCCCAATTTGTGTGGCTGGAGGCGACGTACATTGCAAGTATGTTGCCCAGCGTACGGTTGAAGCGTTCTTTAAAGTATTGGTTTGAGTATGGTATGCCGTAGTTGTGCGATGAACAAAGTGAAACTCTTTAAGAATGGCTTCAACTACTTCGGATAGGAAGACACGTCCGCGATCACTGAGCAGTTCCTCAGGTGATCCATGACGCACGATGCATCGATGATGCAAGAAGGAGGCAACATCGCGCCCTGTAGCTTCCGGGAGGGAGGCAGTTTCGGCGTATCACGTGAGGTCGGCATCCGCCACAGTGGCCCCGCGGTTTCCAGCCGATGTCAGGGGCAGGGGCCCATACAGATCGATGCCGACGTGCTCAAACAGCCGGGTAGGGCAATGTAAAGGTTGCACACCGGCTGGCGATAGGAGGCGTGGAGATTTCCAGCGCTGACAACCGGTACAAGAGCAAACAAACTTCTGAATGTAGCTGTACATCCCCCGTCAGTAGTATTGATGTCGAAGGCACTGAGAAGTTTTAGAAACCTCTGAGTTTGCACACTTCGGGTCAGTTTGGAAAGCTAAGAATATCTCGGTACGCAGACTGCGGGGTGTCGCTAACGACCACTGGCGCCCGTCGGGGTTATAATTGTGTTGACGAAGCAGGCTGTCGCGAATGGCGAAATGATGAGCTTGACGACACAACGTGCGACTGGTTTGTTGTGCTGATGAACCATAAAGCAAGTCTATAAGGGAGGTAACCCAATGGTCCTTGCGCTGCTCAGAAACGATGGTGCTAAGGTCGAGCGAAGAAATAGTTAACTGCGATAGTGAGCAGCAGGCACTGTAGTAAGGTAAGGGAGAGCGCGAGATGGCGTCGGCGTCAGAATGCTGGCGTCCGCTGCGGTACAAGATGCGGATATCGTAGTCCTGCAGGCGAAGTGCTCATCGGGCAACACGGCCTGAGGGTTCTTTCAAGGACGACAGCCAACATAGTGCAAGGTCGTCCGTGACTACATGAAATGTTGACCTAACCGTTATGTTTCACATAACGGTTAAGTAAGATTTTGTATTATATTTATGTATAATGGCACGCTGTGATTATGTATAAGCTATAAAGTGCTGCTTTATGTAAGCCGTGATGCGTTTTGTGCCATATTTTTACCCCACCCCTGTAACGGCCCAATCGGCCAACAGTACCTGCGATTAAAAAAATGGACGGCCATACAAATAAGGCTGGAACTTAATAGGAGCCCAAATGATGATCAAGCATTCTTTTTCCACCACAGTGTAATTGGTTGCAGCTTTCGTAAGCGTGCGACTTGAATAAGCCGCGACATACTCAAGAAATCCTTTTTTGCGCTTAGCAAGCACAACACCGAGGACAACACCGCTGGGATCTGTGTGCACCCCGGTAGGGGCTGTAGGGTCGCAGTGGCGCAAAATTGGTGGATACGTTAGCAAACGACGGAGCTTTGCGAAGGCCTCGTCGTACTCGGACGACCGCGAAGTGAAGGGCCCGTTGCTTGTTAGTAGCTTCGTCAGGGGCGATATAATGGCGGGGAAATTGCGAATGAAGCGTCTGTAGTAGGAGCACAAACCGATGAAACTGCGCAATTCTTTGACAGACGTCGGCTGAGCGAATTCGGCGACGTCCCGAAGTTTGGCTGGATCGGGGAGAATTAGATCCTTGGATATGATGTAACCTAGAATTGTCAGCTGCCTAGCAGCAAATGGGCATTTCTTGAGGTTTACTTGTAGCCCTGCGTTTGTTAAACACGGTAAAACAGACCGGAGCCGTTGAAGCTGTGTGGTGAAGTCAGCAGCAAAGACAACAATGTCGTCAAGATAGAGAAATTCTGGGGTTTTACGTGCCTAAACCTCTTTCTGATTATGAGGCACGCCGTAGTGGAGGACTCCGGAAATTTCGACCACCTGGGGTTCTTTAACGTGCACCTAAATCTAAGCAGACGATGATGAATTCTGTGGCCTGCAGAACGTCGGCAATGACAGCACGAGCAGTGCAAGCTGTTAAGGGGTGAACGCGCCGAGTACTGGCTGTGCGGAGGGATAGTCTAGAAAGGAATGTGGTGACTTTATGAAGTAAGCGGCATAGCTTAGCATTCATAACACAACGGCGGCTCCAGTGTCCACGAGTGCAGATGCGCGAACACCGTCAACAAACACTTCGGTTACGTTCGAGGGAGTGCGATGAAGACTTTCACATATCGGCGTTGTTGCAGCCCTTGCCTCATGGGCTGCAACGGTTAGTTTTTCTCGCCTTGAGTTACGAGACGAAGTCGCATCGACGACAGTGAACGACGACGGGGAAAAGGTGAAAGGCATGTAGTTGTGATCGGGTGCATTGTTGGTAACATAGACGACGGGGGGCCATAATAGGGGTGGTTGGACTCGCTTTTCCCGGGTGGTGCGGTGCTAGGTGGCTGCACACGATTGCAAAAACGTGCGACGTAACCGGTGTAGCCACACGCAAAGCATATTGGCCGGTTGTCTGCAGTATGCCACCGGCTCCCTGGGGCAGCTCGCACGCTTGTCACAAGACGCTTTGTACCGGGCGGCTGCTCAGGCGGCAGGTGGATGTCGGGGTCTAGGCACCAAGTCGGTCGAACGGAGAGGCATACTTGAAGGCTGGGTACTCGCGATGACTTCAGCGTAGATGAGATAATAGCACATCTCGAAAGTGTATCTAATTCTCGCGAATTCACTATCTAGACACCATTACCTCGCACAAGCCCCCTTTTTCCAAGTGAACGCACTCTATTTCTCAAAAATGTGCAGTACACTGGCTTTGGCTCAGCATGTTTATTATTACGGTGGCGCACCCTTTACAGGAGTACAGTGCATTGTGGTTAATTTTGGACTTTGCCGCTAATTGGTCCCACACCTTTAATTTTAGCTACTGTGTGCCTAATAGCGGAAAATTCGCTATCCATGCACCATTGCTTCGTGTGAGCCTTCCTTATTGAAAGTCAATATTTCTAATTCTAAAAAAATATTGCTGTACTTTGGCTTCGCCTCAGCATGTTTACTATTACGGCGGTGCACCATTTACAGGAGCACAGGCACGGTGGTTAATTTTGGACCATTTGTCACTAATTATGTCCATGCCGTTAATTTCGGCTACTGTGCGCCTAACTGTCACGATATTGCTATGCGGGCATGATAGCTTTACGCGAGCCCTCATTTTTCCAAGCGAACTCACTCTATTACTAAATAGAGTGCAGTACAGCGGCTTCGCCTCAACATGTTATTACTACAATGGTGCATCCTTTACAGGAGTAGAGAGCGATGTAGTTATTTAGGACTATTTGCCACTAATTATGCCCATACCCTAATTTTAGCTACACTGTGCCTAATTCTTGAAAATTCGCTATGCAGGGACAATTTCCTCGCGCGAGCCCTCCTTTTCCCAAGCGAACTCACTCGTTTACTCAAAAGAGTGCAGTTTAGTGGCTTCGCCTCAGCATGTTTACTACAATGGTGCACCTTTTATAGGAGTAAAGCACAATGCAGTTAATTTTGGACTATTTGTGACTAATTATGACCATACCGGTAATTATGGCTACTTTGTGCCTAATTACCACGAGTTCGGTATCCATGAACCATTGCCTCGCACGAGCCCTGCTTTTTTCAAGTGAACTGACTCTACATCTCAAAAGTGTGCAGTACAGTGGCTTCGCCTGAGCATATATGTCATTACGGTGGTGCACACTTTACAGGAGTACAGCGCAATGTGGTTAATTTGGGAGTAGTTGCCACTAATTATGGCCATACCGTAATTTTAGCTACCGTGCGCCTAATTCTCGCGATTCGCTATCCAGGCACCATCGCCTTGAGCGAGCCCTCTTTATTTCAAGCGAATTTCTCTCTTTCTCAAGATATTGCTGTGCAGCGGTTTCACCTTAAAGGGAAGCTGAAACACTTTTCGAAAAAAATGAGTTCTCTGCGGCATTCTACAGTTTTGGGTCCCCTGAACAGGAATATGTGGTTCAAAAAGGGCGGAAACAAACGCAAGCGGCTGTTTTTTCAAGAAAACGCGCACCAGCGCCTCAGGGCATCGCGCGAACGCCGCTGTTGCCCGTGATTGGTCGGGGCCGCTGTGACGTCGTTGGCGGTAGTCGCCGGTCGGTGCCGCCGCATGTCTCCGTTTCAGAGCGTAGCACCATTCCTTTCTCTCTGGTAGCACGCAATTCTGCTGTTGTTGCTTCATAGCTGAGTTGTAAGATGGAACGTTCTCGCTGTCTCCGACAGCTTGTATTTTCCCCGTACATGTTTGAACCCACAGCCGATACGGAAAACGATGGCGGCAACGGCGGCAACGACGATGTTGAGTGTGCCAACAGCGAGAGCGATGTGTGCACCTTCTCGCGCGCTGGAAATCTTAGCTGCTACGTATGTTTTTTTTTTTCATGTAGCTGCACGTTGCAATGACGGGAGAAAAAATGCGCTAAAGTGTCACTGGGAACATGCTGCTGGAAGAATGCCGAAGCACTAACTTCTCATTAGGTTCTAAACACGGGTGCAATTCCGCGATGTCAAGCACCTTGCCGCTGCTTGTCTAAAGTCCCGTGGTTTTTCCAGCGTTGATACGCGATCGCGAAAATAAGTGCCGCGTTTCAAAGCGCGAACATGCTGTGCTGTGAGGTACAGTCATGGAAGTTGCTTATCATACACATCCAGAGATGACCAGAGGTATTATATGTGCAATATTCATACTATGGTTCGACGACTTTGCGAGTGCGGCTCGATCAAGAATCGGTATGCGTGCTCCATGCTAGTGTTGACATAAAGATATTAGGCAGTTTTAGCACCGCCGTGTGTAAACACGATAACGGAACCGTACGTCGAATGTCACTATAGGCAAGCCTACACTCCATTTGATACCTCAGGTGCAACGCTGTGGAAGCTACGCTCGAAGTCCGGTCACCAAAACTTATTACTGCGCGCATTTCCGTCTATGCTTCGCAGCGTGCCAGCGGCGTTTGCTCGAGCGAGCATGCACGTGAAGCTGCCGCGACGGGTTGCAATTAAAAAATACCGAAAAGAATTTTTTTTTAAGAAGAACGTGTTAGCAGCCGTATAAGCATAAATCTACGGAACGAAGTTTTTACACGCCGAGTTCAACTACTCTAACGCGAGCATGAAAATATTGCCGTAACGCCTCATGTCGTGCGATTTGAACACGAATGCTGAACAGCTAAATCTGCGGGCACCGCGAGGTAGGACGAATAACGAATATCACTGAATGCGCAAGCGTACCCCCGGCCAGTTATTTCACCGTATCAGAACAGCGCCGAACAAACAGCTGTAGTACAGTGTTCCATGACAAAGCGGAGAGGCAAAACAGGATGAAAACGGCAAGCACTTTGCACGTAGGTGCATATTCCCGGCTGTGCCTCCACCTCGCTTCGTCGTAGACCGTTTGTTCGACACTAAGGTGATCATCTGGTAAAAAATTGCCCCTGTGCACATTAAAACCCTTACCTCATGCTTTCTCCTCTTGGCGAAGGCCGCTTTTGGAGGTGGCGAGGTGTTTCTCTTGTAGGAGAATATAGACGGAACAACGCCGGGCTTCAGTCGCGCCGATTTAACTGGAATACCGATTGCCCGCATCGTTGTCAAGCTCCGATGATAGTCACTGTCGCGGAAGTGGTCCGAGCACAGCACAGTTGATTTCGTCGGCACGAACTTATCTCTCCTCACCGCACGTACCCACTGCGCTGCAAGCTTCTGTTCCTTCGGGAATTTGTGAAACACCACATCGTCTCGCCCGCCTGTGTTCGCGCAGCCGAATGCTGCACAGAACGAGGGCATGTTGGGCGCCCTTGGCTGTAGGCACTCACGCAGCACAGAAGGAAAGAACAGTTTACGAAAATCGCAAAACAAACGTGAGCGGCGGCGGCGGCAGATCTCTCGTAGCGTCGTTCAGTAAAGCGCAGGACGGGAAGAGGCATGCCAGCACATGTCAGCACTTGGTCCGCAGCTCGGTTGGCTCGGTCTCCGCCCATGACGTCGCTCTGGCCGGTTCTCTCCTCTGGCAACAACCTCACCCGGCGCTCCGGGAAGCGATGGGGGCGTGTCCGCGCGGGTGATTTAGAAAGCGATTTCCGCCCCTTATATTAACAAAACGAAAAAAAAATTCGGCACCGTAAATTATTAGGTCTGTTCTTCCCAATCCCAGCAATTCATGGAAATTGAAAACCGTTTCAGCTTCCCTTTAACATTCTTATGAGTCGGTAGTGCACCTTTTACAGGGGCGCATTGCCAAGTGGTTAATATTGAACTACTTGTTACTAATTTTTCCGTACCTTTAGTTTTAGCTACTGTGTGCCTAATTCTCGCGAATACGCTATCCAGGCACCAGTGCCTTACGCGGGCCCTCACCTTTCCAAGAGGACTCACTGTACTTCGCAAAAGTGGCGGCTTCACCTCAGCATGTTTTTCTCTACAATGGTGTACCCACATCGCTTTGTGCTGTACAGCACAAAGCCATGAGGTTAATTTTGGACTTTTTCAATTATTATGGCCATACCGTTACTTTTTGCTGCTGACCTAATTTTCGGGAATTCGCTATCCAGGTACGATCGCCTTGCGGGAGCGCTTCTTTCTCCAAGCAAATCTCTCTCTTTTTAAAAAAGAACAGTACTACGGCTTCCCCTCAGCATGGCTCTCACAACGGTGGTGCACCCTTTACAAGGGCACAGCTCCACTTTGGAATATTTGTCACTAATGTTGGCCGTATCGTTAATTCAGCTACTGTGCGCCTAACTCTAACGAATTCGATATTCAGGCACCATTGCCTCGTACGAGCCTTCTTTTTTCCAAGCAAACTCACTCTATTTCTCAAAAGTGTGCTGTACAGCGTCTTCGCATCAGGATATTTTTCACTACGGTGGTGCATCCTGTACCGAGGTACAATGCAATGTGATTAAGTTTGGACTATTTGTCACCAACTATACCCATACCGTTATATTGTCACGTGGTCGTGACGTCAAAGAACACAGTAGCAATACTGTTAAAGGCAAAACTAGCTTTTATTGGGAGAACCTGTGCCCAAAAACAGGCTACACTTAAAGCACAACGAGAGCGGCGAACACAGTCGGCGATCGTCGAAAATCTGATCAGCGGGTCAAGCGCGTCGGCTTTTATACAGCAGTCATCGAATGTTCCAGACTAATCGTTCGGACCCGCGTGCCTTCCACAAAGTTCTACACCATTCGCGTCACGCGATGAAATCAGATAACACAAGGTTCAGCGACAACAGACAGCCGGGTAGAAGCATCGCTAACTTTCAAGAAACTTCGGATACATGCAGGCGCGTCCCGCGCTGTGCGATTACATTTGTTAGGCGGCGAAACGTGGTCGCCCGATAAAGATAAGTACACGTGTCAATATTTAGCTACTGAGCGCCTAATTCTAGGGAATTCGTTACCTAGGCACCATTGCCTTGTACAAGCCCTCCTCTTAGCGAATCTCTCTTTCTCAAAGTACTACATTACAGCAGATTCGTCTCAGTATGTTGATCCCTACGATGGTGCACCCTTTACAGGGGCGCAGTGCAAAGTTGTTAATTTGGGGTTTTTATCATTAAATATACCCATACGGTTATTTCGGCTACAGTGCGCTCAATTTATGTGAATTTGGTATGAAGGCACCATTGCTTCGCACGAGCCGTCCTTTTTCCAAGCAAACTCGCTCTATTTCTCAACAGAGTAGCGGCTTCGCCTCAATAGGTTTTGCACTACGGTGGTGCACCCTGTACACGAGTACAGAGTGATGGGTTAATTTTGGACTGATTGTCACTAAATAAACCCATACCGTTAATTTTAGCTAATACGTGCCCTATTTTCGCGAATAGGCTATCCAGGCGTAATTTCTTTGTAGCAGCCCTCCCTTTTCCAAATACACTCACTCTTATTTCGTAAAAGTATGCAGTACAGTGGCTTCGCCTCAGCATGTTTATGACTGCTGTGGTGCATCCTTTACAGGAGTTCAATGCAATGTGCACAATGTTTTAGAATTTGTCACTAATAATGGCCTTCCTCCTAATTTCAGCTACTGAGCACCTAATTCTCGGGAATTCGTTATCCAGCTACCATTTCCTTGCGCGAGCCCTCCTTTTTCGTACCATATCTGTCTTTCTCTCAAGAGTGCAGTACAGCGGCTTTTCCTTAGCATACTTATTACTACAGTGGTGCACCCTTTACAGGAGCACAGCCCAATTGGGTTTATTTCGGACTATGTCACTAATTTTTTCTGTACCCTTAATTCAGCTAATGTTCGCCTAATTCTAGAGAAGTCAATAACCAGGCACCTATACCTGGCGCGAGGTCTCATTTTTGAATTAAACTTAGCCTATTTCTGAAAAGAGTGCAGTACAGCAGCTTGACCTCAGCATTTCTATCTCTACAATGGTGCACCGTTTACACGATTAGAGAGCGATGCGGTTAATTTTGGACTATTTGTCATTAATTATGCCCACGCTATTATTTCGGCTATTGTGCGCGTAATTCTCGCAAATTGCCTATCGAAGCACCATTGCCTCGTGAGAGCCCTCTTTCTTCCAAACAAACTCTATTTCTCAAACGAGTACAGTACAGCGGCTTCACATGGGCATGTTTACAATTCTGATGGTGCATCCTTGCATGAGTAGAGAGCGATGTGGTTTATTTTAGACTATTTGTGAATAATTATGCCTATAGAGTTTGTTTTAGCTAATGTGGGCCTAATACTTGCAAATATGCAAGCCAGGCACCATTGCTCTGCGCGTGCCCTCCTCTTTCCAAGCGAACTCCATTTCTCAAAAGTGTGCTGTAAAGTGGGTTCGCCTCAGCATCTTTATTGCAGCGGTGATGCACTCTTTAAAGGGGTACAGTGCAATGTGGTTAAGTTTGTTCTATTTGTCCCAAATTATGCCCATACAGTTAATTTTAGCTACTGTGCGCCTCATTCTCAAGAATTCACTATCGAGGCACCATTGCCTCGCGCGAGCCCTTTCCCAAGCAAATCTCTCTATTTCTCGCAGACACCTCATAAATGGACGCTATTCTGCGATGCCAAATCAGCGCTACAGGCGCTAAAATATAATACCTGCTCGTGCTGGAAATCGCCGAACTTCGTCACAGTGCCGAGTTAAGTGGCCACGTGATCATTTTTCAATGGGTGCCTAGTCATTGTTATGTGATTGGCAATGAACTCGATGACAGTGAGGCAAGATCGGCCTTCTCTTCCTCTCATTAGGTACGGATTGCCTACTCGCGACCTGACACCAACTCCATGATCAAGGCACTCATGCAGGACCTTACAAAGGCATACAGAGCCCACGATGACAACATTTACGGACGCCTACATATGATCGACCCAGACGGTAAATTTTCATCATCATCATCAGCCTGGTTACGCCCACTGCAGGGCATAGGCCTCTCCCATACTTCTCCAACAACCCCGGTCATGTACTAATTGTGTCCATGCCGTCCCTGCAAACTTTTTAATCTCATCCGCCCACCTAACTTTCTGCCGCCCCCTGCTACGCTTCCCTTCCCTTGGGATCCAGTCCGTAACCCTTAATGACCATCGGTTATCTTCCCTCCTCATTACATGTCCTGCCCATGCCCATTTCTTTTTCTTGATTTCAACTAAGATGTCATTAACTCGCGTTTGTTCCCTCACCCAATCTGCTCTTTTCTTATCCCTTAACGTTACACCTATCATTCTTCTTTCCATAGCTCGTTGTGTCGTCCTCAATTTGAGTAGAACCCTTTTAGTAAGCCTCCAGGTTTCTGCCCCGTAGGTGAGTACTGGTAAGACACAGCTATTATATACTTTTCTCTTGAGGGATAATGGCAACCTGCTGTTCATGATTTGGGAATGCCTGCCAAACGCACCCCAGCCCATTCTTATTCTTCTGATTATTTCCGTCTCATGATCCGGATCCGCCGTCACTACCTGCCCTAAATAGATGTATTCCCTTACGACTTCCAGTGCCTCGCTGCCTATTGTAAATTGCTGTTCTCTCCCGAGACTGTTAAGCATTACTTTAGTTTTCTGCAGATTAATTTTTAGACCCACTCTTCTGCTTTGCCTCTCCAGGTCAGTGAGCATGCATTGCAATTGGTCCCCTGAGTTACTAAGCAAGGCAATATCATCAGCGAATCGCAAGTTACTAAGGTATTCTCCATTAACTTTTATCCCCAATTCTTCCCAATCCAGGTCTCTGAATACCTCCTGTAAACACGCTGTGAATAGCATTGGAGATATCGTATCTCCCTGCCTGACGCCTTTCTTTATTGGGATTTTGTTGCTTGCTTTATGGAGGACTACGGTGGCTGTGGAGCCGCCATAGATATCTTCCAGTATTTTTACATATGGCTCATCTACACCCTGATTCCGTAATGCCTCCATGACTGCTGAGGTTTCGACTGAATCAAACGCTTTCTCGTAATCAATGAAAGCTATATATAAGGGTTGGTTATATTCTGCGCATTTCTCTATCACTTGATTCATAGTGTGAATATGGTCTATTGTTGAGTAGCCTTTACGGAATCCTGCCTGGTCCTTTGGTTGACAGAAGTCTAAGGTGTTCCTGATTCTATTTGCAATTACCTTAGTAAATACTTTGTAGGCAACGGACAGTAAGCTGATCGGTCTATAATTTTTCAAGTCTTTGGCGTCCCCTTTCTTATGGATTAGGATTATGTTAGCGTTCTTCCAAGATTCCGGTACGCTCGAGGTCATGAGGCATTGCGTATACAGGGTGGCCAGTTTCTCTAGAACAATCTGTCCACCATCCTTCAACAAATCTGCTGTTACCTGATCCTCCCCAGCTGCCTTCCCCCTTTGCATATCTCCTAAGGCTTTCTTTACTTCTTCCGGCTTTACCTTCGGGATTTCGAATTCTTCTAGACTATTTTCTCTTCCATTATCGTCGTGGATGCAACTGGTACTGTATAAATCTCTATAGAACTCCTCAGCCACTTGAACTATCTCATCCATATTAGTAATGATATTGCCGGCTTTGTCTCTTAACGCATACATCTGATTCTTGCCAATTCGTAGTTTCTTCTTGACTGTTTTTAGGCTTCCTCCGTTCCTGAGAGCATGTTCAATTCTATCCATATTATACTTCCTTATGGCAGCTGTCTTACGCTTGTTGATTAACTTCGAAAGTTCTGCAAGTTCTATTCTAGCTGTAGGGTTAGATGCTTTCATACATTGGCGTTTCTTGATCAGATCTTTCGTCTCCTGCGATAGTTTGCTGGTATCCTGCCTAACGGAGTTACCACCGACTTCCATTGCACACTCCTTAATGATGCCCACAAGATTGTCGTTTATTGCTTCAACACTAAGGTCCTCTTCCTGAGTTAAAGCTGAATACCAGTTCTGTAGCTTGATCTGGAATTCCTCTATTTTCCCTCTTACCGCTAACTCATTGATCGGCTTCTTATGTACCAGTTTCTTCCGTTCCCTCCTCAGGTCTAGGCTAATTCGAGTTTTTATCATTCTGTGGTCACTGCAGCGCACCTTGCCGAGCACGTCCACATCTTGTATGATGCCAGGGTTAGCGCAGAGTATGAAGTCTATTTCATTTCTAGTCTCGCCGTTCGGGCTCCTCCACGTCCACTTTCGGCTATCCCGCTTGCGGAAGAAGGTATTCATTATCCTCATATTATTCTGTTCCGCAAACTCTACTAATAACTCTCCCCTGCTATTCCTAGTGCCTATGCCATATTCCCCCACTGCCTTGTCTCCAGCCTGCTTCTTGCCTACCTTGGCATTAAAGTCGCCCATTAGTATAGTGTATTTAGTTTTCACTCTGCCCATCGCAGATTCCACGTCTTCATAGAAGCTTTCGACTTCCTGGACATCATGACTGGATGTAGGGGCGTAGACCTGTACAATCTTCATTTTGTACCTCTTATTAAGTTTCACAACAAGACCTGCCACCCTCTCGTTAATGCTATAGAGTTCCTGTATGTTACCAGCTATATTCTTATTAACCAGAATCCGACTCCTAGTTCTCTTCTCTCCGCTAAGCCCCGGTAGCACAGGACGTGCCCGCTATTTAGCACTGTATATGCTTCTTTTGGCCTCCTAACTTCACTGAGCCCTATTATATCCCATTTACTGCCCTCTAATTCCTCCAATAGCACTGCTAGACTCACCTCACTAGATAACGTTCTAGCGTTAAACGTTGCCAGGTTCATATTCCAATGGCGGCCTGTCCGGAGCCAGTGATTCTTAGCACCGTCTGCTGCGTCGCAGGTCTGACCGCCGCCGCGGTCAGTTGCTTCGCAGCTGCTGGGGACTGAGGGCCGGGGTTTGATTGTTGTGTTCATAGGAGGTTGTGGCCAAGTACTGCACCAGGGTGGCCAATCCTGCTCTGGTGAGGGAGTGCGTTACCGGTTCTGGTCACCGGGATCAGGCCACACTCCAGGCCTGTTTGTGCAATTTTATCAACACGCGAATTTTTTTTAATCCGGTGGAAAATTGCCGGCACCGGGATTCGAACCACGGACCTCTTGCACGCGAGGCGGGTGTTCTACCTCTACGCCACCGCTGCACCTGTGACGGTGCAGCGGTGGCGACAGTAAATTTTGTTTGCCCCCAAAGGTTACGCGGAGCAAAATGTCATTGCTACACAGGATTCGGCTGGGCGTTGCTTTCACCCGTCGCTACGCGCCCCTCATCGGCCAGTCGAACAGTCCTGACAAAAATTCGCCGCCAGGGGGCCGTGGAGTACTGACGTGCCCCACATGGGCTCCTGCGTCCTGCGCTCATCTCTACAGAAAGGCCACTCACCCCTTTCATTTTGCTGCACCGTTAGAATCGGCAAGATTCAAGGAACCGGCGGATACCACCTACATTACATGTGAGTGCGTTTTGGTCAAGATATCGAGCTTCATCTTCGCCGACCGCCCCGCGCCTTGCTACGCCTAACGCCCCTCGAGACCACGGCGGTCCGCCGGGGAGAACACCTGTCGCACGTGCAGCAGGCACACGGCGCGTGAAAGGAGTCCGACAGCGCTCGATGCCGCACGAGCAACAAGCGTCTCACGTGCACTGTGAACCGGAGCCGTCGCATCCAACGCCGGAGGGTCGTTTCGCGGAAGATATAATAGGCTGCGTGTCGCTCTGAAGTCTCGGGCCAAGATGGTTTTCGCTTCGCCCGGAGAGCGCCCACCACGCGTTCGCCACCGTCGCCATGCCAGTTTGAGCCTGGTGACACTCGGCCCTGCATCCCTCGACGAACTCCGGGCAAGGGAGGACCTGGAACTTCGTGCCACTCGCATGCTGGGCCAGTGGCTCAGTCAACGGGCCGCCACCCTCGATCTCCCTGTGGATCCCCCCCTGCCTACTACCGCTTCGAAGCCTCTCCAGGACGGCCACCCAGTACAAGAGCCCCATGCTTCGGTCCCGCTCCCCCCCTCCGACGACGAGGACATGGATATGTCCAGCTCCCGGAAACGCGCCCGCGAGACGGAGAGCGAGGACGAGGAGCCAACCGGGCGACGTAAGCAGCCGTTGAGCTCTTCCCCCAGCCCGGAGCAGCACACGGCAGCCAGCTGCCACGTGCAGCAACCGGACCACGGCAGCGCCATTTCCCCACACTCGGGCGAAACAGCCGCCACCTCCTCTCCGCCTGCCGCCCAAGACGGAGGCCCTCCAAGAAGGGCGAGCACCACCTCTCGACATCCCGCCGAGTCTACAGCAGCCGCCTCCGCGCCCCCTCAGAGCAAGGGCGCGCCCGGAACCATCCTCGGCGCGCCGTCTGCTCCTGATGGCGGCGCGTCCCCTGCAGCGTCTGTTAGCGAACCATCTACAAACGAAAGCGCTGCCGACGAGATGGAGCTGACGGACGCAACACCCACTGTTTCGTCACATCAGGGCCCTGATCACCCCGCGGCGCGGTTCCTGAAGGACGCACCATGCCAGCCTGCTTCGCGGCCGAAGCCAAAGGGGCAGAAGAAGCAGAAGAAGAGGAAGGAGCCTGCCCATGTTTCCCGTTCGTCTCCCGGGGCAACGGACGACTCGCGGCGCCCGCCCGCTACCCTGGTCACCCCCAGTGTGCCTACAGCCGCAGTACAGAGAGTGACACCATCCGCCCGCGAGTCCACCACGTCCGACTTCACGCTGGTGCAGTCAAAGAGGGACCGGCGCCGTGCACGAGCCCTGGCGACTGCTGCACTTCCGGTTGACCCCGCGGTCGTCGGTACGGTGCTCTTCCGTCCCTCGGCGCCCGGCGGAACCTTCCGAGGAGCACCGCGCCTCTCACTCGCTGCAACCCTCTCTTCGCGGCCCGGTGTTGCAGTGGTTCGCGTTAACCATAAGCGCAACATCGTGGCCGCCGATACTACCACCCGGGAATGCCTGGAGGAGCTGCTGGCAGTCACTGAGCTGCACGGAATTCCAGTGACTGCCCGACTGCCAGCCGAGCGCGGCAAGAGCACCGGCTTCCTGCACGGGGTGGTCGGGTTACCCGCGGACACAGACCTGCTGGGAGCCATCGAGTCGAGCGTTCCCGTGCTGTCGGCAACGAGGGAGGAGAGCACCATCACCATCCGATTCGCGGGACCGGTCCCCCCTGAACACGTGCGCCTTTTCAAGCTCGGGTTCAGGGTGCGACCTGCCCGGCCCAGTCCAGTGCAATGTCGGCAGTGCGGCCGCTTCGGGCACGTGCTGGAGTCCTGCAGATGACCGACCGACTGCATCTCCTGCGGCAAAAGCCACGCGGAGGGCGCCTCCTGCGAGAAAGTCCGCTGCAGGAACTGCGGGGGCCCCCATAGGGCCGACACTCCTGCCTGCCCCAAATTTATTTATTTATTTATTTATTTATTTCAAAATACTGCAGGCAGCAATGCTGCCCTAGCAGGAGAGGGTTACATCAAGTGCAGTGACAAAGATTTGACAAAGTAATCTACATTTGCACAATCAACAACAGACGCTGGCAGACAATTCCACTCTTCAATTGTGAGCGGAAAAAAAGACTTCTGGAACATTTTCGTCCTCGCAAAGTACGGGCGGATAACATTCGAGTGATTAATTCTAGAAGACCTGTGTTGTGAGCGGGAAAGATAAGTTTCGCGCGGGAGACCGATTTTGTTCTGATATATCAAATAAAGCATTTTTAGTCTCGCAATCTTTCGGCGTACACAGAGGGGTTCCAGATTCAGTCGCTGCAACATGTCAGTAACAGATGATGTAGACCGATAGTCAGACACAATAAATCGGGCAGCCAGGCGCTGAATTCGTTCTACTTGTGCGATATCTTTAACGTAGTATGGGTCCCATACTGCGGAAGCGTACTCAAGGACTGGTCGAACCAAAGTGCGGTATGCCTCGAGTTTAACGCTTGACGGCGAGTCTTTGGCAGGAAGAACGGGAGGTGGCCACCATCATGGCTTCCTCCACCTCGGCATTGTCGAGGCGTGCTGTCAGGGCAGCAGTCCGGGAGGAGCAGCAGCCACAGCAGTCCTCATCTCCGGCGCGGTCCTATGCGAGCGTGCTGAAGGGCCCCAGTCCTGCACCCAGGCATCCGGTACCAGCCCCTCGTGCCTCTCAACGCCAGCAGACACAGGATACTGCTGTTCCACCCGCCCAAACTACTATGGATCAGTTGGTAGAAAACCTGCTGCTCACCATGCAAGCAGTCAGCACCTTGCTGCCAGCTGACCATCCGCTCCGGGCCATCTGCCTGCAGGCAGTGGCATGTCAACAGCAACACAATCACCATGGCTAGTCGCACAGCAAAACGTCGGCCGCGCATCCTGCAGTGGAACGTGCGCTCGCTGCGCCGACGACACGCCGAACTTTCCGAACACCTACTTCTGCACGAGTACGACGTGCTCGCGTTGCAAGAGACATACACGCGCGACGGGGAGTGCAACTTTCCGGGATTTGTGGGCTATCACAGTGCGACCACCTGCGAGTTACGGACTTGCGCCAACGTGCAGTGCTGTGATCCGCTCCATCAACCCGGTCGCTCCCGCGCGTCTATTTACGTCCGTGCGCGTCTTGCCCAAGCCGTCGTTCGTGTGGCCGACATTGTGCCCACCTCCGTAGAGTGTGTGGCTGTGACTGTACGCGTTGGGGGGGTCGACACTTGTGTCGCCAGCGTGTACGTGCAACCCGTACGACGGTGGGATACGACCTTCATCGAGAGCCTCACCGCGCGCATCGGTGGTGACTGTGTCGTGTGCGGTGATTTCAACTCCCACCACACGGCGTGGGGAAGCGCCCACAGTGAGCCGAACGGCAGGGACCTGCTGAGTTCCATCCATGCTTCGGGCCTGCTAATCATCAACACCGGAAGTCCCACATTTGTGCGTCGGAGGGTACACGGGAGTGCGATAGACTTGTCGCTCGCGAGTGAGCGATGCCACTACGAGTGGGTTCGCAGCCCTGACACGCAGGGGTCGGATCACTATCCGATCTCTCTCGACCCGCTCGGCCTGAACCGCACGAGGACATGTACGTACCGCGTCACGGACTGGTCCCATTTTCGGTCCCTCTGTGCAATATCCCCTCCGGCAAATACAAACTTTCTTACGCATCTTACGAGGTGTTTGGATGCCGCTACAAAATCGTGCGCGGTGTCTGCTGGAACGCCGGTCCCCGATATCAAGCTTCTCAATCTGCGCGCTGTCCGTCGTCGCGCCGAACGCCGTGCCATCAAGAGCGACAAGGTGGAGCTTTGGACTTTATACAACCGCCTGGACGCTGCGTGTCGCCGTCACGCCAGGCAGCGCCGCAATCAGAGCTGGCAAAGTCTCTGCGTGTCATTGGAGGACACTCGCGACAAGTCGCGCCCTTGGCGCATTCTCGCTTCCCTCCTCCGTCCCAAGATTCCTCGCCATCCTGCACTCTCCATCGCGGTGGCTACGGGCTTGAGCACAGAGCAACTGGCCGAACTCTTCGCCGATGCCTTCGCCCCACCGCCACCGTCTGTGCGCCCCGTCAGTGCATCCTGCGAACTACCGCCGCACAACAAGGCTGAACTCCTCGCTCCCTTGCGCTACTTTCCTACGAGGGCAATCTTGGAGCACGTTGAGGTGCTTTGCTCGGCCGAGTTTACCCTTAGTGAGTTGCGCATTGTTTTGAACACGCGTAAACGACGCTCAGCGCCTGGTGCCGA
The DNA here is from genome assembly GCF_050947875.1 of Dermacentor variabilis. NCBI lineage: Eukaryota > Metazoa > Arthropoda > Arachnida > Ixodida > Ixodidae > Dermacentor > Dermacentor variabilis. The sequence continues at coordinate 145,307,621 of NC_134572.1, forward strand.
CGGACTAACTCATCAGGTCCTCAGGAACGTCGACGCAGCGCAGCTCCCTTCCCTACTCGAGGCCTTCAATGCCGTCTGGCGCAGTGGCATTATTCCTGCTGACTGGAAAGAGGCGATCGTCGTCCCTATTCTCAAGCGCGGCAAAGCTGCCACGAGCGTCAGCTCCTATCGCCCAGTGTCGCTTACTTCGGTAGCCGGCAAAACTCTGGAGGCCATGGCTTTGCGCCGCCTTGAGTGGATTGCCTCCGCCCTCGACGCTTTCGCCCCTGAACAGAGTGGTTTCCGGCGACTGCGCTCAGCAGCTGACTCGCTCGCGGACGTCGTAGCTACGCTCGAGCACGCAGCAAGTCGCCAAGAAGCCGGATATCTCGTGCTGCTCGATGTGCAACGCGCATTTGATGGTCTCCCTCACACCACCATCATTCAAGCCCTCCGTGAGCTACGTGTCACCGGCCGCCTCTTTGACTACATCGCGGCCTTCCTCAGTGACCGCACGCTCAGAGTGCGAGTTGGTGACACGCTCAGTGCCCCTCGCAGCGTGACCTCCGGGGTTCCCCAGGGCAGCGTGATCAGCCCATTTCTTTTTAACTTGGCTCTGGCAAGACTACCTGACTACATCCCCAAGATGACAGCCCACGAAGTCCACGTGGCGATCTACGCCGATGACATTGCACTGTTCGCGTGCGGGCCCACGGCCCTCGGCTTCCAAGTGCGAGAATCCCTGCAGTCGGCGATCAATGCCGTCGATGAATATCTCGCCAGCATAGGGCTCCAGCTCTCGGCGTCAAAAACTGAGGCGTTGTTGGTACACCCCCGTGCTCGTGCGCGCTTCGAAATGCCTTGTCTCACGCTGCGCGGAAGCCCCCTCCCGTGGCAGAGAAAAGTGCGCTATCTCGGACTTGACATCGACTGCCGGGTCAACTTTAACGCCGCCGTCTCCCAGCTCTGCAAGAATTCCAAGAAGGTGGCTGGCGCCGCACGCTCCCTGCTCGCCCGTGGTCGTGGCTGTACACCGCAACTTGCTCTTCGAGTTTACAACTCTGTCGCAACAACGCGAGCACTCTATGCGCTTCCCCTCACGAACGCCAGAGCCACCAACTGGAACGCCATCGACATGGAGCACCGCACCGTAATTAGCCAACTTTACGGGCTTCCTCGCAACTCGCAAGTAGGAGCAACTCTCGCCGAAGCGGGAGACTGGCCGCCCTCACTTCGCGCACGGAAGCAAGCGATGAACCACATCGAGCGCCTTCAACGTTCGCCACAGGGACAACGCCTCGTTTGTCGCCTCCACACCCTCGAGGGCTCGGGCATGGGCCAGCGTGCCACCGAGTTCAGCGCACTCGTCGCGTCGACGCCGCAACTCCTACCCCTGCCGGTATCGCCGCACGCCTCCGCGCTACTCGATGTAAACACCACGGTGCCAGGCGTCAAGTCCAAGCGTCAAACAGCTGTTTGTGCTATGCAGCAGGAAACGGCCGCACTGCTACACGAGCGCCTAGGGGGCCGGCTGCTCGTTTACACCGACGGCTCCGTGGCGAGTGATGGTTCTGGTGCTGCAGCGTGCACGGCGCCGGATATTTGCGCTACACGGCAGTGCCGCCTTCGTGCTGTGTGGTCGTCGACGGTGGCCGAGCTTGCTGCGATCGACCTAGCAGCTGATCTCCTGCTTCAACAGCGCAGTGTTGTTTCTGCCGCGATCCTTTCGGACTCGCGCGCGGCACTGTGTATGCTGGCGAAGGATTACCTTGGACCTCCATTGGTGCAGCGCGTCGGCTCAAAGCTCCGCCATCTCGTCAGCCAGGGCTGCGATTTGGCGTTGCAATGGGTTCCAGCGCACATCGGCCTGCAAGGGAACGAAGCCGCGGACGCCCTCGCAAAGCAGGCTCACTCCCTGCGCTTCCCCCTCGCTACCTCAGTCAGCGGCTTCGACGTGGCCAAAGCAACCATTCTGCGAACGCTCCGTGCGCAGCACCCGGACCAGCGCGTCGCCGCGGGTGCGTCACTTCGGCTCCTCCCCCGCGTGGGCTTCTCCCGGGCGGACCGCTCTTTCCTGCTTCGCCTGCGCGTCGGCTGCTACAGGACGGCTGCTAGAACGCACAGGTTGCAGGGAATTGGCGACCCCGCGTGCAGCAACTGCGCCAATACGGAGACGCTCGACCACTTGCTACTTCGCTGCCCTGCCTTCGATGTGGAGCGCACGGACTTGTGTACAGTCTATCGGCGACTGGGACTGACTTACGATACGGCGACCGCGCTGCTATTCCCTGCAGCCCACTCGTCCATCGTGAAGCATGCTCTCTCGGCACTGCTAGACTACTGCAATGCGACGCACTTGAGAGCGCGGCTGTGATCCCCGCACTCACATTCTTTTTTTCCCCCTTCCCACGTTCGTCCAGTCTTTCTCTCCTTCATCCTTTTCTTCCCATTCCCCCTTCCCCGTGCAGTGCTGTTGAGGTGTCCTCCTGTGAGAGACAGTTACGGCGCTGCACTCATCTCTTCCGTTTCCTTTCCAAAAATCACTTCACACACAGTCCTGATTGTGAACACTGCCAGATGCCTGAAACACTGGAACACACACTGTGCGATTGCTCAGCATATATGCTGGGGTGAAAAACGTTAGAAAGTTTCCTAGCCAGCGTTGGCAGGCAACCACTGTCGGAGGAAGCTATCCTCGGCCCATGGCATGACACTTCAACTTCAATGCGTGCAACTAAAGTGTTGTTGAAGTTTCTGCAGGACTCCAAACTCGACGAGCGGCTCTAGCAAGGCAGCTGTCTCATACATAAGCACTCACCACTTCTCTGAAAGGGTGCACCACCGTAGTAAAAACATGATGAGGCAAACGACTGTGCTGCAGACATATGAGAAATAGAGCGAGTTCTCTTGGAAAAAGGAGCACGCACGTGAGGCAATGGTACCTGGATAGCGAATTGGCGAGAAGTAGGCGCACAATAGCTGAATTAACGGTATGGGTAAAATTAGTGGCAAATAGTCCAAAATAACCGACATTGCGCTGTGCCCCTGTAAAAGGTCTACCATCCTAGTGATAAACCTCCTGAGGCGAAGCTGCTGCAAAGCACAAATTTTGCAAAATAGAGTGAGTTCGCTTGGAAAAAAGAGCTCGTACGAGGCAGTGGTGCCTGGATATCGAATTCGCTACGGTAAGGCGCACAGTACCTGGATTAACTGTACGGGCAACATTAGTGACAGAGTCCAAAGTTAACCACCTTGCGCTGTGACCCTTTAAAGGGTGCACCGCCGTTGTCAGAGCCATGCTGAGGCGAAGCCACTGTACTGTACTTTTTTGAAAAAGAGAGAGATTTGCATGAAAAAGGGAGCACTCCCGCAAGGCAATGGTGGTTGGATGGTGAATTCCAGAAAATTAGGCGCACTGTATGTGCATAGTTAGTGACAAATAGTCCAAAATTAACCACATCGCTCTGTACTCCTGTTAAGGCTGCACCATTGTAGCGATAAACATGCTGAAGCGAAGTCACCGTACAGCATACTTTTGAGCTTGCTTGAAAAAAGGAGTGCTCGTGTGAGGCAATGGTGCCTGGATACAGAATGCTCGAGAATTAGGTGCAGAACAGCTAAAGTTAAAGGTACGTACAAAATTGATGATAAATAGTCCAAAATTAACCACCTTGAGCTGTGCCCCTGTAAAGGGTGCACCACCGTTGTAAGGGGCATGCTGAGGCGAAGAGAGAGAGAGGGACAAAAGCGGGGGAGAGACAGGGAGGTTACCCAGTGTAAGTATCGGCTAGCTACCCTGTGCTGCGGAAAGCGGTAAAGAGAATAAAAAGAGAAACAAGAAGAAAAAAACTGAGAAAAATTTACACAGTAAGGCGATGCTACGCGCTACAACATTCAAAGGCGGTCGCATATTTCGCATGCCCTTAACAACTTCAGCAAAGCGCTTAAAGCCTTGAGTGCCGAAACCCGTCTCGACCAGTGTCCTAGAACTTTTTCTTCTGTGAAGGGGCGATAGTCCAGTTTTTTAACCGCGGTCACGAGCACTTTTCTTGGCACATTGTAACGTGGACAGTCACAAGGAAGGTGCTCGATCGACTCCTCGCAGCCGCAGGTGTCGCAAGTTGGGCTGTCGGTCATTAGTAGTTCGTGAATGCCACGCCGAGCCACAGACAGCACAGAAGGGTTGCTTCCCCTCACGGCAACCCTGGTGGAAGACGGAGTTGCAGACGTGTATCCAATCTGTGTAGACTTGCGTTCGTGAATTCACTTGTGTTCCACAGATTCCGCGTAAACTCGGACGCGAGGGAGTGAAGACTTGTCGCTGCATGTGTTCTTGACAGTGGTATGTGGGCACCATCGTGGGCCGGTCGGGTAGCGTCCTCCGCACTGTGATTTCCTGAAATTCCGCAGTGACCCAGTATCCACTGGTTGATGAAGTGCCCCTTGTCGACTGCGTGATGGAGGAGTAGTCGGATGTCTGCGACTAATTGCACACTAAGTACGTGGTTCAAATGGCACAGCAGACACTGGAGAGTTTCCTTCGAGTCACAAAAGACGCACCATGAATGTGATGATTTGAGACCAATCAAATCCAGAGCAGCACGGATAGCTGCGAGTTTAGCAGCCGTCGATGAAGTAATGTGAGACGTCTTGAATTTGATGGTGACAGATTCTGCTGGAATCTTTCGCCCACAAACAAACCATGCTTTCATTCCTACATAACAAGTACAAAGAACGCATCCACGTTTACACGGACGGTTCTGTCTCCTCTAAACGTCCAGCTGGAGCAGTAGTAACTGAGGCAAAGCCGCTGTACTGTACGCTTTTGAACAAAAATTTGCTTGGAGAAAGGAGTGCTCCCACAAGGCATTGGTGCCTGGATAGCGAATTCCCGAAAGTAAGATGTGCAGCAGCTAAAATTAACGGTATGGGCATAATTGGTGTGAAATATCAAAAAATTAACCTCATCGCTCAGTACTCCTGTAAAGGGTGCACCACTGTAATTATCAGCATGCTGAAGCGAAGCCGTTGTAGTGCACCCTTTTGAGAAATAGAGTGGGCGTGTTTGGAAAGAGAAGCGCTCACGTGAGGCGGTTTGCCTGAATAGCGAATTCGCGTGAATAAAGCACACACTAGTTCAAATAAGCGCTACGGGCAAAACTAGTGAGAAATAGTCCAACATAACCCACATTACATTGTGCTCCTGTAAAGGGTACACCACCATAGGGAAATATATACTGAGGCGAATCCGCTGTATTGCACAGTTTTGAGAAATTGAGAATATATAGAATACGATGTATTTATAGGAAAGACGGAGAGGTCAACCCGGGCTACTGCGCTCTAGTCTGCTACTCTGCACTGGGGAAAAGGGAAGGGGAATGAAAGTACTGTGATGGATGATGATGTTAAAGTGGTATAGGAAAATCTGGTCAAGTTTGGACTATTTGTGACTAATTACGCCCATACCGTTAAGTTTAGCTACATTGAGACGATAGCGCATCTTCTGTGTGATAGATGCGTTTCAGTGCACAAAAAAAAAAACGTCCTCAGCACACGCTCGACAAGATTGGCAGCCGTCCCCTCACGGAACCCAGAACTCTTAGACCCCTGTTGAATCCAAAGTCGCCCCTGACTACTTTAAAAGCGCTAGTGTGCCTTTTAAAGGAAACGATACAGTTCGATAAACTATGGTGTGCGCGAACTGATGCGTTCTTTTTTATATTCTCTTGTTTTCTCATATTTTTTGCCCTTACACCATCCCCCTGTGCAGAGTAGCCAACCGGACACCTAATCTGGTTAAGACCTCTGCTTTTCAGCTCATGTTTTCGCTCTCTCTGTCTTTGTTTCCATATAAATTTTTTTTTGTCTGGCAGTATAACTGCAGTGTACTAGAATAAGGTTGAGTGGAACGAGCCGCCGGCGCGGCACATGCTCTGCGCTGAGGCGCGCGACAACAAAAAGTACTGTGGCGGTGCAGCGATCGAAGTCGATTGGGCGGCGTCGAGGTAGCGCGGATGGAAATTGCCGGCGAGGTCGTTCGTAATTCTTCGCGTGCTGGTATTTGCGACCGGAACACGGAACGGTGTTCCTAATTACTTATGAAGTGTATTTATGTCTTAACGATGAATGATTTTTTTTATATCGGGCAGTGGCTGCTCATTCATTGCGGCCGTAGTGCCGGTTTTCGTTCAACTTTGTTATTTTAGTTGCCTTGGAGAAAAAGATTCTGCTTGTTCTTCAAGTAGCATGTGTCTCTCGTGTGTATATTTGCGGATATAGTTTCTATTAGTAGGTTTTGCGAAACACAGACAGAAAAATTTTGACTCGCCATCCCAGCTCTGTGAAAACAGATGTCCAGCGAAGCTGTTGAAGACAACCACTGCAACTGCTGAGGAGGGTATGCATTGCTTTATTGCCCAATTCCTCCTCCGGCGCATTGTTCAGCCACAGGAGAAATTGGACGTACGGACTCCCCCTGTGCTGAAATTCCACAGAAATACGCCCAGCCGCAGCACGCCGCCGCTGGTCGTATTGCCCTTTCTTTTCCCTTCGCCACTCTTCGTATTCACCCTGCTACTTGGGAGCACTTAGTATGCGTTGCCTACCCACAGCGGTGCTGCAAGAAGGATGAAATCAGTTGCTAGGCCCGTTCTTTTATACAGGGTGATCATTTTTAAGTTTCACGGAACTTTAAAAAAAGTCTGTTGCGTATAACATAATTCTAGTCCTTGAGCTGGATTATACAGAGAGGCAGGCGTTACTTGCACTAGGAAACAAAACGCATATTCAACTAATTATAAAAAATTGACAAATTGTGTTTTGAATTAATTACTTTACGTCATATATTGGAATTTACGAATTGTAGCGGGGGAGTTAGCAAGACAATGAATTACAGAATGACCCCAGTTTAGAGATATGTGCCATCAGATTTGCCCGAAAAATGTACTGTTGTTCCACCAGCTTTTCTAACCAAACGCTATTTTATGCACTGAAGCATAAAAGTATCTGGAACGCACATGTACTTCTTTCCACACTTTGGAAAATTATATTTCGAAACTGGTATTCATGTTTGCGTCTTACTTGCCTAACAGAATGTGGAGTAATTGGTACGGTGTCATTTTATTGCGGTCAGACATCTGGCTCTAAAGACAGTTCCATTTACCCTCTATGCTAATCTTTGACCCATAAAAGCCATGTTCCGTTTCAATTTTTTAATGTGAATAGCATTCTTTGCCTACTTCAGCTGTTTTGAGCCTGCCTGCGTGCCTTTCCTGCCTTTCCTGCCTTGCCTGCCTTGCCTTGCCTTGCCTTGCCTTGCCGTGCCGTGCCTTGCCTTGCCTTGCCCTGCCTTGGCCTGCCTTGGCTTGCCTTGGCCTGCCTTGGCCTGGCTGCCTGGCTGCCTGCCTGTCTACCATGCCTGCCTTGCCTGCCTCGCCCTGAATTGCCCTGCCCTGCCTTGCCCTGCCCTGCCTTTACCTTCCTTGCCTTCCTTGCCTTCAATCTAGAGTGCACAGGAATTGTAATGCACTCTAGTTCCAGCAGGGGGGGGGGGGGGAGCGTTGTATTGGGTATTCCGCGGCAGCGCGTGCCTTATCTTGAAGGTGATCTTCGTTGAGGGCAGAGTCTATGTGCTCTGACGGCTCATGTCTTTGTGCGAGCTGCGTTCTTGCCGCGCTCAGTTTGCGTTGAAGCGATAGACAGCACGAAGGTTACTTTGCTCGCTGCTGCTGCCACGCCTCCTCACACCAGCGCTTCGATAGCGTGTGCGCGCTCATCGAGTGTGATGGGTTCATGTTTGCCTGTGCGCGCTGACACCACCCTTGTTAATTTAGTTAGTAAGAAAATGCCTGCAAGTTTATACAGCCTATGAAACTTCAATTCTTACTTTGCATAGCTGGCTATTACTTTGCTACCGCAAGTGAGGTTTCGCCTTTCGGGCGAAACTGCGACTTTTTCGAAATCCCGAATGCTTGCGCACTCCTACTTAGTGTCGTTACTGTCGTTATTAAGCAGTAAAATGCCTAAGATTGAATCCGTATACCCTGTTTCCGATTAACAACTTCCTCCGAAATAGTCATCGATGCGCAAATAGCAGCAAAAGCGCAATAATCTCTACCCTTGCCGGTAGATGCTGTAGACTTCACGGCACCACCATGAAGAAAGGTATGGTGGTGCCGTGTTTATTAGCGCAAACACGCTTATTCCGGTTGACAGTTATCACATTTTTAATTAGTGCATCAAAAGCATAGGATATTGACACGTGTACTTGTTTATCTTTTTTTGGTGACCGCTTTCACCGTCTGAAAGGTGTTATCGCTCAGCTCGGGACGCGACCGCATGTATCGGAAGTTTCTCGAATGTTATCGATGGTTCTTTCTGCTGTCTGTTGTCGCCAAAGTCTGTGTAATCAGATTGCATTTGCGACGCGAATTGTGTGGAACTTTCTGGAAGACACGCGGGCACCAGCGATTACTCTGGAATCTTCGATGGCTCATGTATAAAAGCCGATACGCTTGACCGGCAGATCAGATTTCGGCCATTGCCGACCATCTTCGCCACTATCGCAGTGCTTTGAGTATAACTTGCTGTTGTGGGCACAAGTACGCCTAATAAAAGTCAGTTTCGTCATTCGCAGTATTGCTTTTGTGTTATTACCGTCAGTGCTTTGTGACAATATTGTTTCTTTTATATATACGTCATGAATATGTCTATGTACTCTTTGATTTACCGAGAAGGTTAGTGATTCGCTTCTCCTCTTCGCGCGACGCAGTAAATAAACCTGACTTATTTCACTGTAATATTGTTTTCTTCTAATTATTGACACTGCTCTTAAATATTCCACCAATAAGAAACTGGAGTAAAACAACACAACACCAATGAAATTTTCTTACCTAGCTTCCTATTGCCAATCGGTCACTGCTGTGACGAAATTACGTGTTACATTTCGAAAACAGTGAAACCATGGTCCCGAGCGATAAAGATTCTTGGAAAAAGCAGAGATACAAAGGCACGTGAGGTTTTGGAAGCCTTCCACATAAACAAGAGATGAAGAAACTGTGTTAAACTTTGTGCCCCTCTTTAGAAGCGAAATGTGATATCTTGAACGGAGTGGCAGATGGTGCATTGTGGTACCTTCTGCGCATGTCTGTGATTTTCCTAATATTTGCTGACTTGTCAGTCAAGAAAGAGAGATGGAGTTGGCGCTTGCCCTGTGACGTTCTCCCACTCGTGATTGCCTTAGCTGGCGCTGTTCTTTTCTAGTTCAAGTATGCACCATCTAGCCCAAAGGAATGTAGTTCTGAATTAGTATTTGCGCCTGCTATTTTACTGTAGCAATTAAAGCGAGATGTGGCAGGGCATTTTCGAGCACCCGCCTAAAGCAAAATCTGAAAGTGCTGTGAGGATGCGCGGAATAAATCAGTAGTGCAAGTTTGTTAAATGAGCCACCTTCTAGAAATACATTGTCGCAGAAGGCCCGAGAAAAGACATGAGTTTCGAGGGCCCTTAACCTCCACGAAAAATAATTATTTGGAAAATTGCAAAATGCATTACCAAGTTGAGCTGTCTCGGAAATAAGTGAGTATGCAGTGCGCTAAAGAAAGCGCAGTTTCGCCCAAAAGGAGATGCGCTATTTGCCATAGCAAGGTTTCGCGTTGCGCTCGGACTCTTTGGGAGTTGTTAGAACTACACGTGGGTGCGACGGGTTGGGGCCACGCAGCACATACGACCACTCCTGCTCGATAGATGGAACAGCGCCCTGATATCAGATACCAGGTGCGCTCCACAATGCTGGTGCGACGAAGAGTGCCGCCAGTTGGCGCTGCAGGCGTCGTACCTCGATGGTGCACGAGATGAGAACGACGGGAAACCGTCGGTGTTATGCTGGCGACCAGTGAAATATTAGACGACGTTAGCTTGACATTTACTGACTCGTTCCGTTCTTGGCACCAGTACAGTCGATCGATTCTTTAGCAGTACTGCGCGAGCAGGGATGGGCGGGCCGGTCAGCCCCTTCCAGCCGCGCCAAGCGACGACATCAGCAAGAGTAGCGCATGCGCCCCGTGTTTATTGGAAGCCCTTCATCTCCGATAAGCCGGAGAGATTTCAGCGAGTTAATCGTGCCAGGGGCCGTGTCGTCATCTCTGTGGTGTCGTGCTGGTGGAGAGAGCCTAGCAGACGAAACTTGCGCTTCCAGTGAACTTGGTGCGCATGCGCCATACTCCTGCTGATATCGTCGCTTCGCGCTGTTAGAAGGCGCTGACCGGCCGGCCATTGGATGCTCGCGCGGTGTTGCTCAATAATCGGTTGACTGTACATACACACAGGAGCTCAGTAAAAACTTTAGTGTGCTTGCGTGAGCACAACGCCCGAGCCAGCAGCGGAAGGCACTAACGCCGTCCTTGCTCCGCCACCGAGGCGAGTGAACGGGGCTCTGGCGTCGGATGCACGCACTTCGTCGCGCCTTTTACGAAGACAAAACGCGCTCTACGTCTCCGGAGAAATTCTGGACCCGTTCGTGCGACCGGCGCATGCGTCGTCGATAGCGGGACAGCACGACAGCGCCAACACGAACGGCGACGGCACAAACGAGCCTCGAGCGTCCGTATAATAGCTGTCGCTAATTAATCTCCTCCATTATACCACTCGCCGAAAGTGACGCACGAGTCAGATCGCATGGGCGTGACCTCCGCGTCTGCCGGCAGCACGCGGAAAAGATGCCGGCGGTGAGGCACTCAGATGAACGCCCCGTTCGCTAATGACCAGGTGCGAACGTCGTCTGCTTATGTGCCGTTTAAAAGCTGGTAATAAGTAAACCAGAATACTACCAGTCCTGTAACTTTGCCAAGATTGCTTCAGTGGCATACCGGGTTTTTTTTTCTTTTAGTTCATACAGAACTAAACAAGAATGGCCTGTGGCAGATAGTATAATTTTAGTGATTGAGCTGCATTATTCAAAGTGACAGACGTTACTTGCACGTGAAAGTGAACTGTATAATAGGCTAAGTAAGTAAACTGACTAATGAACCATGAAATGAAATACTTACTTAACGGCACATATTGCAATTTACAAGTTGTAGCCGGTGAGTTCGCAAGGCGTACCCACTTGGAATGAATTGCCAGAATGACAGCAGTTTGGAAATATGCGCCGTCAAACTCACCGCAACAATGTACTGTTCAACTTACTTGTTAACCAGAACGCTCTTTTATGCTTTGAACCAGAAATGTAGCTGGGACGTCCGTGTATTTGGTAGCACGCTTTGGGAAATAATATCTCGGAACAGGTGTCGTCCTGGGACATTTGTTTCAAGTGAACACGTCCTGCAAATTCACCGAGTACAATTCGTAAATTGCAATATGTGCAGTGATTAATTAATGAATAACCTATTTAGTGACGTTTTGTTAATTAGTTGAATATGTATTTTGATTTCTCGTGTTAGTAATGTCAGCTTCTTGGAATAATCCACCTTAAGGGTGTTTGGATCCGACCCGCTGGTACGATCTGTTGGGAACTCGGCGCTGACGCCCGTGGTTGTACCTGGGTCGCAAGCCCCAAGGGTAGCGTTGGCCTGGCGGCCTGGGGTACAACTGGAAGCATCCGAAGGTCCCGGCAAAGCATGAGTCGACTGGTAACAACGAAACAACTTGTTTATTTTAACATCGCAAAGAGTTGGCGGTCAGGTTTGACCGAAGTAGAGAGACGGGAGAGCACTTCACTCAACAGAAGAAATCGGAGCCCTCCTTTTGGCGTCCGGGGGCAGCTGTTTTTATACTCTCGCAGTTGAGGGCAAGAAGGAACCCCTCAAAAGACGAGCACGTGAATGTACAATGGGCTAATGGTGACGCACACTGTCGTAGCGATGCCGTAGCACCATGTCGAGCACGATCTCGTAGCACCCTGTCGTGGCGCTGCCGGTCGGACACAATGACTGTAACGAGAGGATGGTCCCTGCTTTGGCATCGCCTGTTTCGGGCACAATGACTGGAACGAGATCCCTGCTTTGGCATCGCCTGTTTCGGGCACAATGACTGGAATGAGATCCCTGCTTTGGCATCGCCTGTTTCGGGCACAATGACTGGAATGCGAGGATGATCCCTAGGCGGTCGCATCGCCGCAGTCGCGCCTGGAAACACCTGGCGATGAGTGTTGCGGCGACGACGATCGGGCCAAAATGTCTGCCGCCCCGCCGCAGTCGCGCCGGCAAAACCACGTGTCGCAGGCGAAACGCAACAAGGGCAAAAATTATGGTATCTGCCAAAGGCGATTTTAACAAAAATTGCCGTAAAGTTAAAAATCATCACCCCCTGTGAGCAAACTAGGCGGCGTGAAACTTCATCGCGGTCGGCCTTTAACGGATGGGTATAATGAATATAAGAAGCAGTTTACGAAGTACAAGTACGCGTAGCCGGATGTGGTTTCCAAAGGACTTGTTAAGGAGATTCTTGTACGTCAATATAACTTGAATCAAGATCACAAATGAAATTATTCACCAGGAGGCACATCAAGCAAGCACAGAGAAACAAATTCAACAAGAGCGGACACTCGGCAAAAACTCGCAACTCACCTATTGTTCACATCAGCCGGCAGCGGACGCAAGCATCGGAAAAAAAGTGAATGTGAAATGAAGTTAACGGACAAGGTCTTTTTTTGTTCGTTCCCGCTAAAACTAAAACGTTTTGCATATAAAAGAAGATGTAACTTTGAGACTTACTATGTTTTTTTTGGCGCAACCTAGCGACCAGCCAATGACACGCCAGACGCGCCCTGTGCATGCACCATGCACAAGAAAGGTCGCCGAAGTGAGCGAGGCCGGCTGCGCATGTGAGCGTTCGGCAATTCGGTATCCTGTTTGTCTTTCTTTTTTTTGATGTAGCTCTGATCTCTTGAGCTCTCGCCTTATTTTCGCGTTTCTGCCGCACTTCGACTCGGAACCTCTGCGGTATTTGACCATGCCAAGGTGAGAAGTTTTGTTTGACGACGTGAGCTGCATTTAAAGCAATTTAGGCTTAAAGCACGATGGCCGCGCGGGTCGCAATGACGCAGTTAGCGATAGAGTTCCTGTATAGGCTCCCTTGAGGGAGGCTCCCTAAAGAGAACCTACACATTAACTCTAGTTAGCGAAAAAGAACTCAGCCGCTCTGGAGTACTTTGACGTGCGCTCAATCTTACTGGGACATACTTGTCACGCTTTCTATGCCACTAAAGATTATTGTAATTTATTTCGACACTTTTTGGGGCGCTTTTCTTGGCATGCTGCAGCCTCAACAGTCGCTGTGACGCTGTTAGCGAAAGCCAGGTCAGTTACGGTGGCGAAGTTAGTTTCGTGTTGACTAAATCTGACGGGGCCAAGCTATCCATGCCTGTTATGCCACCCCCCCCCCCCCCCCCACACACACTTTTCCAACAAGATCTTTCGGTACTCATCCTTATCGAAAATGCGACGAGTGATTGCCAGGAATGATAACACGGGAGTGATATCCTCGCGCCGGCAGAACACGGGAAAGATACCGCGGAGGAGCTCCAAAACCGGGAACTTGTACCTCGAAAATTCATTCTTTTGAACTAATCAAAAACATGCTTTGCACCCACGCGTTTGTGTTTAGTGCGTGTAGATGGCATTCTGCGAGCGCCTGGCTGGAAGCGTTTATTGTGGCCAACTCTGTATAGGCCACGGGCTGAATCGCCCGTATACTTGCGCTTTTAAGTATCCGAAAATAACGTCCGGGAATGGGAGGATGCTTGGAAATCAGATGTCGGTCATATTTTATGCATGGTATACTTCGGGATGCGTCAACTGTTTTCTACGCCATGTTTGTAAATGCGAATTTCCTTTGTTCATAATGTCGCCCATTCACAACTTCTGCACGTTTCGCCTCTAGAAGCATTTTTCCCATAAGGCCTGAATACCAAAATGAGACACACTTGTAATGTACTTCTTTTAAGCTGATTCTGCATGGTGGAGATTTTACGGGTACTGCTGCTTACCTTGTGCTATAACAACAGAAGAACGCACAACAAGCTCGCAACGAGCATTCTTACAGAGCAAAATAAACATTTCCTCATTTCACAGTGCATCTTGCATCTACTTTACGAAATTGCATGTTGCACAGAGGACAGCTTGTAAAGATTACCCTCAATTGGATATACTCATTTTACTAAATAACGAAGTCGTAGGTTCACCCGAAAGGCGAAGCATTGATTGCGATAGAAAATTAGTAGACAGTTATTCGAAGTAACGATAGTATAGTTTTATCGGCCGTATAGACTTGGAAACATTCGCTTACTAACTGAATTAAGAAGCACAACGTCAGCACGCACAGGCTAACATGAACACGTTACGCTCGATGACCGCGGATACTCACTGTCAAAACGCTGGCGTCAGCAAGCGCAGCAGCAGCAGCGAGCGAAGTGATCTTCGTGCTGTACATCACTTCAACGCAAACAGGCGCGAGAAAACAGCACGCACAAAGGTATGAGCCATCTGCGGATTACTTTCAAGATTGAGCGACCGCGCGCTGGCACTCAAAGTACGCAGTTGCTGGCAGAGTAGGAGGCGCCCCCCACCTCTATCCCGCGCTGCCTCCCCACCTTGTTCCTGTTCGCGCGCGAAATTGAGCCGCGATCGTCAGTTGCCCTTGCGCCATATCGCGAAATACAGTGGAATCTTGTTGCTGCCGGAGCCCAACACCACTCCCTCCCTTCCTTTCTCCCTCCCATCCCTCCCCGGCCTTTTGCGCGACGGAACACGGCGCGTTTGCTCTCCGCCTTCCACCCTCGCCCACGCCAGATTGAGCCACGATCGTCGGCTTCCCTCACTTGCTTTCACTCGTACATGCAGCATACGGCGTGCAGCGACGGTGTTATGACCCTTAGTCTTTGTACGTAACATCACGGCGACGGCGACGCAAAAAACGCGCGTGGAGTGCCACATAATTGCTATCGCTATTAAAATGTACTTCAGAGACGATTCGAAACCAGTAATAGCTTAATGCCCCCTACACTGTGTACATATAGCTTGGAAACCTGCTGAGATAGTGTGGTGGCTTTTACCACCGAGCGCAAATTACAGGGGCGTTGCAAACGCCGCTCGTGTGACGTCAGGGTGAGGACTCACGCCTGTCGTCTGCTCTTACTATTAAATCGCTCTCGTCATAGGCGGAAAGTTTTCATTTGTCCAGGGGGGGCTGGGGCCCGACCAGCTTTGCGAACCCCATGTATATATATATATATATATATATATATATATATATATATATATATATATATATATATATCATCAGCCTGGTTACGCCCACTGCAGGGCACAAAGGCCTCTCCCATACTTCTCCAACTACCCCGGTCATGTACCAATTGTGGCCATGTTGTCTCCGCAAACTTCTTAATCTCATCCGTCCACCTAACAGCTTAATGATTTCAATTTGAACTTGTATTCGATTGACGCGTTTCGCGACCAGCACTTGCCTCACCAAACGGCAGTCGGTTGTTTTTGTTGCGGGAGGGGTGTGCAATTTTGTCGAGTGAAGGCTGCCACAAGTCATTATAAACATTCATTTGCTTTTAATAGCTACTTTACTTAATTTAACCCCGTATTCCTCATAACTCTCATACCCAATAATGTGATATGACATATGGTAAAAACGGGTTCTTATATAGGATGCTACATTTTTTTATTACTGTATATGGCAGTTAAGAGGCACATGTTTTTTTTTTGCGATGGGAAATTGGCTTTTGTTACGTTTCGCCTACGACGCGCGGTTTAGCCGGCGCGATTGCAACAAAGCGGCAGACATTTTGGCCCGTTCGGCGTCGCCGCTACGCTCCCCGCCAGGCGTTTCCAGGCGTTTCCAGGCGTTTCCAGGCGTTTCCAGGCATGTTCCGATGCCACGTGTCTTCATGTGCGTGTGTGAGTGTATGTGCCATTGTGCCCGACCGGCGGCGATGCGACAGCAGGGGGTCACCTTCTCCTCCCAGTCATTGTGCCCGACCAGAGGCGCTACGAGAGCCGAGGTTACCTTCTCCTCCCAGTCTTTGTGCCCGACCGGCGGCGCTACGACAGTGTGCGTCACCTTAGCCCATTGTACAATCACGTGCTCGTCTATTGAGGGGTTCCTTCTTGCCCTCAACTGCGAGAGTATAAAAACAGCTGCCCCCGGACGCCAAAAGGAGGGCTCCGATTTCTTCTGTTGAGTAAAGTGCTCTCCCGTCTCTCTACTTCGGTCAACCTGACCGCCAACTCTTTGCGATGTTAAAATAAACAAGTTGTTTTGTTGTTACCAGTCGACTCATGCTTTGCCGGGACCTTCGGATGCTTCCAGTTGTACCCCAGGCCGCCAGGCCAACGCTACCCTTGGGGCTTGCGACCCAGGTACAACCACGGGCGTCAGCGCCGAGTTCCCAACCGATCGCACCAGCGGTGCGACCACAACAACTCGTACCAGCGGTGCGATTCAAACAACTGTCTGCCAGCGGTGAGATCGCGACAACGGAGGCCAGCAGCGAAGAGATGCAGTTGACTGTATGCTGAGCAGCTCAACGACGATCCGGGAGCAGTGCAACGAGCCCTGTGTGATGACTGGTTGCCTGCAGCGGAACGACTGCGCTGAATTCCTGCCTGCGAGGTTTGGTGAGTGCGGGACTTTCTTCTTCTGAGCTTTGCCAGGCTTTTGTTAGTGTCAGAAACAGAGCTGGTAATTGTGGTTGTCGTTGCTGCCGGGTTAGTTTGCGGCAAGACAATAGTAAGCAGTAGAGAAAGCAGCATTCAGAGCAGCCATGGATTTGAAGTCGTTGCGCAAACCGAAATTGTTGGAGCTTGCAAGAGAGTTGGGTCTGGATGTCTCAGACAAACTCAGAAAACCTGAACTGCTAAAGGCTATTCTTGAGTTAGAAGCGGAGGATGACGAGCGGTCGGAATGCCTTGAGACCATTGAAGAAAGGGAGACTGCAAAAAGACAGGAGCGCGAACTTAAAGAACAAAAAGAGAAAGAAAAAGAAGAGCGCGACCGTCAACACGCTTTGGAAATGAAGCGTCTCGAGATAGAGATAGAACGCGCTCGTAATGGAAGTCAGGCACACGGTGCAGGAGAACGCGTATTGTTCAAAATGACTGACCTGATGCGGCCGTTTAAGCTTGGAGAGGACATTGGTTTGTTCCTGGTTAACTTTGAGCGAACATGCGAGAAGCAGGGGTTCTCTCGGGAAACGTGGCCACAGCGCTTGCTCACTTTGTTACCCGGCGAGGCGGCCGACGTAGTCGCTCGCTTGGATAGAGAGGAGGCAGAGGATTTCGACAAAGTGAAATCGAGTCTGCTAAAAAAGTACCGGCTGTCTGCGGAGGCGTTCCGTCGGAAGTTTCGGGAAAATGAGAAAGGCAGAAGTGAGTCATATACAGAGTTTGCGTATAGGCTTATGTCAAACATGCAGGAGTGGCTCAAAGAAGAGAAAGCGTTTGGTGACCACGATAAAGTTCTGCAGTGCTTCGGGCTAGAACAGTTTTATAGTCGGTTACCGGAGAACGTGTGATACTGGGTCTTGGATAGGCCAGACGTTTGTACGGTGGCTAAAGCCGCTGAGCTAGCCGAGGAGTTTGTGACGCGTCGGGCTCGCGGAGCTAAGGACGGTCAAAAGGGTGAATTTGGCTCGAAGTTTGAGAGGCCGAAATTCAAGCCCATGAGATTAAAGGGGGACACGCGTAGTGAGGATGCGAGTGAAAGCAGTCCGACCAAACGTAAAGAGACGGCCGAAGCCGAACGCAGAAAGCGGTTCGAGATGAGGCAAGCGCGCGTTTGTTATACGTGCCAGAAGCCGGGTCACTTTTCGGCGCAGTGTCCGGAAACAACACCAAAAGTTGTGGTTTTTTCAATAGGCAGCACTGACGAGAATATGAAGCTTCTCGAGCCTTACATGCGAGACCTCCTCGTGAACGGGAAAGAGTGCCGAGTGCTCCGCGATTCCGCAGCTACGATGGATGTAGTTCACCCGTCTTACGTAGAACCCCATATGTTCACGGGCGAGTGCGCATGGATCAAGCAAGCCGTGGAAGCTCATAGCGTGTGTCTGCCGGTAGCAAAGGTGCTTATCGAAGGACCTTTCGGAGCGCTTGAGACGGAGGCGGCAGTGTCATCTATGCTGCCCCCCCAGTACCCGTACCTATTTTCAAACAGGTCCGATCACCTCCTGCGCGAGAAGGGGCTTTTGTTTGGTGAAGCTAGTGTTCAGGCCTTAACCAGGTCGAAGGTTCGGGAGCTCGCTGCAAAGGCGGTAGTTGCGGGGCCGATGTTATCAAACAACGAAAAAGGGTCAGAGGCGCAGCAAGCCGATATTCAGAGCACGCCCGAACTGAATAAAATTGAGCCTGTAGCGTTGAAGGCGCCAGATACTGGAGAGGAAACGCCCGACACGGGAAAGTTAGAAGAGCTATCTACTGATTTGCTCATCGCGCCTACGTCAGACGCACTTGATAGGTTGCTAAAAGTCAGTCGGTCGGCTTTGATAGCCGAGCAAAAGAAGGATGGTAGCCTAGAAAACATACACTGCAATGTCAAGGAAGGTATCGCCAGGAAAAATGCGCGTTTTGTGGAAAGAGGTGGAGTCCTGTACCGGAAGTATCTAGACCGCAGAGGAGTGGAGTTCGATCAGCTGATCGTGCCTCAATGCTATCGTCAGGATCTGTTGCGCTTGACGCACGGGGGTTCGTGGTCCGGACACCTAGGAGTTAAGAAAACTAAGGACCGTCTCTTGCAAGAGTACTATTGGCCAGGGTGTTTTCGGGACGCAGACCACTTCGTGAGGTCATGTGACACCTGTCAGCGGGTAGGCAAACCAGGGGGACAAATCGAGGGCGCCGTTGAAATTGGTACCTATCATTACGGAGCCTTTTAGACGGCTCGTTATTGATACAGTGGGACCTCTGCCGGTAACAGCCACGGGGTACAGACACATTTTGACTGTGATCTGCCCAGCGACAAAGTTCCCTGAAGCAGTGCCGCTTAAAGAACTCAGCTCAGTTGAGATAGTCAATGCACTACTGTCCATATTTGCGCGAGTTGGTTTTCCTGCAGAAATCCAATCAGATCAGGGCACAGTGTTTACTAGCGCTTTGACGACAACTTTTCTCGAAAGGTGTGGGGTAAAGCTGCTACACAGCTCAGTGTACCACCCACAGTCGAATTCCGTTGAGAAGCTCCACTCCGTCATGAAGCGCGTGTTGAGAGCCTTGTGTTTTGAACATCAAACTGACTGGGAGCTGTGTCTGCCTGGGGTGATGTTTGCATTAAGAACCGCGCCGCATGCAGCTACGGGGTTTTCGCCAGCTGAGCTGGTGTACGGTCGCTCGCTTCGGTCTCCGCTTCGCATGCTTCGAGAATCATGGGAAGGCAGGGGCGACGACCCAGTCGTGGTGGAGTACGTGCTTAAGCTCCTCGAACGCTTAAGAAGGGCACAGGAGTTGTCAGGTGAAGCAATGACAAAGGCCCAGCAGAGGGCCAAGGTTTATTATGATCGGACCGCCAGGGCCCGTCGTTTTGAGGTGGGCGATGAGGTCATGATATTGCGCACATCGCTAAACAACAAACTAGACGTGCAGTGGGAGGGCCCAGCACGAATTGTTCAGAAACTGTCGGACGTTAACTACGTGGTAAGTCTGCCAGGAAAGCGGAAAGCACAGCAAGTTTACCACTGTAATCTGCTCAAACCTTATAGACAAAGGGAAGCAGTGGTGTGTATGATGGTAAACGTTCCTGAAGAGCTTCCGGTCGAGCTTCCGGGACTAGGCTCAGTGACGAACAGGGAAGACACCGGTCAAGTCATTAGTGACCTTATCAGTAAAGCACCGCTGTCGCCTGAGCAGAAAACCGAACTACACCAGCTCTTACAAGAGTTTCAAGGTCTGTTCTCTGAGAGGCCTGGTAGGACTTCTGTACTTACTCATGATATAGAACTTACCTCCCCAGAGCCAGTACGATCCAAGGCGTATCGGGTGTCACCCCGCCAGAGCGATATTATGGAGGCTGAGGTAAAGAAAATGCTACAGCTCGGTGTTATTGAGGCAGGTGAGAGTGATTATACCTCCCCTTTGATTTTAGTTGAGGTACCGGGCAAGGAACCTCGTCCTTGCGTCGACTACCGCAGGCTTAATTCCATCACTAAGGATCAAATTTATCCGATCCCTAACATCGAGGAGCGCCTTGAGAAAGTTAGTAGCGCTCAGTTTATTTCCACCCTAGATCTTGTCAGGGGTTATTGGCAGGTTCCACTTACAGAAGAGGCTAGTAGGTATGCGGCGTTCATTTCACCAATGGGAACATTCCGTCCTAAAGTGTTGAGTTTTGGTTTGAAGAACGCGCCTTACTGTTTTTCAAGCCTCATGGATAAAGTGTTGCGGGGACAGCAAGAATTCGCTTTACCGTATCTAGACGACGTAGCGATATTCTCCGCATCCTGGTCTGAGCATATGGCACACTTGCGGGCAGTGCTAACCCGCCTGCGCGAAGCGGGCTTGACAGTAAAGGCTCCTAAGTGCCAGTTAGCACAGGCCGAGGTTGTCTACCTCGGTCACGTGATTGGTCAGGGTCGTCGCCGCCCCTCTGAAATAAAAGTGGCCGCTGTGCGAGACTTTCCGCAACCGCGCACAAAGACCGATATTCGGTCGTTCTTAGGTGTCGCCGGCTACTATCAGAGGTACATCCCCAGGTACTCTGATATCGCGGCTCCCCTGACGGATGCTCTAAGAAAGTCAGAGCCTCAAACAGTCGTCTGGGACGAGACAAAGGAAAGAGCTTTTAGCGCCCTAAAGAGTGCCCTAACAAGCCAGCCTGTGCTACGATCGCCAGACTATACAAAAGGGTTCGTTGTTCAGTGCGATGCTAGTGAGCGAGGCATGGGCGTTGTACTGTGCCAACGGGAAAAGGGAGAAGTAGAACACCCCGTCCTGTATGCTAGTCGTAAGCTGACCAGTCGTGAGCAGGCGTATAGCGCCACCGAGAAAGAGTGTGCATGTCTCGTGTGGGCCGTTCAGAAATTGTCATGCTATCTAGCCGGCTCGAGGTTTATCATTGAGACGGATCACTGGCCTCTCCAATGGCTGCAGTCCATCTCTCCCAAAAATGGCCGCCTCCTGCGCTGGAGCCTCGCTTTGCAACAATATTCCTTTGAGGTGCGTTACAAAAAGGGGAGTCTCAACGGTAACGCCGATGGCTTAAGTCGAAGCGCCTAACGTAGCACTCAGCCTCAAAATTGTTTGTTACTGATGTTTTTCTTCCTGAGGCAGGATTGTTTAACATATTGCTTTTGTTTAGTGTTTCAAAGTGATGATATGCTTTCTAGTGCAATTTTCCAATTTGTGGACGCGTTCTGAGTGATGCTAGACTACTGTAAGGAACTAGGCAGTGGTATAAAAAGGGGAAAGAGCCTGGCAGGGCTTAGTGAGTGTTGTGCCGTGCTTGCTGACTGAGCGGTTGAGTTTCAGCGTAGTTCTAACGCTTGCCGGGAACGAGAACAAGAATGTGAACTCTCCCGAAGTCACTTTGCAGTGTCCTGTGCGAACCTGAACGAGAGAACGAGGCCTTCTCTGTGTGCTGCGCTCAAGAAACGTCGAGGGACGCCCGACTTCTGTTATGAGCATCATCGAGCGACATCCCTCCGGACAGCGGATGCAGTCCCCTGTCCATCGGGATCTCCTTCCCCCGGCGGGGCGGTCTGTTACGTTTCGCCTACGACGCGCGGTTTAGCCGGCGCGATTGCAATAAAGCGGCAGACATTTTGGCCCGTTCGGCGTCGCCGCTACGCTCCCCGCCAGGCGTTTCCAGGCGTTTCCAGGCGTTTCCAGGCGTTTCCAGGCGTTTCCAGGCATGTTCCGATGCCACGTGTCTTCATGTGCGTGTGTGAGTGTATGTGCCATTGTGCCCGACCGGCGGCGATGCGACAGCAGGGGGTCACCTTCTCCTCCAAGTCATTGTGCCCGACCAGAGGCGCTACGAGAGCCGAGGTTACCTTCTCCTCCCAGTCTTTGTGCCCGACCGGCGGCGCTACGACAGTGTGCGTCACCTTAGCCCATTGTACAATCACGTGCTCGTCTATTGAGGGGTTCCTTCTTGCCCTCAACTGCGAGAGTATAAAAACAGCTGCCCCCGGACGCCAAAAGGAGGGCTCCGATTTCTTCTGTTGAGTAAAGTGCTCTCCCGTCTCTCTACTTCGGTCAACCTGACCGCCAACTCTTTGCGATGTTAAAATAAACAAGTTGTTTTGTTGTTACCAGTCGACTCATGCTTTGCCGGGACCTTCGGATGCTTCCAGTTGTACCCCAGGCCGCCAGGCCAACGCCACCTTTGGGGCTTGCGACCCAGGTACAACCACGGGCGTCAGCGCCGAGTTCCCAACCGATCGCACCAGCGGTGCGACCACAACAACTCGTACCAGCGGTGCGATTCAAACACTTTCGACAATTACCACAAAACGTTTCTTTTAGGCGATTGCTGCTCAAGTATTCCTGAAGTATTTGTCAGATGTGACGGGCAGCCATGTTAATGCTCATGCACAATGTTTTTCTTGGGTGCCTGTTCCGAAGACTGGTGAAAATGGTAGCAGTTCGTTCACACCAAATGCGCGGTAATCACTTCATTTTACGCATTATTACGATGCCCACATTTGACTAGAACAACTCACGAGTGCAGTAAGAAGGTTGGTGAAAGCTCCGGGTGCAGTATCCGTCTCGCATGCAGATTTGTATTGTTGGCATCGAATACCAAGACTGCTCTTTTCTATAAAATTGCAGTGTTCTTCATAACAAATTAACAAAGGAATATTTGTTTCGTTAAGCATGATACGAAATCTTGCACGCAGGACACCATGTTGCATTTTTTCCACAATACTTATGAATAGACACAGCGCTTCTGTGTATTGCGAGATCGGTAGAACCCTTCCACTCTACCTAGCTCGCAATATCCAAGCTGCATGCTCTCAAATATCACGCGGCTTCTAAAACCAACCTGCAGTTTGGGTGGGATAGCAGCAAGCAGCCAAAGCAGTCTTTACGAAGTCCGGTTGGCGCGCCTAGCGGCTCAGCATCCTGAAGTTTGCACAAAGCAAACGACAGCGGCATGTACGTGATCTGCAGCAGTTTAGCGGTGATGGCGGCCGGATAGCAACTTCGAGCGTCCGTATATTTGAATGAAATTATCACAGTTTCGCACGGGAGGTTAACCAACGTTTAAATATTGCGGCAGACACCAACGAAGTGATCGTCAATATCGCCGACAGCTTTTTTGTGTGTGCGATAAGCACATCCGCATGCCATCCTTGAATGACTAAACCTTATGGGCTGTTGTGCCTTGGTGGTCTCTCGGGACAAAGGATGCTTCACCGGCAGACGTGCAGCTGTGGAGTGCTGTGCACGCTTCGTCGTTTTTTCGAGGCCAGAGAGCTGGCGAGTGTCCCCTGAGACTAATAGACAAGCAATTATGTTTAGTATCTTCGGGTGTTTGACTGTCCAGAGCTGACGGGCGAGAGGAGTTCTGGGACCCCAGACGGAAGTGGGTCATCGTCCTCGTGCGTCGTTAGACGGCAACGTCACTCTTTGTGCGTTTCCCGTGAAGCACCAGCGCGCTCGTGGACTACGACAGGGTCCAGCGCCGTCCGTGGCGTGCGAGCAAAGGAGCTCCCTTCGAGACGGCAATAGCCACCGCCCTCCATGGAAGCGGTAGCTACCGCGAAGGCCAGTCTCCTGACTCAGTCAAGCTGACCGCCACGGAGATCCCAATAATTGATGCAATGGGGCCAACGTCGAAGGCATCCGAGGGAACTGCGTCAATTTGAGGTTCCCAAACTGCGACGTGGTTGCCTCTTATGCGAGGGGGACCGCGAAACATTGGAGACGGAGTCCGGCGGAACTGTGCGACGTCATGGGTGGGATCTTGCGAACGGTTCGGCGATTGTGACTGGCCGAGAAGGACGCTGAATTCCCTCGACGAGCGAAAGGGCGAAATGAAGTGCTTAAAAACGAGGAGCGGGAGTGTTGTGAAGGATGCTCGGACATGGAAAGACTTTGACATGTAGTGGGGCCGCAGAAGCGTTCTTGTCATTCAATCAAGTTTGTATGAAAACGCCTTTCTTTTTTCTCATCTCTTGGACGTCGCTCGTCACCTTTCTTTCTCATGGCACCTGTCACGGCGCCATCCATGGAACCTTCATGGCCGCTCGGACCCCCTGACCTCACAAAAGGGCCACATCTTCAGACACAAGTGACAATCTCGCTGCCTACCTCAATGTCAAATGATACCAGGACACAGTAGACCTTGTAATCTCAACACCTCCAGTTGAAACTCCATAGCGACTTCCACTATCGCTAGTCTTCCGGCTGCAACTACATTGCAATGAATGCCCAAGAAACGGCCACGCTCGACGCAGAGGGGTCTGCCGTGGCTTGGGGGCTCACACCACGAAGGCTGGCCCACCAGCCAAAACGTTTGACAGCAACAAAGAACTCCCCCCCTCCACGTGCAAGGGCGTCATCCGAGGCGTCTCCCTTACCGACGGTCCCGCGGCGATCCACAAAAAAATTCGTCAACACGAGAAATCCCACGGCGCTGGGCGCCAAAAGAATCAAGGACACTGACACCGTGGTGGTCCTGTTCGAGGGGTACCGGGCGCCAAATTTTGTCTCGTACGGCGACACTATCGTCAGGTGCACTTTATTTCGCAAGCAAATGGACGTGGGCTACGGCTACGGCAGACCCGGGCACCGCTCCGACGTCTGCGCTTCGCCCAACGACGCCATCTGCAGAGTATGTGGAGAAGCGAACCCCCGACGCTCAGCATATGTGCGATCCCAAATGCAAGCTGTGCGGAGGCGACCACCTTACCACAGCCAAGGAGTGCAAGCGAAGATTTAAGACGCCGTATCTCGTAAGGCGCAGACAGGGGGAACGCTCCCGCGCCCTCAACGCCGAATATTTCCCGCCCATGGAGGGCGCGAATCAAGCCCGGCAAGCATCGCCTCAACGCCGATACGGTCGCAGCCGCTCCTGCTCCAAGGGGACACCCAGGTCTCGTGGCCGCTCCAGTGGTCGCACCAGGAGCCACTCCGTATCCAGGGCCAGGTCGAGGTCAAGATCCCGGGTGCGATCCAGATCCAGGTCCAGATCCGTTTCCAGGAGCCTCCCGGGTTCCAGAACCCAGCCAGTATCCGGGCCTCGGCCCGCCTCCACAAAGTGCGGAAAGCAGCCGACCCTTGTTTGGGCCGATCTGGCACGACCCAAGCTCGGCGCCAATACCGAGGCTGCCCCGGCATCTCGTAAGAACCCGCCCACAGAGCAAGCTAGAGACGCGGAAGTCATTCGCTTACGCAAAGAGAGCGACGACCTCTAGAACACGATCAAGAGGATAGTTAACCAAATGGCAGAGATCAGGAAACTCGTTTCGAATGTGTCGGGTAACGAACGGGGCGTCAGTCACGGCCACCGGGACTCCAATCCCAGCTCCGGTAGACGGTACTGCGACGTCATCCAAACGCAGGGCAGTAGTCAAACAAACATGTGAATCGGTAGCGTTGTCTGCAGAAGTCAGCGGGATTAGGCAAAGTCTCATTGAGCTGGCAGACGGCCTCAAACAGGTCGCCGTTAGCGTCACTTGCCTCACCGATAATGTTCGCCAAATTCAGGTTGCGCTCGGGGACCCCAACAGGGGCGTCGGAGCTCTCGCAGATCGCATCGACGCCATTGAGGCGCGAATGGCTTCATCCGCGTCGGTCGTACAACCACTAACCGTTACCGCCATACTAAAGGAAGCTAGACTTCAGTATCCCACCAGCGCGGCGACATGAGGTCCCACTCTTTGGGCAGCCCTAACTGCCCCATCAGGTGGTAGTCCGTCAGGTCAGCCGTAATGGATAGACCCAAAGAGAGTTTTCGCATTTGGCAATGGAACTGCAGGAAGTATTCTAACAAAAAAGTCCCTCTGCAGCAGTTCTTTAGGTCTTTCGCTGTCAAACCTCAGGTCATTGCTCTGCAGGAAACATTAATCGCCGCCTCGCTCAAGCGCTACAGGGCCGTGTCGAGCCGGCCCGGCAAGCGAGAGATTTGCACCTTGATCGACAAACGGCTAACTCATCTCACCCACGACCTCAAGCTAGCGAGCCGTAGAATTGAATATGTCATGGTTGAGATCCTGCTCGACGTACTGCAGCGGAATCAGTGCAGAAACAGCATGTTCGTCCTCAATATCTATAGCAACCCCAGAGACTCGTGCCAGCAGTTCAAAACCATTCTCAAGAAAGCGACCGACTTGGCCGGCCCTAGACCCTTGGTCGTCGTAGGCGACTTCAACGCACCGTAAGGCATCTGGGGTTACGTCTACACACTACAAGATGCGCAACCTGGGCCAACAAGATGGACGTCACTGTGGTCACTGACAAGGATTTTCCTACGCACATCGGCAACTCCGTCACCCGGGACTCAACACTCGACCTCGCCTTCGTGAGGAAGGTCGAGGACATGGGCTGGGAGAACACCGCCATGGAGTTCGGTAGCGACCACTACATTCTCAAGACCAATTTCAAGGTGTCTCGGAGTGGGCTCAGGAAATTCTCGTTCATCGATTGGGACCATTTTCGCAAGATTCGCAAAGAACTCGGGAGAGCCAGGGCACCCGCCACTCTCGAAGAATGGTGTGAAGGCATCCGGAACGACGCTTCCGCGGCCACAAAGAAAGTGTAAACCGATCTCGACGTCGAGCGGATGGACAGCCGACTCGCCCACCTGATCAAGGCCAAAAACGCCCTGCTCCGCCGATGGAAGGGTCAAAGACTCAATCGCAGACTCCGAAAGATCTTCGAGCTCAACAAGGTCATCGATGACCACTGCAAGGCGCTACGCCAGCAGCAGTGGGATGAGCTCTGCGAATCCATCGACGGACAGATGCGCAACGGCAAATCTTGGGGTATGCTGAAGCACCTTCTACGGTTCGAAGTCAAATCAAAAGCATAAGTTGGCCAGGGCCCTTCACGAAGCTACGAGGTCTCACACGGTCGATGAACTCGTCTCAAAACTCATAGAGAAGTACTTTCCTGTCCGTCACGACGGGGATCCCTCGACCCAACTCCCGGACTACCGAGGCCCTCCACGCCCCGAGCTGGACGAAAACTTCTCCGTTGCCGAGGTCAGACAAGCCATCTTCGCGCTCAACCGCAAGTCTGCGCCAGGTCCGGATGGAGTCACCAACAGAATGTTGAGAAACCTCGACGACACGTCGATTGTCTTTCTGACCGAAAAGATCAACGAGTCCTGGAAGAGCGGCATTATTCTTGCAGAATGGAAGACGGCCTGCACGGTGCTCATTACCAAGCACGGCAAGGCCCGGACATCGAGAACCTGAGGCCGATTTCTCTAAGCTCCTCCGTCGGCAAGGTCATGGAGCGCGTCGTCCTCAACAGGCTTAACGGGTACCTCGAAGACAATGAGGTTTACATGTACAACATGATCGGCTTCCGCGCCGGACTCTCGACGCAGGATGCCATGAAACTAATCAAGCATGAGATTGTGGATGGCCATTCCAGACACGTCAGGCTCTGTCCGGTCTGGACCTCGAGAAGGCTTTTGACAACGTGCTCCACGCCTTCATCATAAGGATCATTTCAGGCCTGGTTCTCGGTTTCAGGTTCCACAGCTGTGTCAGCTCTTTTTAACTGACAAGAAGGCCAAGCTTCGCATTGGGGACTTCCGCTCCGAAGATGTGCCCTTCGGATGGCGGTGCACTCCTCAGGGCGCCGTCATCTCCCCAACACTGTTTAACATCTGTATGATTGGTCTTTCCGAGAGGTTGGCGTGCGTCGAGGATGTCGAGCAGACCATCTACGCCGACGACATCACCATATGGTGCTCCGGCGGCTGCGAGGGCATAGTCGAAGATGCCATGCAGAAGGCGGTCGATGTGATCGAGGAGTATCTCCGCCTCACCGGACTTCGATGCTCCCCCGTCAAGTCAGAGCTCCTGCTTTACAGGAAGGAGAAGGGAGGCAGACCCAAAGATTGGAAGCCAGTCTCCGAAAGCAGCATCAGACTTCGAACTTTTGACGGGGGGGAGGGTGATACCCAGGGTCGACGTCATTCGGGTACTGTGCATGTTTGTCGAATTCAATGGCGGGAACGAAACTGCTCTCCGCAAGATCATCGCAAAGACGGACAACGCTTTGCGCCTCGTTCGCAGAATCTCAAACCGGCATCGATGCATAAAGGAAAGCAATCTTCTCAGGCTGATCATGTCTTCGTACTCTGCCACCTCACGTACACGATTTCTATGCACAACTGGCTCAGAGCGGAGCGAGACATGCTCAACGTTCTCATCCGCAAAGTAGTCAAGAGGGCACTTGGGCTACCCATCAGGACCCATACCGAGGATCTCTTGAAGCTGGGGGTACATAACACCGCCGAGGAGATTGCCGAAGCCCAAGAACGCGCGCAACTCACTCGCCTGACCAACACAGCGGCAGGTAAATGCATCCTCGAAGAGCTAGGTTATCACTCTGCGGGATTCCCGATGGTCAGTACCCCGATCCCTAGGTGCATTCGAGACAAGTTGGTAGTGGCCCCTGTGCCCCGAAACGTCCATCAAGTCCCCAATTAGGGCAGTCGCAAGGCCAGAGTAGCAGCCATCCTCAAACAGATCAAGCAACACGAAATTAGAGCAAGCTTCGTCGACGCCGCGGTGTACAGTTACGGGAAGACCTTTGCCGTCGTTGTGGTCGACTCGAGCGGCAAGATTTCCAATAGCGCCTCGATTCGCACTTCAGACCCCGGAGACACCGAGCAAGTCGCCCTCGCCCTGCTAGACTGTCGTGGGTCCGAAATCTACAGTGATTCCAAAACGGCAGGTAGGGCTTTTCAGAAGGGTTGCATCGCCAAGGAAGCTGTTCTTCTTAGCGGCTCGAGTCCATATGCTCTCACGCATCATTCAATTCACTGGTTTCCCGCTCACGTAGGGTCGGTCGAGTATGCTCCCCCGAACCTAAATGAGTCAGCTCACGAGGCTGCGCGTGACTTCACCGATCGCGCTTCCTCTATAAGGAGCGCTGATTCCCCTCCTCTCTACGGTCACAGGGACGCTACCGCAACTCACAACGAGAATATTAAATATTTCTACATGTCCAGAAGGGTCTTTCCATCCCCTCACCCCAAGTTGAATAGGGGGAAAGCCGTGTTGCTTAGGCTTCTACAGACCAGCACATATCCGTGTCTGTCCGCTCTCCACGAGGCTTACCCCGACGTGTATCGCGACGACGCCTGCCCGTCCTGCGGGCAGACCTCCACTCTAGCGCACATGCTTTGGGAGTGCGGGTCGACGTACCCCAAGTTCATCAAGGAAGGAGTGGGACTCGCTTCTGCGTAGCCCCGCTCTAGAAAAGCAAATCCTGGCCGTCCGGCGTGCCCGCGACCGGGCCGGTGGGCTAGACCTGCGGGTCCCGACTAGCCGGGTGCGCGACGAGTTCGCGTGCTCGTCGGACCTGCAAGTTTCTTCACTCATTCATGTACATCGTGTTTATACCCTTGTTTATATATATAGTACAACTGTCGCTGGTTTTCGGTTGCACTTCACTTCTCTATAAAGCAAGGCGTTTGTCGAGGGAACAACACTTTGCAATGGGGTGAACGAGGTTTAAACGAGGGATACCGGCCCTCAAAGTGAGGTGCGTAATGCAAATGCATTTCTCTTGCATTTACCGCTAGTTCGCAGGTATTTTTTTTCTTAACAAAAATATCCACGAATTAGCAACAATAATTTTTTCCAGAAGAGGAACGCTTCATATAGGCTTTCGCTATGCGTCTCGTGAAGTTGCACTCTCGAAGAAGAATAAGAAGAGAAGAAGAACGTGCCGAAGAGCGCGCGCATCGCTGCATGTTCTACGTGGACGACTGCGTCTCCAGCCGGCAAAACGATGTCTGCTTGCGACCGACAGCCGGGTTCCGCGGTGGGCGTGAGCGACATCTTTGTCAAGGAGTTCTTGGGGGAGAGCGTGTTGGACTACCTGGGCTTCGCGTGCGCCGCGGTGAACCGGCAGTGGCAGTCGGTCGCTCTGTCTCTGCTGAGGAAGAGACTGATCTCCGTCTCCATCTGCTGTTCACCGGTGAGTCAGTGCTCTTGTTCTTGTACTTGGGGCCGCTAACTCATTATTCAGAGTTGGAACCTGTGGTATAGTGTCGCCCTCTGAGAGATCTGCTGTTAACTGTTCAATCATCTTGTGGTCTAGTTTGGCTAGATGGCGCACCCCCCTTCGGTCACGTGCTGGGCATTTGACCAATGAGGTGGTGACATCTGGCAAGGAAGTCTTCGTGCAATAAACGGCCACTTGCCGGCCGATTCCTTCGTGTGGTTTGCCGAAGAGCGGTCGTCTCCGCGGCTCCTTCTTTCGCGTCGGCGTCGTGGGGCGCTCGCCGCGCGCTCTCCGGACGCTGGGCTCCCGCCGCCTGCCGCTGCCGACACAACAGAACCATGGCCAGGCTGCTTCATATATTCTTTCCGAAAGCTTTACTCGATCATCTTGGAGCTGTAGAGATTAGATGAAGCTTCAGTGACGCGTAAACTCTTCGTCGAACGTTTCGAAGCTAAAGTGGTTCTCTAAACAAGCTTTGGCGTGTGGCCGCGTTGCGGGCTTCCTGTACAACATGTGATTATCGAAAGCTCATGGGAATGGAAAACGCGCCTGTCCCTTTCAGTTTAGGGGCTTTTGAAGCGGCAAAAGTTATTCAGGAACCACGAACAAGTGACCTCAGTAAGCGAAGTGTCTTCGAAGCATTGGACAGGCTTTAGAGAGACCGGAAAAGACGCGCATACTAAAATTTCCATTATGTCTAAGCAGTTCAAACAAGATCGCTGAGGAAGGTTAGTCTGTAAGGATTCTTGTAAAGGGTTCAATGGCAGCAGAATTGCACAGCACACGCGCCAACGGGCAGACGCGCACGCTCACGCGTGCGCACACTGATTCTTCTCCCACATGCCCTCCCCCCCCTCCCCTTCCAGTGCGCACCTTGGCCTACCCTCTATGATGGAGAATAAAACCTTTGTTGGAGTTTACTTTCCTTTCATTTCTTTTTTTTTTTTACACTATCGGCCGCATTATTCGCGCTATGCCTCTCCGACGGCGTAGAGCCGGCTCGCGCTCGGATTCGTGCAAAAAATAGTAGGGGGCTTCTCCGCTGCAGAGTTGGCGACGTCACCAGTGATGTATCATTTGGCAGTTGGAATGTCGGCTCTATGATGGCTAAAGAGCGCTGGTCATGGTTCAATTTTCAGTAGTAATTTATTGTTTTTTATAATTTTGCGGCTTTCTGTGGCTTAAATGTCGACTAACAATATTTTGCCAAGATGATCATGACTATACATGTGCGCTTTCACTGAAATTGCGCGAATATTTGCAATAGGCGTGACGTGAACAAAAAATGAGCGAACGATATTCATTCATACATAGCGAAGCTCTATGAGTGGAATATGAATTATCCCTGATTTAATGCAGAACGAAGCAACCTAGTGTGCAAGAAATGGTTGTGATTCTGTCCAGATGCTCGAGGGGGCGCGCGAATAGAAACCTATGGAGAAGCCAAAATCAAGTAATTCATAACGATGGTCATTATCATATTTTCATACTGTTGCCCTTTATAGAGCTATAATAAGAAAAAGAACGAAATAAGCTGTGACTGGCACCACGATCACGACTGGAATGTTAACGCCACGCGCTTATCAATGTACCAGGTTCTCAAGTGCGTTGGCGCATTTCTAAATTGAATATTACGTGCTAATTTCACTGCTTTAGTGAAGCCTATGTAGCGTATTTGCACGTATGTCCGGTGCCCTTTTTTGCATTTCGAACAGATTGAAAAAAATATCGCATGCAACATATGCAGAGCTATTTGGCCTTTCCAGGTGGACCACTCGACAAGACAGACATTACCTGCACAAAAAATGCTGAAAAGACAGGCACTACCCACACCAAAAATCGTAGTTTCCCCATCCATTACCAATTAAAATATTCACAAATAATTTCTCTGTAAATTTTCACTTTAACATGGGTGTTGAGATCGCGAAATTGAAGCTTTGTGCAGTCAGCGCCCTTCAATGCCTGATTAAAGTTGTAGCGGCACGACTTCTCTGAATGAGAATAAAAAAATAAAAACCACAAAGAGCAGAGTCAAGGCAAGGGCTGCTTTCTGAGTCGCACACGCGCTTTCTGCGCCGGCGTTTCTGTTTGCCTTTTACCCAACCGCAGCGACGCGACAAGTGACCTGTTAACGAAGGCTTCCTCAGCCATAGATGTCGTTTTGAAAGGTTGTGCAGAACAGTTGCTTTTAAGACTGTTCCCTTTACCACGTTACACATACTCTGAGGAGTCGCTCGTTGCTGCAGGGTCCGCCATTTCTGGGATTGTGCATTCGCGCGCGCAGGAATCGGAGCAGCCGAGTCCGCAGCCAGTGCTGGACAGGCTTCACGCATGCGCAGAGATCCTGCGCTCGAAGTTCGCTCGCTACCGCAGCATCGCGCGCCTGGCCGGCATGCGTCCATCACTTGTGTTCCTGTCCTATCACGCCGACCTGAACGAGGACGGGAGGGGTAAGCTCGGGCTGTGCCCAGGCCAGCAGGTCTCCGCCAAACGCCACGAGAAAGTAACGCAGCCCCTCGTTCTTGGCTTAATGAAGGGACATTAAAAAGCAGCAATGAATCATTTTACAAACTCGCAAAGTATTATTTATCAATCTCGTTTGTCTAAAAAGGACAGGAAGCTAAACGCACCTTTCTTGAACTACGCGCTGAAACCTCAGCGCCGCTAGGTCAGCGTTACAAATTTCAATGTATCGTCTCATGTTTAGGCCGTTTTATGGCACGGTAAAAATTATGTGAGCGTTCTACGCTAACCGACGTGTTCTCAAACGATCCTCGACTGAACGCTCTTCCCTTCCACGCAGTTTAGCACAATGCCACGCCTCGACTTAAGAAGATGCTGTGCTTTATAAGAACTGCTACGGACTGCGACTGAAGAGCAATGACAACTTGTGTCAAGTGATGGCGCGCTGCCCTGCACTATCTGTACCAGAGGCGGAGCCAGACAGTCGAGAAACGTTGTAGTGTATTGGGGTAGGGCTTTGGGGCGTCTTTACAATGTACTGACTTCAAACTCCTCATCCGATAAACTATAATTAATCCGAGAGCAGAAGCTCTGAAAATCCCAGTCACGGTGGGCTGATGCGAGAATTCTAAGGCCGGCTTTCTTACCATGCACCACATTGGGGAAAGAGTGGTGAAATTGATGTCGCAATAACCTAATGTACTATTACAGCTTAATTAAATATGCCTATTAAGCAACCGTTGAAAGCGATGCCGAAAGTGAGTGGCTACCATCAAGCCCGATTACGATAACCCCCTCAATAGTAATTTGTTCTCTATCTCCAAGGTCGCGTTTGAAAAACCACTGACAGCAAAAAAAAAAATCTTTTTACTTTTCTGCTTTCATGATTTGATCTGCGCCTGTCATTCGCGGTATGAAAGAGCAGAAAATGTAAGTATGTGACGAATATTGGATAACAAATTATTTATCATCATTTCCCACGCAACTTCAACATCCGCGCCAAGAACTGTAGCTAGGCTAGCGGCGACTCCACCACTGCAGTCCGGAAACTAGCCGAAAACGCAATCACGTGCTCTCACAAACCAGTGACGTTGAGGAGAGGGAGCTTGTTGAAGTTCCAGTCGCAGAATTCGTCTGAATTCGCAAACCTGTTAAAATACGTCGTTGCCGTCAGAGTAGTGGTTAGTTATCGTCATCCCAAAGTGAATTAGACGGATGTGCAAGTAGCAGTAGCTGCCATAGTGGAAATAGCGAATCACTTTCAATTTATTCCCTGCGGATAAGCGGCTCGGAAATTGACAGCCGTGCAAGCAGCCATGAACGTGAATATGAAAAAGTGCGCATTGGTGGCCGTCAAGCGGCGACAACGCGAGCGCCTTGGCTGTGGCCGTGACACCAGCAAGAAAGAACATTGTGCTGCCTTCATCAGCTCTGACACAATCGGCGCAGCAGGTTCTTCGTATTGCGTTCCATCCAATGCCCCATCCTGTCTGAACTTCTTGGAAATCAGTTTGGTGCGGTATTTGGTGCAAGTAGGCAGCCAGGTCGTGCCGTTGGTCCGTTCAGACTCATGCAGACAGAACGTACGACATGAAAGAGAGAAAGCAGCGCCTATCCCTTGGTGATTCACGCTCGGAGCGCCGGTACCCCATTATCCAGATGCATGACGTCAACAATACTCGCAGAGCCGGCAAAACTTAGCATAGCTCCCGAGGAGCCACTAAAAACGTCACATTGATGACGATGTCTCCAAGTGCTGCAATTTTAGAACAGCCACCCGCGCTGACAGTAAAACCGCATTAAAATATGTTCACGGCAACGTTGACCCTTAATATTACGCAGGGAAATCCAACAGGATCATTCCGAGTTTGAAATTTTGTGTAATGAGTATTTTAAGACAAAAGAGAATAATGAAGGCACGTAATGAAGGCTCGTACGTAGTAACAGTTGATGGCGCTTTAGCTCTTTAATTGGCCTCCTGCTGCACAATGAACTATGTGCAGTAGGCAATACTGAAGTTTCTCAGACCATGATAGTGCTCCTGTGTATGCCCCCTGCGAGCACACATGGGAACATTGTTGCATGCAGACCTTGCTTTCCATCTAATAGGGGTGGTGCGTCAGCAAAGCAATTATATTATGACGCTATAAGTTAGGAAGCAGCGCGTGCGTGCATATATCTCTCTGCTTGCCCAGTGGTGGACTGTATGCGCGAGCTGCTGCCTCCGATCTCTGTCATCGGGTATTTCAATCTGAAGCCCATCCGACTGGCCGACGACTCCGATGACAGCAGACACAAGGGCGTCTTCGGCGAGTTTCTATTCCACGCCGAGCCAGCCGTGCGACCTGCGCCAACCGCCGACAACCAGCGGCAACCGCCGCCGCTGGACACATATGTCCCCGGGTGAGAATCCGACCAGCTTGGCTGCTGTAAACAGGGCGATACCAGCAAGGGGGGGGGGATGACGCGCTACCCGAACAAAGCTTCATCGTGCTCTATGGGTCACACTGTGTCACACTACTGCACAGCACGTTTGGATCGCTGGAACGGTGCCACGAATGCGAAGATTGAGTTTAGCCCGTGGTCATGGCTTCAACTTTAAAAGCTTTTCGTAGTCGTCTCAAATGGGGACAAACGCAAGCCCTGTTGTCGAAAGTTGGTGCCGGGCTGAGGCTTACCCGGTGCTCTGACACTGCAGGTCACATCAAGTATCCATATTTCAGTGACTGCTATGTCTTTAAGGAGTGATATCTCTAAACAAGTACTATAGTCTGTAGACAGGAGGGGATGACACTGCAGACCGCGTGGCAGACCGCGTGCAAGATGAAAGGATAGCGGGGTGGTCACTCAGAAGAGAGAGGGAGAGGAGACTTCAATAAGAAAGGTGGGTATAGATGCCAGGGCGCACAATGCTTCGCTCGTAGGACCGGGAGGAGGAGGTTGGAGTAGAGAAGAGGCGCGTAGGTGAAAGTGTCGGTTCGCAAATGCCGGCCGGCACTGTCGCTGCTTCTCGGCGGGAAGCAGATGAGTGAGGACCGGGACAGCGATGTGGTGCAAGTCACCGTTTGTCGCCTGTAAAAAAACTTTTGTGAGCTTCGGTGCGTGTTTTGTACATCTATCCTTAATTACAATCGACGCAGCCCATCGTCGTCCTATCGGTCGAGCCAGGCGCAAGCGCGTCGTTCCGAAGGCGAGCCGCCAGCCGTTCCGGTTGCTGCGACTGCAGCCCCAGCTGGTGGATCGCTGCCGGCGCTGCCTGCCGTCCAGCCACGCCACCGCATTCCATCGACAGTCCGAAACTGTGGCGCCGTCCTCCACAACGTGCTGTCCGGCGGGCTCGTGTTCCAGGCACCGCACGTGACCGAAGGCACCCTGGGGTCTGACGTCGCCAACTCCCGCTTCACGGAGGGCGCCACCAGGAGGATCACACAGGTTTTAAACTTGTGCCACGTGCATAGGAAACAGCCTTCCATTACTGCGGAACAGTACCCTTAGACCACTTTGCGTCTTTTTACTCTGCGAGCTGGTTAGTTGCCGTCGCTTTTGTGTCCCATGTTTTCTATCTTAACTCGTATAGCCGCCTCATTTCAAGGATAGAAATTATGGGCTCACTTCTCTACTCATTTTTACCCACCAGGAGTCGTCATAGAGTTTCCAGATTGCCTTGCGAGATGTTTAAAAGTAAATAAAGAAAGAAATAGGGGACAAAATGATCAGCGTTCCACCTTGATTAAGACACCGGTCTACAGAGTGGCAGTCATAGATGTTACACTTGAGTCACTTTTTTTTTCTTCACCTATGTGAGAAGTACGACCTTCGCAAAATACGCTTCCAGAGTCTGCAGTCTGTTTGAACATTGTCCGAAAGCCCATTATAATATTAGCATATGCTTCATTATGCTTCAAGTATTGGACCTGTTCGTGCTTTGGGTTTCGCAACTGGTACATGTTCCGTACAGGGAAAGCAAGCTGACTCTGCTCTTGCAGGACTCTTTGGGTGGCCGCACAAAGACTTCCATCATTGCGACCATCTCGTCTCACATGACCAATCTGGAGGAGACATTGAACAGCTTGGACTATGCTCATCGTGCCAAGAACATCACCAACTGTCCAGAGGTCAATCAAAAGATGACAAAGCGGGCACTGATCAAGGCAAGACTGCATTATTTTCCTCCTTTTTAATTTTTGCTTCCCATTGCTGTCGACGTGGCTGTTGCAAGCGAGTTTCTCTGCTTGCCCTTATAAGGCATTTACCTTTTTCTTCAGCTTCTAGACATCCCTCACTACTGTCGCATAATATCCTCTTAGTCTAAAATGTTTGTTGCCTTCTTGCTCAAGTAGTGCTTATTCCTTTTTGTTACATGGGCAAACTGCCTGTCTTTATGTACACTTTTGCTGCTAACTTTGTGACCTTGACAATTCCTTTGCTGCAGTTGTTTCGAACTCTTTCATCCACCTGGTTTTACAGTGATGGCTGTGGTATGCTGTTCCTGATTTGGTGCATGTTATGCTATGCCTGTTCAGGGCTGCATAGTGACACATGGAAAGAATTGACAAATGACAACTGGTGTACTTGAATCATCGTGGCTCATTGGAAGTACCTCAAACCCGCAAAATTCAGTCTTTGGCGCTTCAGAATTGCATGCAGTCTGTATTTAGCGATAAAAATAAACTTTACCGGGCCCGACCAGACTCGCAATTCATGCCATGTTGAGCTGGTGCGGGAAGCTCAGGGTAGTGCCGCTGCTCTTCTTTCGCTTTTGCCTCTTTTCATGCTAAGATTGGCTTTTTTTGGCATTGTAGAAGGGTAATGTAATAATACATCTTAAATTGTATTCGTCTTTAGTGTTCCTCTGAGGCTTGAAACGACTTCACTGTAGTAGTGCTCGACTGGTCAATGTAATTAATGAATACACTAGAGAGGAATATTTGGGTTCAAGAGTAACGAAAACCTGCATTGATCATATTGTCGTTCGGCTCGGACAGCAGCGCTATGCAAGCGGCGTAATTAAAGCCAAACTAGCAGATCATTACTTCATATCACTTGTAGTCATGTCTGACAATGATGCAGAGCATTGCGAAGTAAGAACAAAAAAAACTAATTGTAGACAACGCAAAAGTTGACATGTACATAAAGGACACAGATTGGATTTCACTTTTACATTTAGACCAAGCCAGTTTATATGCCAAATTCGTTGAAACTTTCAGGATGATATACGTAAAGTCTTCTAAAATCATAACAATCAAGCAAAGAAATCCTAATACAAAATGGATTACGAGTGATATTATTGAGTTATGCTTTCAAAAAGACAAAGCATGGCAAAGGTGCAGAAAAGAACCAGGCAACGAACAACACAGTGTAATTTCGAACTTTACGAAACGCGGTGACAGCTAAGTTACACCTGGAAAAAAGAAAATATTTGATGCGCCGATTTTCGGAATGCAAAAAGGACGTGAAAAAGACTTGGACTGCGGCAAACGAATTAATGGGCAGATCCAAACGAGCTAGCGTCGATGATACCGTAAAAACAAATTTCCCAAATGAAAATATACAGATGCTATGCAATAGATTTAATGAAACTTTTATTTCTCCGGCAGAGAAGCTGAAAAAAACGGAGAGTGACCAACATTTAGAATACGAGCCGAAACGCACATGCGCGCATTCAGTTTATCTTCCAGCGATGACCGAAGTTGATCTTTGGACGATAATTCAAGGCATGGCAAAGTTCAAACCACCGGGGTTTGATAAAATCCACCCTCGAGATTTGTTCTTCAACTTTCACAGACTAAAACAAGTACTTTTAAAGATTCTAAACGGAATTTTCGAAACGGGCATAATACCCAAAGAGCTAAATATTTCAATCGTAAGACCTGTCTACAAAAACGGAAAGAGAAGTGATTGCGCAAATTACAGACCGATAGCAATATTGTCCACAACAGCGCATATAATGGAAAAATATGTGGTCTCTGTAATGCAGTCATTCTGTGAAAAGTATTCTCTGAATAACATGGCACAGTTTGGTTTCACAAAGAATAAAAACACAATCTGCTTGAAGAATTCTCTGACTATATTAGTACATCAATAGAAAATAATAATGTAGTGTTAGCCCTATTTTTAGACCTATCAAAGGCTTTTGACACAGTAGTACATAAGATATTACTCAACAAGCTAAAGAATCTAGGATTCAGAGGTCACTTCTATAATTTCTTTCTAAATTATTTTACTGATCTACTACAATGCGTTAAACTAGATGATAGCTACAGCAATTTCAAATTAATAACGTGTGGTGTGCCCCAAGGAAGCACGCTAGGGCCAATACTCTTTAATATATGTGTCTCAGATCTCGGCCTCCTACCACTGAAATCAAAACTTTTTCAGTACGCTGATGACACTGCGATAGCGCTACAAATGAGTGACTATAACTCGGAATGTCAAATCTTCCAAAGAGATATATCAGTAATCGTAGAATGGTTCGCACATAATTCAATTTTTATAAATCGTCAAAAAACTAAACTAATCTGCTTCAGGAATCCACACAAGGTGCTTTCATTTAACATGAATGTATATTTGCACGCTCCACATTGCAACACATGTATTTGTCAACCATTACAGTTTGAGCGTGTGGTCAAGTATTTAGGAATTTTTTTGATCAGCATCTAACCTGGAATAACCATGTCATACACGTTCGTGGAAAGCTAAGAGCTGTCGCGGCCATGATGTATAGTCTGCGCGGGAAAACGCCTATTAACCTAAGAGTTACTATATACAAGGCATTAGCAGAATCGGTAATTACATATCGTATAACGTTATATGGTACATGTTCTGACTATAAAAAGCAAGCGATTGATCGCGTAGTCAAGCGAATTGTCAACAGCATAACTTATGGAACCGGACTAGAACAATCAGAGAGAAAAGAAAAGTATAACATTCTAGGAATACTTCCAGTACAGGAGCTATTTAAGTATGTGGTTGTAACACGCTATTATTATTCAAATTCTTTTAAAGTATTGGTAAAAAAAGATGTTGCGTTACGAAAAACAGAAAGGTATTTTAAGCCAAGGGTGTTAACAAACTATGGAAAGAAAACAAGAAAGTGTTATGTCCCTGATACTTTTAATGAACTTGATGCAACACTGTATGATATCAATTCAATAGGTAAAATGATGAAAAATGTGAGGAAGTGGTATTCAACTGTTTATTGTAATATGTGATTTTTTATTGGGATTCTTACGTGGCTGGAAAACACAGTATTTATTCTTTGTGTGTTAGAATATTTTATTTTGAAGTTGTATAATTTTGAACGGTAATCTATGTTTCATATCTCTATTGAAAGCTGTACCACCTGCTGCTTGGTCTTCTAACAAGCACGATGTGCTTAGATTGACCAGCAAACAAAATCTGTCAAAAATGTATTTGAAATAAAGTCTGATTTGATTTGATTTGATTTGATTAGTACAGTCAAACTCGGTTATATCGAACTCGCAAAAAAGCCTATCGGTTTGGTATAAAGCATAATTCGATCTAAGCTTGCTAAACAATTGGACGTCATAAAAGCACATGCCATTTATAAAAGCACTTTATTGATGAAACTAGCTTAGTTTCACATGGAATAATCCTGTATTTTATTCTGCTTGGGCACTTTCACTGCATGCGATGCGCGCACATCTCCACATTGTCGAAAGAGTCGGAGCAGCTGAGGCTGCAACCTTCCAGATTCGTGCAGAAGCGCCGGACTAGTGCGAGTGCACGAATCACCTCTGAGGACGTGGGCAAAGGATTGTCATTGCTTTCCCC
Organism: Dermacentor variabilis; assembly: GCF_050947875.1. Classification (NCBI taxonomy): domain Eukaryota; kingdom Metazoa; phylum Arthropoda; class Arachnida; order Ixodida; family Ixodidae; genus Dermacentor; species Dermacentor variabilis. The sequence goes on from NC_134572.1 coordinate 145,347,991, forward strand.
ATTGTGCCCACTTTCACATATGCTCGGTACGATGTTGGCATTGTAGTCTTCGTTTTCGGGCTCTCCCGTGGTCGCGACACAATCATCCGCACTCACAAACTCGTCGACCGTTGATCCATCATCGGCTTCCAGAAATTGTGACAGGTGGCTCCAAACTTCGGCAATACTGACAACGGTTTCACCGCACTGGTCAGAATTTTGAGTCATCACCGGCACGCGGAAGCCGAAATGTCTGAAGCGATTTCGGATGCCCCATATGTATACGGCCGCCTCGATGTGTTGTACGTGGCCGTGTACGTGACCCGGCGCCACGGGCACCGGGTCGCGAGTTTGTCCGCTTTATCCCTAATCTCCCCCTAATTATTTAGCCCTAAACTCCCCCCTAAGATCGTGCTGAGCGCCCCTCGAAAGCTTGCACGCTGCAACGACGTCGGACTTCTCCCTGCATTGAGACTTGATTTATGATTTCGAGCTTCACGGCGACAGGCAAATTCTGCGGCTTCATCGAGGCAACACTGCAGAGAAGGCCGACAAGGCGCAAGAACAATTAACCAGAAAAGCAGTGAGACAACTCAAACTTACGTCACCTTCCACAATGAGGGCACGGGAACCTCCGATTGGCTGCTTGAGCAAGAGCTGCAAGAGGGCCAGGATAATTTTTTTGCAGGGAGGTGTCGAAGGCTCGCCCAACGCGGTGCGGTCGCGGTAATGGCCCAACCACAGCATGCTTCGGCATGCTTCGGCACGCGCCTACAAGCGAACGCATCGCTTCGCGTCGGTTGGAGGAAAAGGGCACTCAACCAATGGACAGAAGCTCTGGTGCGCGTCGGTGCTCGCTCCTCGGCTGCGGCACATTGTTGCTAGACTATTTTGTCCTTACATCTAAGGCCGACCTAAAACAGCCTGCTGTAAACTAAGCTGGAAACAATAAGTTGGTGACCTGTATGCTGTTTTAGATATGAAAAACACGTTTGATTAACGAAGGTATGCGTGCCGCAAGTTTCTCTTTACTTTTGAAGTAACCATAGTGCACAAAATACTGACATCAGAGCTCGCGCGTCGTCTGTCTACAAGATAGCTTTGCACACAGGTTCACGACCGTACCACGTCGTATCAAAAGCTGTTGTGCAATTTCATTTGCGGTAAAAATTAAATTATGGGGCTTTACGTGCCAGAACCACTTTCTGATTATGAGGCGCGCCGTAGTGGAGGACTCCGGAAATTTAGACCACCTGGGGTTCTTTAACGTGCACCTAAATCTAAGCACACGGGTTTTTCGCCTTTCGCCCCCATCGAAATTCGGCCGCCGCCGTGGCCGGGATTCGATCCCGCGACCTCGTGATCAGCAGCCCAACACCATATCCACTGAGCAACCGCGGCGGGTTTTCATTTTTGGTAGCTCATGGCGTAGCCAACTATGTAAAAAGTAGGCGTGCAAAGTATCACTGAAATATCTGTGTTGCAAATATTGTGACGTAGTAGTGATGGTGAAAAATAATGTAGAGTCAAAACTGGGAGTTAAAAATTTAACTGGTTATTATGCGAACTTATGCCAAGCAAGAACAATACTCATTCGCAGAGATAGCGGTCGAAAATCTAATCTGTGGGTCAAGCGCGTCGGCTTTCATTCATCAGTCATTGAAAGTTCCAAGCGTATTCGCTGGTGGTAGGCGTAGCCAGGCTGATTATGATGATAACACAAATAAGATATGGTATTCATTTTCAACTGGCCAAAATGTTATACCATTACTTTGCAACCACTCTGCCGTTGCTACAGCTGACGTGCCACTAGCTGCTCTGATTTTCTGGTGCCATGTTCTGCAGCTTAACCCTGGACCAGCACCAACATGAAATGAGTTAAAGGCATTGTACAGGAAACATGCGAAGAAGTACTCCCCGCCCCATTCACCACCAGGGAGCGCTACCTCCACAACGAACAGCCGATTGTTCTGGCGTATATCGGAACTTTATCCGATACTACTGAGAACAGTACAATACTTTCTGCGTCTAATAGTGCGGCCACTGCCCATGATTTAGCAGAAAATGATGTGTACCTGGAGAACTCCGAGTACTTGACGCCACGCTCTGCAGCTAATCTCTAAACCGGCACCGAAAGAACGAAGCCAGTGGTAAGATTTAAAGGGCACGATAGAAAAAAAAGCAGGAATAATAAGCCGCACGCCTCATGTCACTTTTTGATCACCACGAAACTTCACCTCCACAAACGATGACGACTTGGAGCAGAGTCAACGGTCAAGCAAGTTTTCTTCTCACGAAGGAAGATTGCTTGATGGAACGGGAGTGGGCAAGGCTTGCTGTGAATCATACTGCGCCAACTATTCCGTCAATATTTCGCATCATGTGTCTGAAACTGCTACATCCTTGTTCTTCACTTGCGTATAACAAATTGCAGGGTATCATTTTGTCTTCTTTCTCAACTTTGGCTCTTTGACTTCTCGAGCTGGAATTCGGGCTGAGAAACGCTAGAGTTCAAATTCTCAAGTGCGACGACAGGCAATTTTTCAGACTGTAATGTTGAAAACCAATAATAATTTTCTCTCAGCCTAGCGTAAAGGGGTTAGAACGTCGTCTAGTGGGGAGAAAGCTTGCAGCTGTAACGGAAAACAACCGCCGACACCTTCGCGGGTTGCGCAACATAGGGTCTGTTCTCGGACCGTTGCTTTTCTTACTGTATATTAGCGATATCCCAGATAACATCAATTGCGATATAAAACTATTCGAGGACTGCATCATAAACAGATAAATAATAATTACAATGATCATATTTAATTAAATGATTCTCTAGGTGACATAGCTGATTGGTGGTACAAATGGCAGGCGCAAGTAAACTTACAAAAGTCTACGATCATGAATGTAACCAGGAACACGATATCATCAATCTTTATATGGGCAATTAACGGCACTCCATTTAACAATTTAACAGAGTTGAACACAAATATCTAAGCGTTACATTAGCCTCGGAGCTCAAATGGGACAAACATACCTATAACATAGTCTAAAAGAGGCTGCGCAAATTCTTTTTCTTAAAAGGAAGCCTGGCACTCACAAGCAAGTCAACGAAGCTGATAGCCTACACATAATTTGTAAGGCGTGTTCTCGGATACGCGAACACAGTCTGGTTTCCGCATACACTGGCTAACGTAGGGAAACTAGGATCAATACAAAGGAAAGCTGTGAGGTTCATCCATGACAAATATAAGCGCACAAACTCGCCGACAAGACTTTTAAACCAGTCTGATTTGCGAACGCTATACACAAGAGGGAAACACGCTCGCTTAAAATTCTTGTTTCAGACACTAAAGGATAACTGTAGGATAGATACCTACAAATACATTTCATTTTCCCAGGCTCGACCTACACGTAATAAGCATGCGCACACATTGACAGCATACGTATGTAAAAATGACACATTTAAGTATTCTGACTTCCCGCTCACAATAGGAGAATGGAATCAAGTTCGTGCTACTATGAACAACACTGAATCATTATCTGAATTCATCTCGCAAATAGAAAAGGAACTGTGCGTCTACAAGAGTACCTATGCATGCAGGGACACCGGCAGAGATTGTTTTATTCATTAGGAAATTTTAATAAACCTTCTCAATTACGACAGCTTTTTCATTTGCCATAATGATTCTCAAACGCTCCAAGTTTACCTGTGCTATCATTATTCTCCTTGGCCATTTCTTCGCAAAGCCTTCTGCCCCGTTTTTTCCCTTTCTTTCTTTTCCTTTTCTTACTATTCCGTTTGATTTTACCATTGTATTACTTATATAGTATGTATAATTTGCACTGCTTATGTTGTTTTTTTTGCATAACCTATACTTTGTTTTCCTTGCATTGTACAGATGAATTATTGTACTGCCCAACTGCCACGCTCTCGAAGGAGAGCAGCAGTATCGAAAATAAATAAATAAATAAATAAATAAATAAATAAATAAATAAATAAATAAATAAATAAATAAATATACTGCGCAAGCTTGCCGCGGTATGCGCAGCAACTATACCGTTTACGCTAGTTTTAATCACTGCAAGGCTTTCGACGTACAATCCGACTCGCGCAAGCTTTGGCAGGCGCACGAATGCCAGGACGGTAAGTTAAAGCTGTTTGTACAGCACCCAACATACACTTTGGCGCTGTCCTAACGGAAGGGCAGTTCGAAGACGCTGCCGACTGCGCCATTATTTCCTCAGCTAACAACTCTGCCGCAACGGAAACTCTCCACATTCATGCTCCCTCTAAGCGACAATGACCAAGAATCGCCTTTAACAATTGAAGAGCTCACCCTTGCACCGGAGGCTGTCAACACGCGGAGCGCTCTGGTATGAATTCGTGAGTGAGTCACGACCTCGGCGAGTCGGAGAACCTGGCACTACTTCAAGCTCATTCACGTGTATAGCACGTGGGCGAACTTTCGCAGGAACGGGAACATACTGTGGTCCACTCGATTACCAAACCTTCAAAGATGCCGAGCGCAATCAAGGACCTTCGGTGCATTTCTCTGACGTCGACGTTGTGCAAGATCCACTAGCAGCGAAAGTAGAAATATAGAGGCTGCCCAGACCGGTTTCCGACCGGGCAGGTTGCACAATTCACACTATACTGTATCTTACTGTATCTATGCCAAGCAACAGAAAGAAAAAGACAAAGGGAGGCGCGAACGATCTGGGGATGATTGTCTATAGCGAGGCGATAGCATCCAGAAGTGCACGTTTCGAGATGTCCATAGGTACCGCGAGATCCTCTTTTGTTTTGTGCTTGGTGTCGTTTGTTTGCTCTGTATCGCGAAATTTTGCCGACTGCAGCGAATATGCTTACGCGAGTGGTTATATTGTTTTGATTCGGCTGTATTGTGCAGTGTATGCGGAAATCCTGTGGCTTTTCCGAGTAATATTGCCAAACATCGCTGCGTATATTGGCCTTGCATAGTCCGCGGAAATTGATACACGCTGTAGCTTCTCCGGAACGCGAATGCTCGTTAAGAAACCTGGGTGGCTTGCGCAATCACCCTTGATGGCGCAAGCCATGGTCCTTAGAAGGGGCGCATTTGTGTTCAGCAATGAATCAATATTTGAGAGATATGCATCGAAAACTACGGCAACACGAAAAGGCTGCACCTCGAGAGCTGTGACACGGGCACAGCGCTAGTCCTGCCCTTCTCGTGTAGCTGTCATTTTGTGCGAAGATTTAAAGTACGAATCTCTTCCAACTATTGCTTCACTTTCTGCCCTTTGGGAAGCAGCCACGAAAGTGTCACGGGCGCCAAGTACTGCTTGCGCTATTGCAACGTATCGTACAAATATTCGGTGCTTTACTTGCTTGATCGCTAACCCGCCGTGGTTGCTCAGTGGCTATGGTGTTGGGCTGCTGAGCACGAGGTCGCGGGATCGAATCCCGGCCACGGCGGCCGCATTTCGATGGGGGCGAAATGCGAAAACACCCATGTGCTTAGATTTAGGTGCACGTTAAAGAACCCCAGGTGGTCAAAATTTCCGGAGTCCTCCACTACGGCGTGCCTCATAATCAGAAATTGGTTTTGGCACGTAAAACCCCAAATATTATTATTACTTGATCGCGAAAGATAATCCTCCCGACGGTGCTCGATAGCTCTTTGCCGGTAGCATTTTTTTGGCCACATGAGAAATGTTACTCCGTTGGTCATGTCAGGCCATCATATTAGCCCATTTACTCGATCGGGATGAAACAGCGCCAAAGATGGGGTCCCGTCCCATTTTTCGCGCTGTTTGATCTTCTTGCACATGTACGAATCAGCCCAGTTCAGCACACTTCCACCCGTTTACTTGCGCATGCTGTTTAATATCTGCATAACCCTGCAACCTAAGCATCTAGCTCTTTCCTAATTAACCCTTAGCTGGAACCTGATTAGTCGGAAAATATTGTGACAGCATGCAATTGCATAAATATCTTTTTTGAACTCTTTGGTCAGGGCTATTCAGAGTAAAGTTCTTTAATCTTCCGAGTGAGTGTATTATTAATTTATTGTAGATGAATAATCTACAAGAATAGAAACTGTGCGTGGCTGTTTTTGAGCACTGAGTGACATAGAGGACGAGGCTCAATGTAGTTTGCAGCTTACACCGAACGTCAAGAATGGAAGTAAAATATCGCAGAACTGCTATGGACACGAAGCGGTCATATTTTCGCATAATTCCGTAGAAACGGGCTAATGTTATACAGCGTTGGTTCCATACCATCGTAGTCATCTATTAGGTTGGCCAATAAGAAAAATGAAATATAGACTTTCTTGCAGTTTGTTAATCATTCCAAGCGGTAAACAGCATCAAGGACATCGCAACCCGCCCGCTTCTTGTGAACGCGCACCTTTTACAGAAAGTTAACGCACGACTGCGCAAATACGCCCTCCCCTGGGTGTGCAGATATATATAACATAGCAAATTCAGAAGGGCAAATGCGGAAATTACGCCACTTATCATTAACGCAACGCCGCGTATCTTTAAAACAAGTAGACAAGCACCGACCAAAATAAGCGTGCATCTCTGGATCGAATGCGCATTCCAGAAGTTCCTGAATGAGTCCCTCAGTATTATAAAATTTTGCGTTCTTAGGATTCGAAAGAAAATTCTTCGCTACTAAAGATAATATCAGTAATTATCAATCACGAAGGGCAAAATTCCTTTACAAAAATGCAAAAGCACGCCTGCTAAACCGCGTGAAAACCGCGGCTGACTGCACGCTGTGGAACCGCTACTCAGATGAAGCAGCGTCACGGGATCCAACTTTCGGCCCAAGAACGACAGCAGCGCCAGCGCTTAGAGTGGTGGCGTTTACGCTCCCTACCACGCGGGAGCGTCACGACCTTGACCAAGGTCAATTCGCACGGTCGCGAAGGCGAGGCTGAAAGGTGGTGCCAAGCCGTTGAGCGGTGGCATCAATTACGGCCTTGCGATAGAAGCGCGACTAGATCTCGCGGGGCAAAACACTGGCGGATAAAAGTTATTCGTTCCAATATGTCACTATTGAAAATATTTGAAAAAGTGCAGACAATCTCATTATAACAACAAAATGTGAAGTAACAGGCCATTTTCTTCCATCCACGAATAATTGTGAGTACCAAAATGTGCAAGCTTTCTGAAGTTTGCTCTTGGCAGTTTGCACCAGGTCCTGCGTGCGAAGTTGGGAGGAAATTACGCAAAGCTACCAATGCTAAAACTTAAATGAGGATGCTTTATGATCGGCATGCTGAAGAGCCCCGGCGGGTTCTCGCGCTGCAGGTTATGTCGGTGGGCAACTTCAGCGCCATGCAGAGCAGCCGGCTAGATCCGTTCATGCGCAGCCTGAGCGAGAGTTTCGGCCCCACGACCGACACCATCGCGGTGGCGTTTCCGCGCAACCAGGACGAGGCGCGACTTAAGCTCGATTCCTTCGAGCGCAAGTTTCCGAGAGTGCCTGCCCTGGCCAATCAAGCCACGGAATTCAACGTGGACGATCTGTTCGCGCCCATTGGGCGCCTGAAGCTCATACTGCTGCTTATCAAGCTGCTCGACTGAAGAGGTATGCACAGGCCATCATCACATGTCCTGCTCCGTAGTGCTGTGTTCCTCAAACGGGTAATGGGGGTTGGTAGCTGTACTGTGGGGCGGAGGAATCAGTGCAGCAATGAGAATAGGGAGCTTACCCGCCGCCGAGAATTAGCGCTCAGAGTGCGAGTGCGAAGATTCGATGCTGAGAGTTGTAACGGGTAATCCGTCTTAAATTTTACGACATTTTCACGCCTCTTGCAGATAACAACACAATTCTAGCCCTCGAGCTGGATCAGTCATAGAGGTGCACATTACATGCACGAGAAGTCGGAACACGTATCAATTAAGAAAACGCCGCAAATTCTTCATTATAACTTTGACATTTCTATTTATGTATTGTATCCATAAGTTCGCAAGACGTACTTAATTGAAATGAATTTCCATAATGACACCAGTTCTGAGACATGCACAATGAAACTCGCCGTAAATATTTCACTATTTTTGCACTTTTTTAACAAAATGCACTTTTATGCTTTGCAGTGCGAAAATAACTGGACACTCTTTGCGAAATTATATATTCAAACTGTAAATGTATTAGTTTAATTAGTCAGTTTTCGTTAATTAGTTGAACATGTGTTTTAATTTTTCGTGCTGGTAATGTACGTCTCTTCGAATATAGCAGCTCAACGACAAGAGTTACGTAGCTCTGCCACAGGCGATCTTTAAAAATTCAGTAAGATCTTAAAAAACGAATCATACGGTATGCACAGAGTGGCTGTTACCAAGAATCGCGCTGCAGCATACAGGTCTCGTCAGGACATATTGGGCCCGAACTTCGAGTTGAGATGTCCTAACTGCATTCTCGTTTCGACAAACCGTGCTCTAGCAAAGCGGCAACAAGGAAGAGTTAACAAGGAACAATCTCTCATGCAGACAGGCTTTATCTTTATTAGCTTGTAGTTGATGCAGCGAATTCGATGAGGGCTTGTGCCTCGTGGTTAGCCTGTGACAGACAAAGGCTGTAAAAAAAGGAAAGGGGAACTGCTGCCCGGTATTTTATACATAGTTAATTTTTAAGCTGCTCAAAATAAAGTTTCATATGGAAGATTGCACAATTCGAACCCTTGAGCTAAATTACATGAGACGACCATTATTTCTACGAGAAATCAAAATGCTTAATTGAATAAATAAATATAGTATTAAACGTTTTAATTAATTACTTTATGGCACATATACCTATCTGTGTATTGTAGCTAGTGAGCTTGTAAGACATAGCCCCTTGAAACGTATTCGGAGGATGGCATCGGTTTTGAGGTATGCGCTGTGAATGTTGCATTAAAAATGCATTGTTGTGGCGTTTGCTGTTTAAAGAAAGCGCTGTTATATGCACTGAAGCAAAAAAAGGAACTGGAACACCAATACATTTCGTCAGGCACGTTGAAAATTATCTTGAAACTGGTACCGTCCAAAGAATTCATCCCAATTGAGCAAGCCTTGCGAACATACAAGCTAGATATCCTACATCGAAATAAGTCCGAAGTAACGTTATTAATACAATTATACTACTTGTTAAATTAAGCGTTTTTATCTTTCCTGGATGAAATGGCCCCCTCATGGAGTAATTCCGCTCAAGTGTTAAAATTGTGCTACCTGCCACAAGTAATTTTCAAATATTTAGTGCAGCTAAAAAAAGAAAATAACAGTAAACACACCCGGCATAGCGGGGTTGCGCGGTTGGATAGGTTGAGAAGCACCACCGTAAAACACACTTTCGTGAAGCCACTGAAAAAAAAAAAAAGCCAAGGAAGAAAAACGTTTTTTTTGTCCTCTACGTTTTCTTTAACTATAACCAATAGAATGAGTTAGACGAGCTTTTGATTTTGATGCGTATAGTGTAGTGTAAAGATGCTGGGCATAATCTTCCTTTTAGATAAATATTTCCGCTAGAAACACATTGGCTTTCTGGGGAATAGTTGAATAACCTGGGCCAAGTTTAATCGACCGCTCCTTTCAGCGGCGAGCTCCAGGAAGGAAAAGAAAGCCGCAACTAGACTAGCCCCTGAGCCACATATTTTGTAGCATTGGCTGCACCAGCGAGAAAAAAAAAAGCAGTACTGTTCAGGTAATGGCACCAAGCAAGGAATGGATACAAGATCAGGGGCCCTATGACGTAAAACTATTCCAATATGTTTCTATTCCAATCTCCTGACGTCAAATTTGCGTAACCACTAACGCAAGCACCGGGCGGTCACCCGCAGGGTTGTCTGAACCGACCAATCAAACGCTTTCCTCGTTCATAGGAGGTCACTTTTGTTTGCTTGAAAAACGAATAACATTCCTACACTGAGCGGCTTGTCGTATCTAATTGGCTGACAAGAGGCGAGGAGAACGCTCAAGTGGAGAGGGATTCGATGGGGCCGAGCCACTGCACTAAAAGTCGATAACCGGATGAAGAGGGTGCTGCCGGCGTCTACGATTGGTCGGCTTTCCCTTACTTACCCTGCGGTGGCTGGTCGAAAATCGCGGCGGCGTGCAACGGAAGCTCAAGAATGACGCTAAAACGGACCGTCAGCAAAGAAGAGTTGGCAGAATGAGGGGGCAAACGTGCCGAAAGTGCTCGAAAACGTTACACGGCCACGCAAGAAGTATTATTATACGCAAATACACCCATGCTCTCCGGCAGGTGCGAGTAGCCAGCGTCTGAGCGATCGGCGGCAGCCATCTTTTATGCCTTTCGGAACGAGGCAGCCTGCGGCTATTCCGAAAAAAATTCAGTTTTGTTCGGCATATTAATGCATCTTTATCGCGTACACGTCACTTTGACGCGGTGACTTCTTGCGGTTTTGTGACGTTGCGTGACAGGCAGGTGAAGTGGGCGCAGCCTGAAAACTTTTTACCAATAGCCGAGGGCTAGTGGCGAAAAGGGGTCGAATCAGAAATAACTGTTTTTCTTTTTTCTGTCAAATCTTGCATAATCAGTATGTACGCATCATATCAGATGGGGAGGTATCGTGGTTTTTGTGACGTCGCGTGACAGACCGGTGAAGTGGGGGTGGTCGAAAAATGTTTTTGACCAATCGTGGAGGGCTGATAGCAGAATTGGAATAGAAAAGTTTGAAATAGTTTTATGTTATTGCGCCCCAGACGGGGAAAACAATGTACTATATATGTGTTTATCGTATTTTTTCCCGTCTCAATTTCATTTCACTTCATTCTGGGGTTTTACGTGCCGAAAACACGATCTGATTATGAGGCACACCATAGTGGGGGTCTCCGGAGTTAGAGGCAAGGAAAGATTCGCAATAAAAAAGGGGCCCTTTGTTTTATCTGCAATAAACTGGTCAAAATGGTTAATCGGTAAAAGCCGCGCAAGAGGAGCACGAACAAATGCAGAGAAATACAGCCGACAGACGCTGAACTCATCTGTTTATGCGTTTTGTCGGTTTCTCTTGTTCATTGAATTTTTTCAGTACATTGCTTGTATAACTAGCATAAATAGCATAACTAGTGAACTTTCACGTTGGAACACTGCTAGAAAACACATATTTTCCCGTCTACTTGCTGTCATATTCTTTTTATTATTTTGTTAAGCTGAGGATGAGCGCATTGCGAATTAGCATACAGGACAAAACAGGGAAGCGATTGGTTGAACAGCTCTCATTTGCGTTCAGTGTTTCCGTGCAAAATTCAAATAAACATTATATTCTTTCCACCAATTCGCTTTTACCCCTCCCTCCCGACAAAAGAAGAAAAAAAAAGCTAGAGTATGCAAAGCAATACGTCACGTGGAAAAAAAGAACTGACAAAGATTTTCGAGAAAATATTCAATTTGAAAGCAGATAAGATTGCAGTTTACGATAGTTTTGCATTAAAACATTATAAGCCTCAAAGTTCAAAGCTCGGGCACAGTCGTGCTTGGTCTGAACGAAAATGTTCAGTCACGACTAAAGTCTGGAGACCACAAAGGCCACGAAACATTTCTTTTTCTCTGCAGCTTTGGCATGCAGGTTGAAATCAAGTTGCATAGCTTACGTGGGCCTGTTTGGTCCATGCAACTTGTTGTGGAGATTCCACTTGCAGAGAAGTAATTTGAATTTTTCACTAAGCGGGTGGTGTGGTCTCTAGAAAATTTTTCGACTTTATAGAACAGTGTTACTGTATAGTCCCAAAACATAATAATATCTGCACCAATGTTATACGCTTCTGGGAATATCATGGTATGTGTTGGCAAATAGGTAAAAGTGAACTTTTTTCGTACATATTCAGCATTGACAAATGTTCTGTTGTAACCCTGGTTTGTCTTTATTTATACGGGGAGTAGGTGTTCATCACGCTTCACCATACTTTGTTAAACATAATCTTCTTATTCCCGTACACCAGTCAGATTACCTATTGTGTAACTTATCTTCTTTTAGGTTTATGTGTTGATATTTCGGATCACACAAGCTATGGACGTTAATAATTTCACTTTTATTAGAGAAATCAAAACTTGCGGTTCGAAGAATGCATTAAATATAACTTGAATAAATTTCTTGTGCACGAGGAGAATTCGTCCAGGACTCGACGCCCCACGATGCCGTTGTTCTCACTACTAGTAGTGCGAAAAATAGCACGATAATACAAACTTCGTTTTCTTTGAAAGTGTACAATGTCTTTTTGTCTTTCTTCCCTTGCCCAAGGTTCCAGCAAGGAATTGAGCTTGGCGGCGAAGCACACCGCCAGACGACGGCCGCACCTGAATATACGTTTATGTCGAGAAACAAGGAAAAATGAAAAAAAAAACGCGATCAAGAAATCTGTAATCTATCATCTGGATATCATACTTTATTGTTGTGCAATTACTCTTTCTTTAATGTTATAGCTCCTGCGTAGTCTCGCCGCACAAATACACGATTACAAGACAGCCCGTATGCAGCGCGCGGAAGAATTCAACGCTTTGCACGTATGGATCATCCCGAGACGCGAAGAGAACAGCTGAGCGCTTTTATTTGCCGAAATACAGAGATGAACGTGTGGAACGTGCCGCCGGGCTATTCTTTAAACACGATTTGCGTAATCTTCTGCGATTCATTGCCATGGTGTTGCGGCATCCTCGATTCTCGTGTCATCTCGCATTACTCGAATGATACGTCGCAGTAAATTTTTCGTTGTTCACGGCGCAACCGTTGAGGTGAAATCAGCATCAACTTTAATAGGAAGCTGAACGCAAGTATGAAATAAATCACTTTCACAAGAGTTCCGCTAGCATTCACTGCCTTGTTTGTCTTTCTACGAGCGGCACCGTGCTTGATAATTTTATTAGTAATCCAATGATTACTGCAATATATCGGCATTACGCGTCTGTACGCGTATTACGAGAAAGCTATTGGGCTACAATTCTTTGTACAACCGAATGCACGACCAGTCTCGAGGCTGGATATAATATTGCCGAAGGCGACAGGCCTCGCACCACACGAATAGTTTCAGCTTCGCGGAGCGCCGACTGTAGTAATTCATAGCAGATCGCAGGATCCTTAAGATTCGAGGCATTTAGAATTGTGTGACTAATTTATTTCTTATGCTGATGATACAGCAATGTTTATCACTGCTACGTCAGAAACTGAACTACAGCTTCAGGGAACAGAGCGTTAAGAGAATTTAAAGATTGGCCTGATGGAAACTGTTGGCGAATAAATGCCAGCAAGACAAAAGTTGTCTATATGCGAAGAGGCAAAAAGTTACAAAGTACAATAATCGTGAAAATAGATACGGATCAATTAGAAATTGCTAACACGGCCTCTCTCTTAGGTGTAACATTCGCTAAAGACTTAAATTGGAATGATCACGTGGAACACGTAAGTAAAAAGTTTTCTGTTGGTATAATAGGTCGATTGAAATCCTTTCTTCCTGTTAAAATTAATCTTTTACTTTATAATACTTTAGTATTGTCACTTCTTCCGTATTGTAACCTCGTTTGGGGCACTACTAGCAAGGTAAACCTTACGAAATGGCATTTGCTCCAGAAAAGTCATGCGATACGTTGCCAATGTCCCTCATTTATTTTCTACGACAAATCTGTTCTCAAAGTTTGAAATCTTGCATGTATTTTCATTATACAACTATCGTTTAATTTTGAACTACAGGTCATACTTGAAGTCTAATAACTCTATGTGTTTACCATGGCTGATTTAAAAGCTAACCGTAGCATCCGGGATACTAGGCATAAAGAGGATGGCGCGTACGCACACCTCGGACCAATTGCGATAAACAATCATTAACACTTGCTACTTAATCAACTCGCACAGGAAGACTTTGATCCTTTATGCAACTCCAATAATGAAATAAGACTGTTTTGTCAGCTATGCCAAATAGACTAGAACCGCATAATATTTTTATTCACATATTACAGTCGTGAGTACATGGTAGCGCACCTGTCCTTACTTGTATATAGATCTGTGTGCATTGCTTGTGCATATAGTATGTATCTGCATGTGTGTATATATGCGTAAATGCGAAATTGCGTGTGTACATAAGTATGTATGTATTTTGCGCAATTTTTATACTAAATTTTTCTTTTGTTCAAAGTGCATTTGTTTCCAATATTACTTTGTTGCAAGTGTTGCATTTTTCGTGATGTTTCTGCAGTGCTCTGGTGCCATACGTATAAGGGGGCGGGACCCTCGTCAAGATGTACCCCAGCTTTTAGTCCTGTCTCCTCTTTTTCAATGCGAAAAGAAATAAAAACACCATTCATTCAGTCAAAGAACTACTATTTTATTATGTATAAGTAAGTCCGACAAGCAGTAATAGGGCAGTAATTTTCCTGTTCCACGAGATTTGTACAAGAGTGCGAATGCGAAACCAGACAGCACGAGCACCCCGCAAACTGCGCCTTGAAGGGGTGCAAACGAAAGGAAGCCGGAAATACGTCACCATGCCGGAAGCTATAGCAGCCACGGCACACGCCTGGCACATATCCAGTGACCCAAGTCGGCGTCAATAAGTTTCTTGGAACAGCCGTACGTACCCAGTTCCGTACACACTGACCTATCTTGCCGTGAAAGAGGTTCGTTGAACAGCCGCTTGTCTGTACACATTGCCACATACTCAATGACCAAACTTGGCCGGATGGCTGGCTTCGAGCCTCGTTTCGTCAGCACAGCAGTGCGGTGCGCTACCCAATCGACCACGGCATGCCGAGTGACCCAAATAGGCGGGAAAACGGTTAGATACAAACCTAGATTGATACAAGCTTCACGAACTTTCCCGGGCATAGCCCGGAAAGTGCCCAATCTTTAAATTCTCTCAGCGCTCTGTTCCCCTGAAGCTGTAGTTCAGTTTCTGACGTAGCAGTGATAAACATTGCTGTATCATCAGCATAAGAAATAAATTAGTCACACAATTCGAAATGCCTCGAATCTTAAGGATCCTGCGATCTGCTATGAATTACTACAGTCGGCGCTCCGCGAAGCTGAAACTATTCGTGTGGTGCGAGGCCTGTCGCCTTCGGCAATGTTAGATCCAGCCTCGAGACTGGTCATGCATTTGGTTGTACAAAGAATTGTGGCCCAATAGCTTTCTCGTAATACGCGTACAGACGCGTATTACGAGAAAGACGCGTATTACGTATCATTGGATTACTAATAAAATTATCAAGCACGGTGCCGCTCCTAGAAAGACAAGACAGTGAATGCTAGCGGAACTCTGTGAAAGTGATTTATTCCATACTTGCGTTCAGCTTCCTATGAAAACTGATGCTGATTTCACCTCAACGGTTGCGCCGTGAACAACGGAAAATTAACTGCAAGTATCATTCGAGTAATGCGACAATGACACGAGAATCAAGGATGCCGCTGTGAAATATGGACCACAGGTGGTCCATATTTCTGGAGTCCCCCACTACCACGTGCCTCGAAATCAGAATGAGGTTGTGGTACGGATAACCTCATTATTAAGAGAAGCGCTCGATCGAAGCTTGTCCCAAATATACAATGACCCATGTTGGCATGAACTAGGAAGTAGCAAGAATACTTTTTTCTCGAACCAATTTTAGAATTAACAGCATTTTCCTAATATCATTCAAATCTTAACCAATCCCCCACAGTGCGCATGTGGCAACGTAAAAGAAAATCCACTCCAATCCAAGAGAAGTGTTACCTACCGCGGTTACTTAGTGGATATGCTCTTGGGCTGCTAAGCACGAGGTAGCGGGTTCGAATCCCAGCCATGGTGGCCGCATTTCAATGGGGGCAAAATGCGAAAATACCCGTGTACTTAGATTTAGGGGAAAGAATGAAGAGGAAAGGCAGGGAAGTTAACCAGATATGAGTCTCCGGTTTGCTACCCTACACTGGGGATGGGGATTAGAAAGATGACAGAGAGGAAAACGCTAAAAAAAAGAAAAAAAAAAGGAACGCGCACACTTGGAGACACACACACAAAAGGCGTTCCAGTTAAAGTCGTTCACACAGGCCGGTAGACTGCAAAAAGCGCAAAAGCGCTTGCACGACCTTCTTCTGTGAAGGTAGGTCCTTTCGATGTTGTAGAATTCTTTTTTCGGATAGCGGTTGGTCGTCCAGTTGGTCAAGTTCGTGGCGAAGGCACGCCCTCTGTGCACCGTACTGCGGGCAGGCGCACAAAATATGGCCAATTGATTCTTCATGGCCGCAGTGGTCACAGGTTGGGGTGTCGGTCATCCCTATGAGGAATACATAGGCTTTGGTAAAGGCAACGCCCAACCAAAGTCGATATAAAAGCGTGGCGTCTCTACGGCGAAGCTGTGATGGCGCTCGAAGACTTATTGTGGGATCAAGTGAGTACAGCCGCGTGTTTCTTAAATGTGTGTCATTCCATTGCGACGCGGTGCACTGCCGAGCAAGTAGGCGGAGCTTCCGTGCCGCGTCAGTTCTAGAAAGAGGAATTGGGACGCTCAGCCCTCAGTAAGGGCTGAGCGGGCAGCGTGATCCGCCCGTTCATTGCCGATAATCCCGCAGTGACTTGGAAGCCACTGGACGGTTATTTCATGGCCTGCATCACTTATATGGTGTAACGTTCTGTAATATGGAATATTAGTTGTTCGTGCGGCCCGCGTCGTAAAGGTGACAGTAGAGACTGCAGGGCCGCCTTCGAATCGCAGAATATTGTCCACTTGTGTGGCGGTTCATCACCAATGTGATGAAGGGCATTAAAGAGCGCTGCGAGCTCTGCTGCTGTCGATGTTGTCGCGTGGGTCGCCCTAAATTTGATTGTTGTAGCTTTCGCTGGTATGACGATTGCCGCCGCGGAGCTGCTTGGAATGACAGATCCATCAGTGTAAATATGCGTAGAGTCACGGTAGTTCTCGTACAAATATAGTAGCGTGAGCTGTCTAAGGGCTGGTGATGACACATCAGCTTTTTTCGAGATACCAGGTATTGCGAGGTTGATTTTTGGCTGAGCGAGGCACTATGGAGGGATCGAAGGTCTCTCATCCAGAGTGAAACAAGCTGGCAATGATTCATCATATGCAGTTATCGTTTGGCTGAAAGATGTGTGTGGTCTGTCCGCTAGTAGAGAGGCTAAATGGTGACGGGGAGTCTTGGCTAGATGCCTTATGTGGGTCCTGAGTACTTCAGTTTCAATGTGGGTCTTGACAAGGTGGTCTGTAGCGATTGCTATCGTAGCCACTGTTGAAGCACTCTGAGGCAGGCCTAGACAGATCCGGAGCACTTGACCCTGAAGACTTTGTATTGTGCGTAGATTCGTTTTGTCTGTGTTGTTTATTGCTGACAAGCTGTATCGCAGAAATCCCAGAAAAAACACCCTGTACAGTTGTAACATGGCACTTGGCGACATCCCCCAGGTCTTGCCAGCGAAAAACTTGAACAGGTGGCAGATGCCTGTCAACCGTTTTTTCACGTATGATATGTGTGGGCTCCATGACAAGTCCCTGTCGATTAAGACACCTAGAAACTTGTACGATCGGACCCGTCGTATTATTTGGCCATTTATCGTTACACTGTAGTACGCCATGGGTTTGCGTGTAAATGACCCTAGTGCGCATTTCTCGGAGGAAATTTCCAGGCCTCGATTACAGAGGTAGATAACAGTTTGTGTGGCGGCTGTCTGGATTCTCGCTCGCAACTGTACGTTAAACAACCCCAGGTGGTCCATATTTCTGGAGTCCCCCACTACCACGTGCCTCAAAATCAGAACGAGGTTGTGGTACGGAGAACCTCATTATTAAGAGAAGCGCTCGATCGATGCTTGCGCTGTGCGTCTCGTGGAGTTCAGCTCGCGAAGAAGAAGAACAAGAAGAAGAAGAGAAGAAGAACGTGCCGAAGAGCACGCGCATCGTTGCATGGGCTCCGTGGATGACCGCGTCTCCAGCTGGCAAAGCGATGTCCGCTTGCAACCGACAGCCGGGTTCCGTGGTGGGCGTGAGCGACATGTTTGGCGAGGAGTTCGTGGTGGAGAGCGTGCTCGAGTACCTGGGCATCGAGGAGCTCTTCGCGGGCGCCGAGGTGAATCGGCTGTGGCAGTCGGTCGCTCTGTCTCTGCTGAGGAAGAGACTGATCTCCGTATCCACCTGCTGTTCACCGGTGAGTCAGTGCTCTTGTACTTGGGAGCGCTAACTCATTATTCAGAGTTGCAAACATGGTCAGGCTGCTTCATATAAATTCCAGCCAGAAAGCTTAACTGTATAATCTTCGAGCTGTACAGATAAAATGGCGCTTCAGTGGGGCGTAAGGTCTTTGTCAAACGTTTCGAGGCTGTAGTAGTTACCGAAACCGGCTTTACGCGGTGTCGTGCTGCGGGGTTCATGAAGGACGGGCGATGACCAAAAGCTCATGTGAATGAGACACGCGCCTCGCCCTCTCATTCTCTGAGCCCATGAAACGGTGAATGTTCTGCGGGGACGGACGACATGTACAGTCACGCGCGCGAACATTCACACACGTTCTCGGACCACACAGTCACGCAAGCACGCAGGCACGCACGCACGCACGCAGGTACGCAGGCACGCACGCTGACCCTTCTCGCTCGTGCCGCATTGAACCAACGCACATCTTGACCTATAGTTTTCGATGGAGTTTTGTCGGAGTATAGCATCACCATTGGCATTCTTTTTCTTTTTCTTCCTTTTTTTCTTTGTGCGTGTGTGTGTGTGTGTGTGTGTGTTTGTACACTACCGGCCACCAATGTTCGCGCGCTGCCTCTCCGCCGACATATAGCCGGCTCGGCTTGGCTTCCTGCGAAAAACAGTAGGGCGCTTCTCCACTGCAGACCTGGCGACCTCACCACTGATATTTTACCATTGGCGGTTGCAGTGTAGGCTCTATGGTAGCTCAAGGCAGAGCGATGGCTTTTGGTTGAATTTTTGTAGTAATTAACAATATTTTGCCGAGATAATCATGAGTACAGCTAGTATACGCATAGGCGCATTTTCAGGCGCATTAAACGATGCGCATTCATATATAGCGAAGCTCTCTGTATTCAGTACGAATGATCCCCGATTTAAATCCGAGCGAAGCAATTTATTGTGTCAAAGCAGTGGTATCAGTTCCCGTCTAGATGAGTGGGAGCATGGATATAATCCTATGGAAGAGAACTCTAAGACAATTCCTAACGATGTTCATTAATGTATTTTCTTACTGTTGCCTTTTATAAAGCTCTTATAAGAAAAGAAAGAAAGCAAAAAGTTGTGGCTGGCACCACGCTCGAGAATGGAATGTTAAGGACACGCATTTGTGGAGGCACCAGGGGCTCAAGTGTGTTGCCGCAGTCCGAAATTGAGTATTTCGTACTAAATACCCTGCTTTATAACGTATTTAACGTATTTTAACGTATTATATAACTTATTAACGTATTTGCACGCATGTCAGGTTTCCTTTCTTATACTTCGAACAGATATTTAATAACACATAACATGCAACATACATAGAGCTATATAACATTTCCAGGTGGATCACCCGATAAGGCAGACATTACGTCTAAAAAAAATTATAATGTGTAAGTTTTCTTGTCTCTCTGTAACTGTTAACCTTAACCACGTGTTGAGATTGTAAAATTGAAGCCTTGATCAGGCAGAGCGCTTCTATACCTGATCCAAAGCGTAACAGCGTGACTTTATCGAACGAGGACAAAAAGAAAAAGAGAAAGACCAAAGAGCAGAGACAAGGTCAAGGCTTGCTTTCTGAGTCCCAAGTGCTGCGACGCGACAAGTGGCCTGCTGACCCGTGACTTCTGCTGTAGATGTCATCACAAAAGGTTGCGGGAAACTGTTGCCATTAAGACTGCGGCCTTTATCACTTTACACAGACTCTGAAGAGTCACTCGTTGCTGCCGGACCCGCCATTTCTTTGAGTGTGCATTCGCGCGCGCAGGAATCGGAGCAGCCGAGCCCAGAGCCAGTGCTGCACATGGTTCACGCATGCGCGGAGATCCTGCGCTCGAAGCTCGCTCGCTGCCGCAACATCGCGCGCCTGGCCGGCATGCGTCCATCACTTGTGTTCCTGTCCTATCACGCCGACCTGAACGAGGACGGGAGGGGTAAGCGCGCGTTGCGTACAGGCCAGCAGGTTTCCATCAAAAGCCACAAGAAAGTAACGCAGCGTCTCGTTCACGGCTTAATGAAGGGACATTAAAAAGCAGCAGTAAATCATTTTACAAACTCGCAAAATCTCGTTTAGCTGAGAAGGGTTGGAAGTTAAACAATCCTTTCTTCAATTTCGCGCTCGAACCGCAGCGCCGCTAAGTCAACACTATGGATTTCAATGTATGTTCTGATGTTTAGGCCGTTTTATGGCACAGCAAAAGTTATATCAGCTTGCTAGGTTAACCTCCGTATTCTCACATGATCCTCCACTGGACGCTCTTCCATTCCACAGAGAGTTTAGCGCAAAGCCACGCTTCGACTGAAGAAGACACACTTTTTAAGAATTACTGTGGACCGTCACTGAAGAGGAGTGACCACTGTGTCGAGCGTCGGTGTGGTGCCCTGCACTTTCTTTAGACGAACTCGAGCCGTAGTGTCGAGGAACGTTCTTGAATATGGGGGTAGTTTTGAGGCATCCTTACGATGCTCTAACGTGATCCTCTTTATCCAATAAACAAGAACTAAACCAGAGGGCAGACGCTTTCAAAATGCGAGTCACGGTGGGATGATGGGAGAATTTGAAGGCCGGCGTTGACACCTGGCGTAATTGTTTCGGCGCCATTTCTGTTCTTACCATGCATCATCTTAGGGAAAGAGAGACCGAATTGGTATCGTAAAAACTGAATGTACTATGCAGCTTAACTAACTATGCCTCTTAACTGTCCCTCTAAAGCGATGCCGAAAGTGAGTGACTACCATCAATGCTACAATACCACCCTCAATTGTAATGTGTTCTGCCTCCAACATCGCGATCAAAAACCATTGGCAGCAAATTTTTTTTACTTTTTTGTTTTAATTAGTTGATCGGTTCCTATTATCCATGAAATGAAAGCGCTGTAAATATAAATATACGACAGATCTTCAATTGTATCAGCATTATTTATAATTTCCCACGCAAATTTAAGATTCGCGCCAAGAACCGTGGCTAGCCTAGCGCCGGTCGCACCGGCGCAGTTCGGAAACTGGCCGGAAAGGCGATCACGTGTACTCACAAACCAGTGACGTTGAGGAGCGTGCTGGTCGAATTGCCAGTCGCAGAATTCGTCTGCTATCCGCGAATGCGTTACACTACATCGTTGCCGCCAGAATCACGGTCGTCGTCATTCCTTAGTGAAGTCGATAGATGTGCAAGTATGAGTAGGCTGCCATAGTGGATAGAGCGAACCATTTTCACTTTATTCCCTGTAGAGCAGCGGGTCAGAAATTGACGGCGCTGGAAGCAGCCATGAAGGTGAATATGAAAAATGCGCGCATTCGTCGCCGTGAGCGGCGATAGGCGAGAGTGCCTCGGTTGTGGCCATGGCACTGGCCAAGAAAGAAATTTGTCGCTGCCTTCGCCGGCTCTGACACAAACTGCGCGAGCATGTTGTTGGTATTGCGCCCGAGCCAATGCGACATCCTTTCTGAACTTCTTGGGAATCGGTTTGGTACGGTAGTTGTACACGTAGGGCGTAAGATCGTGCCGTTTGTCTGTTCAGACGCGTGCATACGGACAGTACGACATGGAAGCCAGGAAGCAGCACCTATCTTGTCGGGCTCAGTGAAAGTATCGCCGGTACACCAGAGGCTAGATGTATGAGGTCAGCAATACTCGCGGAGCCGGCAAAATTTTGCAGAGAGCGCGAGGAGCCACTAAATGCGTCGTATTGATGTCTTGAAGTGCTGCAGTTAGATCAGCCACTCGGGCTCACAATTGACCATATTGAAATATGTTCATGGCAACGTTATCCCTTGCATTCTATAAGAGGTGCTTACGTATGCAAGCAAATCGAACGCAAACGTTGCGCGTTTGAAACAGCTGATATTTTAAGACCAAAACATAAAAAAAACGAAGCCACGGGTTGGTGACTGCTCGTGCGCAGTAACAGTTGATGACGCCTTAGCTATTTATGGGCCTCCTGCTGCACAATGAACTACATGCTGTAGGGAATACTGACGCGTTTCAGAACATGGTAATGTTCCTGTGTATGCCCTCTGCGAGCACACAACCGAACATTAGTCCATGCAGGTATTGTCTCTCATCTGGTGTGGGGGTGGTCGCTTGGCATTCCAATTGTACTATTACGCTGTATGTTAGGATGCAACGCGTGCAATCACACTATCCGTGCGTGTATGTCTCCACGTTTCCAGTGGTGGATTGCGTGCGTGAGCAAATCCCCGCGTCGAAAGTTGGTCTCGGACTGACGTTTCCATGGTGTTCGTACACTATACGTTGCATCAAGTATCCATAGTTCCGTGAGCACTATGTCATTAAGGACCGATACCTTTAATCTAGTACTATAGTCTGTGGACAGGAGGGAATTACCTTACATTATCAGACCACGTGCAAGAGGGAAGGATAGTCTCAAAGGCGTGATCACTCAGGAGTGCAAGGGAGAAGTCGCTCCAGTGGTAGGAAAGGGGGGTCGAATGTCGAGGCCCACAGTGCCTCGCTCGCAGGACTGAAAGGAGGAGACATGGAGGAACGAGTAGAGAAGAGGCGTGTACTGAAGGTGTCGGTTTGCAACTGCCGATCGACAGCTGCTTGCCAACGGGAGGCAGATGGATAAGGACGGGGAGAGCGCTGTGTTGCAAGTCACCGGCTGTCACCTGTAAAAAAAACCTTCGCGAGCTTCCGTGCGTGCCCTGTACATCAGTCCATAATTACAACCGACACAGTCCATCGTCGTCCTCTGGCTGCCGAGCCAGGCGCAGGCGCGTCGTTCCGAATTCGAGCCGCCAGGTGTTCTGGTTGCTGCGGCTGCTGCCCCAGTCGGTGGATCGCTGCCGGCGCTGCCTGCCGTCCAGCCACGCTACCGCATTCCACCGACGATCCGAAACAGTGGCGCCGTCCTCCACAACGTGCTGCCTGGCGGGTTCGTGTTCCAGGTACTGCACGTGACCGAAGGCAGCCGGAGGCGGACGTCGCCGGCGGCCGATTCACGGAGGAGGCCACCGGCAGAATCATACAGGTGCTAAATGTGTGCCACGTGCATAGGAAACAGCCTTCCATTACCGAGGAACAATGCCCTGAGGCCACTTTGCATCTTTTACTGGGCTACCTAGTTAGTTTCCGCCGCTTTTGTGTGCCTCGCTTTCTCTCTCATCCAGTATGACCACTTTATTTAGCGATGGCAATTAGGGGCTCACTTTCTTAATAATTTTTACCCACCGGTGTCCGTTACAGAGCTCTCAGATTGCTTTGCGAGTGTTTTATAACTAAGAAAGATGTAAATAAAAAAAACGCGCAGTGTTCCTCGTTGATCAGAACACCGGTCTACAGATTGGAAGTTATAAGTCTTTTGAGTTATTTTCTTTTTATTACCAATGTGAAAAATACGAGCTCCGTATAACGCACTTTCAGGGGCACCAGTCTCTATGAACGTTATCCGCAAACCCGCTATGATATAAGCATATCCCTAAGAATGCCTCCACTGAAGGGAGCAGTTTATGCTCTTGGTTTGGCGTCTGTTACATTGCCGCATAAGTCCTTATGCTTAGCGCAAAAAATATATCCATATCGGCTTCAAGTTTATGTCAGCGTTCCGAACTGCCTCTTTAGATCACCAGAAACCGTGGAGTCCCAGAAGCGTATTTAGGTGAAATTAGAGGATGTATTCAATTTCACCTGGCAAATGATGTTATACCGAAACCTTCCACCCGCTGTGCCGATCCTACAGCAGACGCACCACTAGCACCGCTGGCTTTGTTTAGCCCCGCTAAACAAAGCCAGGAGTAACGGCTGAAATACTGTACATAAAACGAGGGAAGAAGTACCCCCCCCCCCCCCCCTCCTGCTTCACCACCGGGGAGTAACACCTCCACAAAGAACTAAATGTTTGCTTCTTCTGGACAGCCGTTTGCTCTGGAGTGCATGCGAACATTTACTCTAACGGATAGGACTGGAAGCAGTAGAACACTTGGTGCGCCTGACACTGCCGACTCTTCAGCAGAAAAGTACATGCGCCTGGAGAACTATGAGTGGCTGGCGCTGCGCTCTGCAGCTAATCTATAAACCAGCACTGAAATAACGAAGCCAGCGGTAAGAATTGAAAGGGATGATAGAAAAAGATCAGGAAGAACAAACCGCACGTGTCATTCCACTTTTTCATCGCCATGGAACTCCCCCTCCACAAACGATAACGACTTCGAGTAGATGCCCTCGCATCGGTGTGCAGTTATTAAACTGAGAAAACGGAGCAAATTCAGGGGGACAAATATAGAATTTTGGCCAGTTTTCGTTAGAGCAGCGCAGTCTCTCTTTAAATCAAGTACACAAACGCCGACCAAAAGCGTGCATCTTGGTATCGCCTGCATACTCCAGAAGTTCCTGGATGAGCCTCTCAGTATCATGAAACGTAGTGTTTCGAGGATTCCAAACCAATATTTTCGCTGCTATAACGATTATCAGTAATTGCCGATGACAAGAACAACGTTCCTGGGCCAAAATACGAAACTAGAACGTTGAACTACAACTAGATACTTGAAGGAAGTCGCAGTAGACGACTAGTTGTTTTGTAGTGCCAAGTCGCCGTAGACGACTTGGCGCGACAAGCCTCCAATGGCAAACATTGAGTTTTTTTTTCACCGAGAAGTTGGCCCCGCTGAATGTAGATGGTGCTGCCGTGCCTCCGCAAGTCGCCAATGTAGGACGTGTGGGCTTCTTTGGCACCTTCGATTCCACGTCTAATTTTTTTTAGATCTTACGCCTTGACCTAGGCAGCGTGGCTTCGGTAATTGCACCAACAAGTCTGGGCGCTATATCCCAACCTCTTTCATACTATGTCTCCTTTCAGCTAGAAACCCATGACAGACAGGTCCTGCGTGCGAAGTTGGGGGAGAAATTACGCAAAGCTACCAATGCTAAAATTGAAAGGAGGATGCTTTGTGGGCGGCATGCTCAAGAGCCTTCGCAGGGTCTGCCACTGCAGATGACGTCGGTCGCCATCTTCAGCGCGATGCAGGGCAGCCGGCTGGATTCGTTTATGCGCAGCCTGGGCGAGAATTTCGGTCCCACGACCGACACCATCGCGGTGGCGTTCCCGCGCAACCAGGACGAGGCCCGACTCGAGCTCGAGGCCTTCGAGCGCAACTTTCCGAGGGTGCCGGCCCTGGCCAATCAAGCCACGGAATTCAACGTGGACGATCAGTTCGCGCCCATTGGGCGCCTGAAGCTCATACTGCTGCTTATCAAGCCGCTCGACTGAAGAGGTACGCGCAGGCCATCATCACATGCCTTTCTCCGTAGAGCAGCGTTTTTCAAACAGGAAGTGGGGCTTGGAAGCTCCAGTGCGGGAGGGGGGATTCAGTGTCGCGATGAGAATGGAGAACTTGTCTGCCGAAGTGCGAACGTTCGATGCTAAGAGTTGTAAGGGATGATGAATTTTAATTTATACCTCATCACTATAACTCGCATTGTGCAGATACCACAGTTTTAGTCCTTGAGTTGGATTATTCATAGAGGCGGACATTACATGCAAGAGTAATCGAAAAAAAATGAATTAACAAAAATCTAGAAATTAACATCTTCATTAATGACTTTACGGTACATACGAATGTACGAATTGTATCCGGTAAGTTTGCAAGACGTATCGAATTGGAATGAATTTGCATAATGGCACCAGTTCGAAGATATGTACCATCAGACTCGCCGTGAATAATGCACTGTTGTTCCACTTACTTTTTTAAGAAAACGCTCTTTTATGCTTTGCAGAGCAAGAGTAACTGGAACAGCCATGTATTTCACCTCACTCTTCGTGAAATCCTACTCCGAAACATTAATTTTATTAAGTTAATTGGTGAATTTTTGTTAATTATTTGAATTTGCCGATTTCTCGTGCTAGTAATGTCTGCCTTTTCGAATAATGCAGCTCAAGAAGAGTTACGGTAGCTCTGCCACAGGTGATATTTAAAAATTCAGAATCTTAAATATGAGTCACCCGGTGTCCAATGGGTCTCAGTAGGACATAGTGGGCCCCTGCTTTGATCTGATGTGGCCGAACTGCAGTCTCTTTTCGACAAACTGTGCTCTAGAAGACATGCCACTAGGAGCAGTCTCTCATGCAGGCATGCATTCTCTTTATTAGTTTGCAACTTATGTAGCGAATTCAACGAGGTCTTGTGTCTCGTTACTTAGGTAATGAAAGTGGTTAGCTTGTGACAGACAAAAGCTGCAAGAAACAAAGGGGAGCCGCTGCGTGGTATGTCATATATAGGGTTTTTTAAGTTGCACCAAATTACAAAAAAAATCTTGTTTCAGATGGCACAATTCTAAACCTTGAGCTAAATCACTCAATGAGGTGGCGACTACTTCTACAAGAAATCAATATATGCAATCGTATAAATAATATAATTACACTAAATCACGTTCTAATTAATTGCTTTAGGCACATATTCCAATCTATTTATTGTAGCTAGTGAGCTTGAAAGGCATAGCCATTTGATACGTATTCTGAGGATGGCATGGGTTTCGAGATATCCGCCGTCAAAGTTGCGTTAAATATGCACTGTGGTGGTACTCACTTTTTAAAGAGAATCCTGTTTTATGCATTGAAGCACAGAAGTAAACGAAACGTCGCTGCATTTCGTCTGACACTTTGAGAATTAGTATCTTCAAAGTAGCGCAGTCCAGAGAATTCGTTCCAAGTGGCTAAGTCTTACGAACTCAGCGGCTAGAAGTTCGTAGCTTTATATTAGTGGCTTAAGGTGGTTAAATCACACATAATTAGTGTAATTATACTAATTGTTCAATACACCGTCTGGGTTTTTCCTGAGAGTAATGGCCGCCTCACCATGTAACCTAGCTCAAGGGTTCAAATTGTGCTGGCTGCCACTATCAATCCTCAAAACTTACTTTCAGCCAAAAAAAAAAAAAAAAAGACAGAAAGGAAACGCAACCTTGTATAGCGGGTTTGCACGACGGTTGGATAGTTTGAGAAGCACTGCCGTAAAGCACGCTTTCGTGAAGTCAGTGAGAAATAGCGAAGGGAAAGAAAAAAAATATACACCATTCTTCTTCATTTCGTTTAAATATAAGCAATGGCATACGTCAGACGAGCTTCTCATTTCAATGCGTATGCGTTAGTGTAAACACGCCGTGCCCAATCTTCATTTCAGACAAATATTTCCGATCGAAACACATTTCCCTTCGGGGAACAGCTGATTAACCTGCGCCAAATTTAATTGTCCGCTTCATTGATCAACGGGATGCAAGAAAGAAAAGAAATCCTCTGCTAGGCTAGCCTCTGAGCCACATACTCTGTATCATTGGCTGCACCAGTGAGAAAAAAAAAAGGAAAGCAATACTGTTCATTTACTGGCACCAAGCAAGGAATCAACTCAAGATCAGACGGGGGCAAAAGAACGTAGTAGTTATGTGCAGATTCTGCTTTTTCCCCTTTGAATTTTATTTCATTCTGGGGCCCACGATCTGATTATGAGGCATGTCGTAATTGGGGACCACGGATGAAGAGAAAAGAGAAGATTCGCCATAAAGAATGCAAGCTTTGTTTTATCTGCAATAGACTGGGAAAGATGGCTGATTTTCACGGTAAAAGCGGCGCAAGAAGAACGGGATCATAAGGTAGAGAAGTACTCATGGCAGGCACTGAACTAATCTATCTGTTTTGCCTGTTGTGTTCTTTTTTATTGAACTTCCGCAGTATGTTGCTTGCTCGTAGTACAACCAGTCTGTCAACTTTCACCTTGGAACTCTGCTAAAAAATGATTTTTTTACCGTCTACTTGGCGTCGTATTCGGCTTATTATTTTATCAAATCTAAGGATGGTGGGGGGGGGGGAGCAGACTGTACATTAGCATACAGGACAAAACAGGTAAGCGATTGGTTAAACAGCGCTCATGCACGTTCAGTGTTCTTATGTAAAATTTAGAGGAACGTTATTATATTGTTTCCCCCAATTTGTTTCCCAAAAAAAGAATGAAAAATAAAAAGGGAGAATATGCAAACGCCATACGTCGCATCGAAAAAAAAAACCCCAGCAGATCCCACACCCTCTAGGAATCGATGTTGTGCGAAGCATTGTGCCGGAAGCTTATTATGTTAACGAAACGACCATGCGAGCACCAAGACGTAGGCGTCTGTTTCATGACCTACATGGCACGCGTGTCCTGACATTCATTTCATGACGTGTCGTTCATGTTCGTTATACACGATTGTCATACTATGACAACATTGGCAGACACCAAGTTTGCGAATGGTGCATGACAACGCCAAGACGCAGGCGGCTGTTGCATGACCTGCATGACACACGTCATGATCTTCATCTCATGACTGATGATTCATCTTCGTCAAACACTTTCGTCATAATATGACAATTTCGGTACATACGTTCACGTGGTAGTGGTGGTTAAGGACACAGTAACAATACTGTGACGGGCTAAGCTAACTTTATTAAACTTGTGCCTAGAAAAACAGGCTGCACTCAAGCCTCAATGAAAGCGGTGAACATAGTCGGCGATCGTCGAAAATTTCATCTGCGGGTCAAGCGCGTCAGATTTTATAGATAATCCATCGAAGATTCCGTAATAATCGCTGGTGCCCGCGTGTCTTCCAAAAAAGCACTACACAATTCGCGTCATTCGTGCAATCAGATTACACAAGCTTCGGTGACAACAGACAACGGATAGAACCATCGATAACATTCGAGAACGTTCTGATGCATATAGGCGCGTCTTACGCTTTGCGATAACATTTAACATTTGTTGGCCGCTGAAAACCGGTCACCGTTGAAAGAAAGAAGCACACGTGTTAATACCGCCCTCTTAAAAAAGCATCGCCCCGATGCTGCAAACACAAAATTTAAAAACAAGAACACCCGTATTGTAAACAAACAACAGTATAACTCAGTTTGTCAGAGTGCGTAAAAAGGCTTAAGACGCAACACGTGGTCCACTTAAGGTCGTGCGCTGCGCCGCTGTGATAGTGAAATGCTGTCTGGCGCTAATACGTCGGGCGTTCTTGTAGGGTCCGAAATAGCGTTGCGACAGTGTGTCACTAAGTCCTCGTCGGAGTTTCGAAGTCCATGCAGACCCAAACACGGTTGCCGGGCTGGCATTCCACGTAACACCGTTGAAGATTGTAGTGCCGGCTGTCGGTGCTCTGCTGGCTCTTGATGCGCAGGCGGGCGAGCTGTCGGGCTTCTTCGGCGCGCTGAAGATAGGCGGTGACGTCGACATTTTATTCGTCGGTGACGTGCGGCAGCGTGACGCCGATAGTCATCATCGGCTTCCTTCCGTAGTGCAACTTGAATGGGGTGATTTGTTTCTTGCACTGCCGTGTTATAAGCAAAGGCTGCGTACGGCAGGACGGCATCCCATGTCTTGTATTCGACGTCGACGTTCATTGCTAGCACGTCCGCGAGGGTCTTCAGTCACTCCGTAAGATCATTCGTCTGCGGCTGGTGGGCATTTGTCCTGTGGCTTGTCTGGCTGTATTGCAGAATGCTTTGGGTCAGCTTCGCTGTAAAGGACGTTCATCTGTCGCTGATGTGGACTTACGGAGTACCATGTCTCAACAGGATGCTCTTAAAGAATTTCGCCACCTCTGCTGCACTACCTTTCGGCAGAGCTTTCGTTTCAACAAAGTGGGTGAAGTAGTCTATCGCCACAACGATCCACTTATTTCCGGATGTTGACGTTGGAAATGGTCCCAACAAATCCATCCCGATCTGCTCAAATGGTCGGCAAGGAGGCTAGATCAGACGTAGTAATCCCGCTGGTCTTGTCGGTGGTGTCTTGCGGCGGTGCCAATCTCGGCTTGTCTCGACGTAACGGGTGACGTCGGTGGTCAGGCGAGGCCACTAATACTTTTCCTGTATCTTAGATAGCATCCGGGACAATCCGAGGTGCCCAGCGGTCGGATCGTCATGTAGGGCGTGGAGTACCGCTGGACGCAGTGTTGAGGGAACAGCAAGAAGGTAGTTGGCGCGGACGGGTGAGAAGTTCATTTGCCAGTAGGTTGTTTTGCAGCGAGAACGAACGCAATCGTCGCTTAAATGCCCCAGGGGTTAACGTCGGTGTTGCCTTAAAATACTCGACGAGGCTGTTTAGCTCCGGGTATGCTCTATGATGTTCAGCAAAGCCTTCCGCGCTTATTATTCCAAGGAAGGTGTTGTCATGCTTGTCTTGCGGCGGCGGGTCATTGGGGGCGCGGGATAGGCAGTCGGCATCAGAGTGTTTCCGTTCCGGCTTGTATACGACAGTGATGTCAAATTCTACAAGTCTCGAACTCCATCGTGGGAGGCGTCCTGATGAATCCTTTAAATTTGCCAGCTAGCACAAGGCATGGTGGTCGCTTGCTACTTTGAAGGCTCTGCCGTATAGGTATGGGCGCAATTTCTTGGTAGCCCAAATGATGGCAAGGCATTCTTTTTCAGTTGTAGAATAATTGGCTGCCGCTTTTGACAGCGACCGGCTAGCGTAAGCAATGACCCTTTCAAATCCATCTTTCCTTTGAACTAGGACGACGCCGAGGCCTATGGTACATGTGTCCGTGTGGATTTCGATGTCGGCGTCTTCGTCGAAGTGGGCGAACAATGGTAGTGACTGCAGGCGCTGTTTAAGCTCTTGGAAGGCTTCGGCTTGCGGCACTTTCCACTTGAAATCGACATCTCATTTCGTGAGAAAGGTTAGTGGCTCGACGAAGTTATTGTTGAAGCTTGTGTAATAGGCACCCAAGCGAAGAAATCTGCACACTCCCTTCTTGTCGGTGGGCTTTGGAAAGTTAGCGATGGCAGATGTCTTCTGATGATTATGGCGTACTCCAGATTTGCTGAGGACGTGGCCCAAGAACAGGACCTCGTCGTAAGCGAAGTTATACTTTTACGGCTTCAGAGTCAGCCATGATAACTTGATGGTCTCGAGTACTGCCCCAAGCCGCCTAAGGTGACCGTCGAAATTCCCGGCCAAGGCAACGACGTCATCTAAGTATACGAGAAAGGTGTGCCACTTCAATCCTGCTAACACTGTGTCCATGCATCGCGCGCTGAAACGTTGCACGAGCCGAGAACAGTCCGAATGGCATGACGTTGAACTGATAGAGGGCGTCCGGCGTAATGAAGGCGGTCTTTTCGCGACCCCTCTCGTCGACTGCTATTTGCCAGTAGCCAGACTTGAGATGCATCGACGAGAAGTACTTAGCGTTGCAGGGGCGATCCAATGCGTCGTCTATCCGTGGGAAGGGATATACGTCCTTCTTCGTGATCTTGTCCAGTCGACGATAATCGACGCAGAAAGGTAGGGTTCTGTACTTTTTCTCCACCAAGACTACAGGAGATGCCCAAGGGCTTTTCGACGGCTGGATGATGTCGTCGCGTAGTATTTCGTCGACTTGTTGCCTTATAGCTTGACGTTCTCGAGTCCACACTCGGTAGCGGCTCTGGCGGAGTGGACGAGCGCACTCTTCCGTTTTTGCGCGATGCTTTGCAACTGGTGTTTGTCGTATCCTCGATGACGTCGAAAAGCAGTCATTGTATCGCCGAAGACTTCTGAGCTTTTCATGCTTACTCACTGAGAGACTTGTATTTATGTCGAAGTCTGGTTCGGGAACTATGGTCATCGGGGTAGGTGTGGCACAATGCGAGAGGACAAACACATTGCTGGTTTGCACAATTCCTTCGATGTACGCGATCGTCGTACCCTTGTTGATGTGCTTGCACTCTTGGCTGAATTTTGTCAGCACCACTTTCGCTTTCCCTCTGTGCAATCGAGTGATCCCTTTTACGACGAAAATTTCATGGTAGAGCTTTCTTGGTCGCCCTTCATGACGCCTTCTACATCTGCGGGTGTTTCGGTGCCGGTGGAAATGGCAATGCTGGAGCGAGGCGGGATGCTGACTTGCTCTTCGAGCACGCTCAAGGCATGGTGACTATGAGCGTTCTCCGTGGCTAACGTTTGATGTTCTGATAGTATTATCAACTGCTGTTCCAAGTCAATGTTTGCGCTCTATTGGTTCAGGAAGTCCACGCAATCACGTCTTGTGAACACTATTAGAGGATAACGAATGTTGCAGGGTAGGTCCGGTCATGAACGGTAATTATTGCCACGCAGAATCCAGTCGGCGTTATCAGATGTCCTCTAGCAGTCCGAATTTGAAGGCCTTCGCATGCAGTTTTACGTCTCTTCAACTGGCCGGCGAAGGCTCCACTCACTCAAACGTGTACCTGTTTATCTATCACCGTTGACCAGTTCCCACCGGCCAACAAATGTTAAACGTTATCGCTCAGCGCAGCATGCGCCTGCATGCATCGGAAGTTTTTAGAATGTTATCCATGATTTTATCCGTTGTCTGTTTTCAACGAAGCTTGCGTGATCAGACTGTACGAGCGACGCGAATCATGTAGTAGTCTGGAAGACACGCGGGCACCAGCGATTACTCTGGAAACTTCGATGACTCATGTATAAAATCCGACGCGCTTGACCCGTAGATCAGATTTTAGACTATCGCCGTCTATGTTTGCCGCTTTCATTGAGGCTTGAGTGCAGCTTGCTTTTCTGGGCATAAGTTTACCCATTAGGGTTAGTTTCGCAAGTCACAGTTTTGTTCTTGTTGCCTTGACCGTCACTACCACGTGACAGTATGTACCAAAATTGTCATAGTATGACACGAGTGTATGACGAACATGAATGATCGGTCATGAAATGACCGTCCTGTAGTCCTGAAGTGTGTCCTGTAGGCCATGTAACAGCCGCCTTAGTCTTGGCGTTCTCATGATCGCTTCGTTAACTTCGTATGTACCAGCATTTTCATAGTATGACAATCGTGTATAACGAACATAAATGATAGGTCATGAGATTAATGTCAGGACATGCGTGCCATATAGGTCATGAAACAGCCGCCTACGTCTTGGTGCTCTCATGGTCGCGATAATAGCACGTGATAATACCGAGTTAGCCAAGCGACCATCAGAGTGCCAAAACGTCGGTGGTTG
Organism: Dermacentor variabilis; assembly: GCF_050947875.1. Classification (NCBI taxonomy): domain Eukaryota; kingdom Metazoa; phylum Arthropoda; class Arachnida; order Ixodida; family Ixodidae; genus Dermacentor; species Dermacentor variabilis. The sequence goes on from NC_134572.1 coordinate 145,381,057, forward strand.
TTTCATGACCTAAATAACAGGCAGGTCATGATATCCATCCATGACCTACATGACACACATGTCATGATATTAATCTCATGAATTATCATTTATGTTCTTCCTACTGTCACGTGGTAGTGACGGTTAAGAAGGCAGCAAAACTGTGATTAACGAAACGAGCGTTTTATTGGGCGAACTTGTACCCTCAAAAACAGGCTACACTCAAAGAACAACGGTAGCGGCGAACACACTCGGCGATCGTCGAAAATTTGATCAGCGGGTCAAGCGCGTCGACATTTAACAGCAGTCGTCGCATGTTCCAGACTAATCGTTGGGACCTGCGTGCCTTCCATAAAGGTCGAAATCGACACCATTCGAGTCAGGCGATGAAATCAGATAACACAAGGTTCGGCGACAACAGACAGCGGATAGAAGCATCGATAACTTTCCAGAAACTTCGGATACATGCAGGCGCGTCCCGCGCTGTGCGATAACATTTGTTAAACGTGGTCGCCCGATAAAGATAAGTACACGTGTCAATACCCCCCCTCTTAAAAGGCATCGACCCGATGCTGCAGACAAACGAAAGTAAAAAGAAAAGCACTCGTAGCAAAGAAAACAACAAAATAAGGAAGTTCGTCAGCGTCCGTAAAAGGTTTAAGGCGCACCACGTGGACCACTTCAGATCGTGCGCGGCGCCGCTGTGAATGCGAAATGCTGGCGGGGCCAACCTCATAGTCCAGTGCGCCAATACGTCGGATGACATTGTAGGGTCCGAAATAGCGTCGCAGTAGTTTCTCACTGAGTCCTTGTCGGCGTATAGGGATCCAAACACTGTCGCCGGGCTGGTACTCGACGAAGCGTCGTCGGAGGTTGTAGTGTCGGCTGTCGGTCCTCTGCTGGTCCTTGATCCGCAGGCGGGCGAGCTGTCGGGCTTCTTCGACGTGCTGGAGATAGGTAGAGACGTCAAGATTCTCCTCGTCAGTGACGTGCGGCAGCATGGCGTCGAGCGTCGTCGTCGGGTTCCAGCCGTAAACCAGCTTAAACGGCCTGATCTGTGTTGTTTCTTGCACCGCCGTGTTGTAAACGAATGTTACGTACGGCAGGACGGCATCCCAGCTCTTGTGTTCGACGTCGACGTACATTGCTCGCATGTCGGCGAGGGTCTTATTTAGGCGCTCTGTAAGACCATTCGTCTGTGGGTGGTAGGCCGTTGTCCTCCTGTGCCTTGTCTGACTATATTGCAGGATGGCTTGGGTGAGCTCCGCTGTAAAGGCCGTTCCTCTGTCGGTAATCAGGGCTTCTGGGGCGCCATGTCGCAGCAGGATGTTTTCGACAAACAATTTCGCCACATCGACTGCGCTACCTTTCGGCAGTGCTTTAGTTCCAGCGAAGCGGGTGCGGTAGTCCATCGCCACGACGATCCACTTATTTCCGGTTGTTGACGTCGGAAAAGGTCCCAACAAGTCCATCCCGATCTGCCGGAATGGTTGGCAAGGAGGCTCGCTTGGCTGTAGTAATCCCGCTGGCCTTGTAGGTGGTGTCTTGCGTCGTTGACAGTCGCCCACGCTCGGCGATCGGAACACACTCGGCGATCGTCGAAAATCTGATCAGCGGGTCAAGCGCGTCGGCTTTTATACAGCAGTCGTCGAATGTTCCAGACAAATCGTTGGGACCCGCGTACCTTCCACAAAGTTCGACACCATTCGCGTCTGGCGATGAAATCAGATAACACAAGGTTCGGCGACAACAGACAGGGGATAGAAGCATCGATAACTTTCCAGAAACTTCGGATGCATGCAGGCGCGTCAAGCGCTGTGCGATAACAGTTGTTACGCGGCGAAATGTGGTCGCCCGATAAAGATAAGTACACGTGTCAATACACTCTTGTCATGCTGTGACAATTTTGGTACCTGTAGAGTTAACGAAACGACCATGAGAGCGCCAAGGTGCAGGCAGGTGTTACTTGACCTACATGGCACACGTCATGATCTTCATTTCATGATCGATCATTCATGTTCTTCATGTACTCTTGTCGCACAATGACAATTTTGGTACATACTTTCACGTGATAGTGACGGCCAAGGATACAATAACAAAAGTGAGACTGGCGGAACGAAGTTCTTTAGAGTAATTTGTACCCAGAAAAACAGGCTTCACTCAAGCCTGAATGAAAGCTGGCGGACATAGTCGGCGATCATCGAAAATCTGATCTGAGGGTCAAGCGCGTTGGCTTTTATGCATGAGTCATCGAAGTTTCCAGAGTAATCCCTGGTGCCCGCGTGTCTTCCAGACAGTACTACATGATTCGCGTCGCTCGTGCGGTCTGATCACGCCAGCTTCGTTGACAACAGACAACGGATCATTTATGTTCGTCATAAACTATTGTCATACTATGACAATTTTGGTACATACCAAGTTAGCGAAACGACCATGAGAGCGCCATGATGTAGGCGGCTAGACAGGTGCTATCAAAGTGCAAATGTTCGCCAAGGAATGCTTCACATTTGAAATAGAGAGAGCTGGCAAAGATTTTTCAGAAATAAATCAACTTTGAAATTTCAGTGAGCGGATAGTGCTGCAGTTTACGACAGCTTTTCCTTTCAAGCATTACCCACCGTGGTTGCTCATTGGCTATGGTGTTGGGCTGCTGAGCACGAGGTCGCGGGATCGAATCCCGGCCACGGCGGCCGCATTTCGATGGGGGCGAAATGCGAAAACACCAGTGTGCTTAGATTTAGGTGCACGTTAAAGAACCCCAGGTGGTCAAAATTTCCGGAGTCCTCCACTACGGCGTGCCTCATAATCAGAAAGTGGTTTTGGCACGCAAAACCCCAAATATTATTATCATTTCAAGCATTATAAGTGTCAAAGTTGCATACACGCGCAGAGTAGCGCTTGGTCTCAACAGAAATGTACGATCATGGCCGAAGTCTGGAGAGCACAGGGGCCACGAAACATTTTCTTTGGCAGCCTAGGCATGCAGGTTGAAATCAAGTGGTGTAGCTTACATGCGCCTGTTCAGTGAAACCAATGTATTGTGAACATTCGATATTGCATAGAAGTAATATAAATTTTCTCTAAGCTGATGCCTTGGTCTCTAGACTTTTTCTTGACACCACAGTACAGTGTTGCTGTATACGCGTAGTGCGCGCCAATGGACGCGCCACTGGTGGTGGCCTTGCGCAGAACACACGGGAGAGGAGCCAGCCGCGCGCCGTAGTTTGTTGTGTCGTTGACAGTGCTTCTCTGTCTTATTCACCATTTTAGAGCAAAATGGGCAACCTCCTTCGCATGTGTGGGGTGGCCAAAGCTTCAAGGAATGTCGGAGAAGAATTGTTGCCGTGTGGGGGGCTCAAATGCCGGCGAAAACGTGCCGGCGATACGGTTCTGATAATTCCCCACAAAGCCTCATCAGCGGGAGCTACGGTAGCAATGGATCGTCGCTTTGGAGGGAAATTTCTTGTTCTCATCCTTTCCTTTGTCGCGTCGGTGTTTTTTTTTCTCACTCCACCATAGTTAGACACGTAAGCGACGAAGTTCGTAAGCAGTGCAGCATGTGGTTTAAAGGCATTTCGCGAAAGATCTGAATGCTGTTGCCGCTTATGCTGTTTTCCGCTTCTTTACCGCGTTGCGCTAGCTAGGCAGCAGGACTGCACGAGCGCGTTGTGCTGTACGTTAAAGCTACTAAAGTTTGCAGGAACTGAAATTGTTGGTTTTATGTGGCCCGGTAAACCCTCGCACCAGCTGTCGCGCACTTACGTTTTCACATCTATATTATGAGTGGCTTCGCACATGTTTAACTGTTGCTAGTTGCTTCATGCATGGCTCTTGTTGATTCTTTTGAGCTGCGACGTTTTCACCCTGCCTCGTTTGTAAAGGGTATAAATCACGTTTTGTCTTAATCTGAATGACATCAAGCAAGTGCTTCTTTAACAACTTTATTCTTTTCGCCCGAGGGCATCTTAGATATTGTGGTTTTTTGGGGAACTGTGTTTAGAAAATAGGTGGTTCAGGGGGCTAGAATTGCTAATAGTTGCTGCATATGGTATTTTTGTTCCATTTTTCGCTGAAAAGTTCGCGTCACGTTTGGGAAGTCATCACACCTCCGATGCTGTCTCAGCAGACTTAACACGCCGAGTGAATTATTTATTTCACAACGTAGTCCCTTATTGCATGTGAATTTTGTACTCAACTTAATTCTTTCTTATTATGCTTACGCCGCAGAGGACTAAACCCGGCCTTGCCGCCAGCGCTCATCTACTTTGGCTGGCGCTGCCCTGCCTTTAAATATATCATGTGACACCTCTCTCTAGTAACATAAAGAAGTACTGAAAAGTTAGTCAGACTTTAGCTTTGTACGTTTCTAACCAGTTCCCTTGGGGAATTTAAAATTGGAAAAATTGCAGTGGGAACGGCAGTTCATAGGCGTATGCAGCAGAATTGCATCGGTGGTACAGCGCTAACACGCACTCTTATTAACCAGTGCGTTTGGTGGCTTCGTTGACTAGTGTACGCGTTTCCATCAATAAATTCGCAATTATGCTTCTTGAGGCGACTTTGACTGCACTTATTCGGCGATGTCACATGTATTCATCGGCAGAAACATCACAACGGCATATGCAGACATCGCACCGTGCGGATTTGTTTGATATAAGTCTGCACTAACGACGGGTGCTTATTATTGAAGTATAGAAGCAGCATTACGGCAAGGGTATAATCTAAAAAGAACGATGGAGACATCGCATTACTCAACAAAATTTATCGGCTAGTTAACATGAGCTCCACTTCACGTAAATGGGATTCGTGGCGTTTGTCTGCGGGACGCACCTGGCACGTAACACCGGTAACATCGTGTTCATACCCGCTCCCACAGAGGTCAGCTTCTTCCCTACAGCTGTCACCGCAGAAGGAGCAGTCTGGCACCCGCACAACGGAGAAATTGCAGCCGCGAACTTCAGCCATCCTTGCTGCAAAGGGTTGTCGTCTGCTACTGCTCCCGCGCGAACTGTTGGAAGCGCCCGCTAGGTGGCTTTCAGTGGCGCCTCTATAGGCGGTGCACGAGGCGTATAGTGTCAAAACACAATTATTTCTGCAACGATGTTGTATGCTTCTGCAAATTTCATGTTATGTGCCAGTAAATAGGTAAAAGTGAACTTTTTTCGTACATATTCAGCATTGACGAATGCCTCTGTTGTAACCGTTGTTTGCATTTATTTAAACGCGGAATAGGTATTCATCACGCTTCACCCCACTTTGTTAATCATAATGTGCGTATTCCCGTACCTCGGTCAGATTGCCTATTCTGTAACTTACATTCTTTTTGGCTTATATGTTGATATTCCTAATCGCACAAGCCATGGATGTTAATAATTGCCCTATTACTAGAGAATTCAAGGGTTAGTCGTTCGGAGAGTGCATTAATAATAACGTTAATAAATTTCATGTCTTCGAGGGGAATGCATCCAGTACTCAACTGCATACGATGGCGTCGTGAAGACTACTAGTAGTTTAAGAGCGAATAAGTAGCGCTATAAATGGAACTTCGTTTCCGTTGAAAGTGTACAATGTTTGCTTTTTGTCTTTTCTCCTTTTTCCAAGGTTCCAGCAAAGGATTTGTGCTTGGCGGCGATGCACACCGTGAGACTACGGCCGTGTCACGTATAAAAGTTTGTCTCGCGAAACAAGGAAAAATGAAAAGCGCGAACAAGAAGTCTGTGATCTATTTTCAGGATAACGTACTTTAATATTTCCTAATTATTCTCTTTCTTATGTTAGAGCTACTGCGTAGTCTCGATGCACAAATACACGATTCAAGTATGCAGCGCGTGGAAAGAATTCAACGCTACACGTATACATAGTCCCGAGACGCGAAGAGAACAGCTGAGCACTCTTATTTGCCTCAACACCGAGATGAACGTATGAAATGTGCCGCCGGGCTATCCTTTAAGCATGAACTGAGTAATATTCTGAGTCATTGCCATGGTGATACGGCATCCTTGATTAACATGTCATCTCGCCTTATACAAAAGAGATTTCGCAGTTAATTTTCTTTGTTGACGGCACAGCCATGGAGGTGAAATGGCATCAACATTCTCGGAAAGCTGACGGCAAGTATAGGATTACATCACTCCACGAGCATATATCTTCGTGGTTGTATCTCTACGAGTGGCACCATGCTCGATAACCATATTGGTAAACGAATGATTGCAGCAATTTATACGGCGAATAAAACAAAGAACATTACTCCATGTAGTTGTCTAATACTTGCTATCTCTGCGAATGTATAGCGGTATGACCGAAACTGCGCATTTTAGATTTCCTAAGGAGGTGAAAACATCTACGCTTCCATGGGTATTCTTTATTTACAGAATTCGCTAGCTGGGTTGCACACCACGTTGTGCTCCTGTCTAGAAGTATTCCCCTCGCACTCTTCCCTCAATGAATACGGTGTCAGCTACCTGAAGGGCAAGACGCATCTGGTTGTCACAATGTTATTTTATCACCGCCATTAGCATCCGACACGTAAAGCAGTTGGTATAAAATATATCGGTATTACGCGAATGGGCGCATATTGCAAGAAAGCTCTTCGGGCAAACCTCTTTGTGTAAGCGAATGCCCGCCAATCCCGAGGTTGGATACAATAGTATCGAAGGCGATGGGCCTCGCAGCGCACGAATTTTTCCAGCTCCGCGGTGTGCCGACTGTAGTAATTCATAGCAGACCAAAGGAGGATAGAGGGCCTTATGATTCGTGGCATTCAGAATTCTGTGGTCAATTAAATAAAAAACGAAAAAAGAAACTACTCTGATTACGTACAAATAAAGTTCGTTGTCTGTCTGTCTGTCTGTCTGTCTGTCTGTCTGTCTGTCTGTCTGTCTGTCTGTCTGTCTGTCTGTCTGACGCACGTACCAGTGCGTCTGACACGAAATAGTGAGGTCATTTCCCAGTTACACGTGAAACAAGAATGCGAATGCGAAACCAAACAGCGCGTGCAGCCCGCCAACTGGACTTTGACAGGGAGAAAGTGCAAGGCGGCCGCAAATACGTCACCATGCGGGAATCCATAACAGCCGCGAGCTCCCACGCACCAACTCCCAAGCTTGAGTGCGAGTGACTCTGTGACGAGTGACCGGTGCCGGCGAACGCTGGGAATTGTTCCCTTGCTTGCCGCACTCACTGGGACATACCCAGTGACCCAAGTTGGCAAGAGTTTTATTAAAGAGCAGCAAGTACCTAGTGCATTTTCGGTACAGCCCGCTAATGGGTCGGGCCGCTGTCATTGAGGAACCCTTGGGACGTAGGCTCGATTGCGCTGTGCATCGGATTAAGTTACAGGATCTTTTTCGTCATGGTAAAATGGCACATTCCGAGTGGTACATACCTAGGTCACCAAGTTAGCGTCAAAGACGCTTATTGAAGAACGGCGTACACCTGGCCCGTACCCAGTTACCCAAGATGGCATCACAGAGGAAGGCCAGCACAGACAGAGCGGAACATGTGCAATCCTTCAAATCTGCGTCAACAAGTTTCTTTGAACAGCGGTACCTACCTAGTCACGGTACAGTCACTTATGTTGTCGCGAAAGATGTTCGTTGAAGAGCCTCACGTACGTACACGTTGCCACATAACTCAATGACCAAATTTGGCCCGATGGTTGGTTTCGAACCCTGTTTCCTGAGCGCAGCATGATGAGCCACCCATTCGGCCGCTGCCTGCCGAGTAACCCAAGTGGGTGGCAAAATAGTTATATAGAAACCTAGATTGATGCAAGCAGAGATAGCCCTCGGAAAAGTGCATGGAGTACCCTATATAAGCATGATGAGGTGTTAAAAAAGGTTAGACTTCATCATTAGATGTCAAAGAGGTTTGTTGAAAACAATTGAAAGGTACCTGTATAGCGCAGCAAAATAGCACTTGTGTTTGTCTTTGTTTCTTCCTGTATCTTGGTTCTGTTGCGCTATACAGATACCTTTCAATGATGACCGACCAACAAGCCCATATCGCCATCCACCCAGACCGTGGCACATGGATAGTGCTCGATGTCGGCGTCAAGGCCGCCACCAAGTCCCGCACCTACATTGGCCCATGTAGGCGTGAACGACGAAGTAGCAACAATTATTTCGCTAGAACCAATTTTAGTATTAGCAGTGTCTTCCTAATATCATACAAATCGTGACCAATAACCCACAGTGGGCACGCGCCATCCTAGAGGGAAATCCAATCGAATCCAAGAGAAAAGCTTAGTTGAAGCTTCCGCTGTGCGTCTCGTGGAGTTGCACTCTAGAAGAAGAAGAAGAAGAGAAGAACGTGCCGAAGGCGCGCGCATCCCTTCATGGGCTCCGTGGACGTCTGCGTCTCCAGCCAGCAAAGCCATGTCCGTTTGCGACCTACAGCCTGGTTCCGTGGTGGACGTGAGGGACTTCTTAGGCGACGACTTCCTAGTGGCGAGCGTGCTCGACTACCTGGGCATCGAGGAGCTCTTCACGTGCGCCGAGGTGAACCGGCTGTGGCATTCCGCCGCCATGTCTCTGCTGAGGAAGAGACCGATCTCCGTCTCCATCTGCTGTTCACTGGTCAGTTAATGCTTTTGTACTTGCGGCGGCTCACTCATTCCTTAGCGTGTAAACCATGGTAAACGTGCTTAAGATAGTTTCCAGCCAACAGCTTTATTCGATCATCTTGGAGCCGTACAGAAAAGATGACGCTTCATTGACACGTGCAGTCTTTGTGAAACGTTTCTAAGATATATTAGTCATCGAAACAAGCTTTGGCGTGGTGCCATGTTGAGGGGTTCCCTCAGAACGTGTGATGATCAAAAGATCATGGGAATGAGAAATGTACCGGCCCTTTCTCATCCTCTGGGCCTTAACAGCGGCGAAAGTTATGCAGGAAAGGTCAGTAAGGGTAATAAGCTTTGGACAGCCTTAGACCAGAAAAGACGCGCAGCCGAAAATTTCTGCTCTGTCTAAGCAGTTCAAAGAAGATCGCTGAGGAACGTTAGTCCTAAGGATCATTCAAAAAGGTGTAATCGCAGCAGAATTACAAAGCACACACGCACGCGCACACGGGCAGACGTGCACGTGCATGCGTACACTGGTCCTTCTGTCACATGCTCTACTACACCAATGCGCATCTTGACCTGTCGTTTAGAATGGAGAATGATGCCTTTGTCTGAGTTTGGCATCGCATTAGCGTTCTTTCTTTCCTCTTCTAATTTTTTTTCACACTTCCGGTCGCAATGTTCGCGGTTTGCCTCTCTGCCGGTATACAGCCGGCTTGCGCTTGGCTTCGTGCAAAAATAGTACGGCCCTTCTCCGCTGCAGACTTGGCGACGTTACCAGTGATCCTTGATCAATTGGCGGTTGGAGTGCAGGCTGTATGTTGACTAAAGACGGAGCGCTGGCTTACGGTTAAAATTTCTGTAGTAACTAACAGTAGTTTTCTAAGATGATCATGACTACAGCTAGCCCACGCACAGCTACTTTTTCCCTCAGGTTGTGCGAACATTTTCGTGTGGGTGAAGTGAAAAAGAAATGAGTCAACGATGCCCATTCAACTGTCGCCAAGCTCTCTGAGTTGAATATCCCTTATCCGCGATTCAATACCGAGCTAAGCAATTTGATGTGTCAGAGAAGTGGTAGCAATTCTGCCCAGGTGAACGCGCACACGAATAGAAGCGTATGGAGGAAAACCAAAAGACTAGTAATTCATAACGATGGTAATTATTATGTTTTCTTACTGTTGTCTCTTATAGAGCTCTTTTAGGAGAACAAAAGAAATGACAAAAGATGTGACGCAAGTAATCCCCCAGGACGCACAAATGGAACAGGCAGACAGTAAACTCCTACATATGTGGGAAGCTAAAGAAGGTCTCTGGAGGAGATGGAAAACTCAGGTACACAACAGGACACTCCGACGCATGCAGACTGGCCCGGCTTAACAGAGATATCGAAGCATACGCCCTACAGCTCTGTAACCAGCAATGAGAAGCAACATACACCAATATGGATAATCAATTAGGATTGTCCAGAACGTGGAACTTCCTCAGGCACCTTTTGAATCCTGAAGAAAGTAAAGCCACGTACAGACAAAACATAAGCAAAATCTTACATGCATATGACAAAACTGAAGCAGCTTTTATCGATGAGACAGCCGCAAGATAATTACCTCGCGCTAAGCCAACAATTCCCCCAGGTTACACAGGTACCAAAAACAGACAATTAGACGAAGAGATTAGCGAGGCGGAATTGACAGCACTACATCCGCGCCGGGACTGTGTCACGTGTCAATGTGAACGAATGCTGGCAATCCGGTACAATACCACAACGGAATACCACAATGGAAAACGGCCCAGATTATTCTAATACCTAAACCAGGCAAGCGGCTACAGTTGGAGAACCTGAGACCCATTTCACTCACGTCGTGTGTGGGCAGACTCATGGAGCACTTTGTCCTAACGAGACTGACCAACTACCTCGAGGATAACGACGTTCTCCCCCCTACAATGTTGGGCTTCCGGAGAAATTTGTCCACACAGGATGCAATGCTCCAACTTAAGCATCAAATTTATATAACATAAGTCGGAACACCAAAGCTATCCTAGGCTTAAACCTAAAGAAAGCGTTTGATAGTGTTACCCACGAAACAATACTAAACAGAATAAATTTGCTAGGCTTAGGCCAGCGAGTATACAGTTATATACGAGACTTCCTTACTAACAGAAAGGCACACATTAAGATAGGAGACCTTAACTCCGAAGAACTACAGATCGGAAGCGCAGGTAGGCCCCAAGGTTCAGTAATGTCACCGATGCTGTTTAACCTGGCTCTTATCGGATTACCAGCAAAGCTAGAGGAAATCGATGGCCTCAATCATGCCATCTACACTGACGATATCACCCTCTGGGTGAGCGATGACAACGATGGACAGGTTGAAAACACATTGCAACGTGCAGTAGAAGCAGTTGAACAATACCTAGCAGGAACGGACCGGCGTGTTTGGCAGAGAAATCTGAGCTCCTCATTTATGTACCATCGTGACGTGGCCGAAAACCATGCAACTACGAGGAACGAAATCCGCAAATTCGCCTAACTACGGCAGATGGTACGCCCATACCCAAGGTTGACAAGATCAGAGTATTGGGCCTCATTATTGAAAGTAACGGCTACAATGGAGAAACCATACAAAATTAGACAATATAACATCTCAACTCATGCGGCTACTTAAACGAATAGCCAACAAACATAGGGGAATGAAAGAAGGCAATCTGCTTAAACTAGTCCAAGCGTTCGTAATTAGCAGAATAGTATACGTGGCATCATACTTACGATGGTACTTGTCAGGAAAATACAAATTAGATTGCTTAATCAGAAAAATCTACAAGCAAGCAATCGGACTCTCCGTCACCACCAGCAACGATAGACTACTGCAGCTAGGTCTCCACAATACACTGGATGAGCTAATCGAGGCACAATGAATAGCACCTCCTCCCCCCCCCCCCCCCAATACGAACGCCTGTCCAAAACCAAAACAGGTAGGCAGATATTGGATCGCCTAGCTATAAGGTATCATACCCAACATGGCGTCAAAGTAGATATGCCCAGACACATCAGAGACATGATAACCATCCATCCAATCCCCAAGAATATGCATCTTACCCACCATTAGGGTAGACGGGAAAGCAGAGCACGCAATATACAGAAGAAATTTGGTAACAGCAAGGACACCACATTTGTAGACGCAGCTAGATAGACACAAGCGCGCCTACACAGCAGTGGTGATAAATTACGAGGGCAAATGCACGACGAGAGCTATAGTAAATACGCTACATGCAGAAACCGCAGAGGAAATAGCTATTGCGCTAGCCATAGCACAAACACCAGCGGGCGTAATCATCAGTGATTCTCAGACGGCCATACGAAACTTCGCCAACGGTCGAATCTCCCCAGAGGCACTACGACTCCTAAAATTAGCTAATAACCGTGACAAAAGTGTCGATCTCATCTGGACACCCGCTCACACACTACCAGACGGTAGCAATGAGGTGGCGCACCGCATGGCTCGAGACTTACGGACTTACGGACCGTAACTAACTTACGGACCGAGCCTCAGTTAGCCCCGCCTCACCGACTACCGGCGAGTAGGAGTGGGAAGATCGAATGACCAGATTTCACGAAATTACACAACACCATAGAGTCCAGCTAGTATGCACCTAATACACCCAGATTTATACACGACGGACAAGTGCAGACATTGCGACTCTAGAGCCACCCTGGAGCATATCCTATGGGAATTTCCGGCTGTAATACAGGATAAAGGTGATGCAGCCTTAAACAGCGACAGCCTCCGCGCGCGCTGGGAGTCTGCGTTGCTCAGCTCGACCTGCAGCACCAACTCTGGGCTGTCCAACGAGCCGAGGTAGCCGCCAAGGGCCAACAACCCTTGGACGAAACCTAGGCGGGGTCCAGGACCACCCCACGAAATCGCAGCGCACTGAATAAAGTTATTTGAATGAATGAATGAATGAATGGATGAATGAATGAAGATGTGACTGGAGCCACGCTCGCTACTGGAATGATGACGGCGTGCTCTTTTGCATTTACAAGGAGATCAAGTGCGCTGGCGCAGCCAGAAATTGACTATTTAGCACTCATTTTACTGCTTTAGTGAGGCTTATATATCATGTGTACATGTATGCCAGGTATGCTACATATGCAGAGCTGCTTAGCCTTTTCAGGTCGATTACCCGACAAGACACATTCTCTGCCCAAAAAATCATTAAAAGACACATTTCCGCCACCGTAAATCGCTTTTTTCTCAGCTGGCACCATTAAAATATTCACAAAGTAATTTTCTGGAACAGTTTACTTTAACGCATGCGCTGATATTGCGAAATTGAAGCCTTGATCAGCCAGCGCCCTTAAATGCCTGATTAAAGGTGTAACAGGGTGACTTCCTTGAGCGACCTATTCACAAACTATCCTCGACTGGACGCTCTTCCATTCCACCGAGAGTTTAGCACAATGCCGGGCCTCGACTAAAGAAGATACTACGCTTTGTAAGAACT